>NC_085003.1:2495251-2814816 GCF_963854185.1 Sardina pilchardus | reverse complement strand
AGCTGTGCTTGCATTGCTTGGAGGAGACTTTTTTGTTTCCGTTTCAACAGAAAATCTTTCAGTGGTTATGTTTTTTTTGCACTATTGCAACATAGGCCTACAGTCTTCTTGATGCAACATATTTTCTATTCATATTCTTCCTTTTTTTTCTCATAACAGCAGGCAGGGAAAACAGAATAGCCTACTGTATCAGTCTAATACACCAGGCTTAGTGGTACTTGCCCGGGTTAGATTGCTCTCCAGGAAGGTAGTGGCTAAAACAGCACAGCATACAGATGGAGGGCCACAGCGCCTCCGCCACTCAGGACAAGTGAGAACACAGTTCAGACGACGCGCAACTGTGTGGTGAGACGCGATGGCTTCTGGAGCGCTGGCGCTGGTATTTGGGTTGATTTCATTGCCACTTTGTGCTGCTGTTTTTCGGGGACCGTTGCAGCCTGAGATATCAAATGGGACTTTTCATCACTTTTACGTACCAGACGGTGAATACGACGAAAATGACGACCCGGAGAAATGTCAAATGCTCTTCAAATGGTTTGATCGGAGACCTTGCCCCGTGGAGGAGGACCGGGACTCTGTTATCCGCGAGGATTTGATCATAGTCAAGCAGCAAACTGAAGACGCGGCGAGGGTTTTGGAAAGTATTGGGAAAACCATATCATATGATTTGGAGGGCGAAGACAGTTATGGTAAATACCTCAGGCGAGAGATTGTTCAAATTAACGAGGCTTTCGCAAACGTTGAAAAATCCCTTATGGAGCTAGAGGTGAAATTCAAACAAAGTCAGGAGGTAGAGCAAAGAGAAGAAGACGAATTTGCAAGAACTTTTTTGAGTCCGATCCACAACGTCAGAAGCACACTTCAAGAAACTCTGGACATATCTTCTGGTCTTAAGGATAAACATGAACTGATCTCTCTGATTATTCGCAGTCACGGTACGAGGTTAAGTAGGCTAAAAAATGAATACATGAATGTATAGCAGTGGAGCAAAGCGTTGTGTGGCGTGGCTCTGAAAGGAATTAAGTTGTAATCTTATTTTCTTTTTATTGATGAAACTGTTTCTCGCAGTAATGTACATTTGACATTGTGCAGTTCTCTCTTTTTTAACCATAAAGTTGTTATTGGTTCAAGAACCACTAATTTCGTAATTATTTAACAGCCCACTGGTTACAACCTTAATTGTTTTGTTACATTTTGTACCACTGTCCTATATGCTGTGTATTGTTTTCATCTGAGCTTATTTCTTTCACTTTTTTGTCATGAAAAAATATATAAAATATGGCTTGTATTATCTTAGCTGTGATGTCAATTTTGCTATGCAACAGTTTTCAAGTTTCAAGGTGATCATTTGTTTTAAAGAAATGGTCACTTTTGTGTCTGTTCACTTGTCTTGAAGGACCATCACTCTACAGCTAGTTAGGGTTTGAAGTAAAGTTTCCAGATCCCTTTAGCTAATCCAACCCTGTGGCAAGTCCATATCCGTGGATGCTTAGGGCACAACTCAGATGGCCTTCTCTTCTCTGAAGACTGATTCAGAGCTGGCATTTCCTTAGCCACACCAAGGCATGTCTCAAAGTTAAACATGGCTGAGTCGTTTAACCCTATGTGCACCAGAGTCTAGGAAACCACTGTTTCTCCTCCAGTCCTCAGTGGTGTGTTGATGTGCAAGCCCACCTCTAAGTGATGGCCATTACATGCTCAAGCCTGAGAAGCAATCCTGCTCATAAGGTTTTTTTCTCCTTCTCTAAAATAGGCCTGGCTCTCATTCAATGGCGTCTGAGGTCTGTCCATCTGGAGTTAGTTTCCTTTTCTCTGTGTTGCAAAATGGCTGGGACTCATCGCATAGTATAACAATTATGCCAGTTGTCCTTTATATGAATACTAACATGGATCACTTTGAAATTTGAGGGGCTTGTATGCTCAGATGTGTTACCCTGAGGTAGTTATCAAAATTGCCTGATGCTTGTTGATATGGCCCATTACAGTAAAATTAATCTACCACACATCTATTGTGCAATATTGTTGTGCAGTACATTGATTGACAAATGTTGCACAAGTCATTTTGGGTAAAATGATACAATATAAACTAACTGCTACTGTGTTTTATTTTTGGCTCTATGATTTGGCAATGAGAGGTTTTAGGCAGCTTATGTTGTTATTCCGCCATCATCTGTTCCTCCTGTGCTTAATTTCCTGTCACATCTCACTATGGCCTGCAGGATATCAGCCCGCCTTCCTGGAATCTCCCCTTATAAATAAACAAAGAGGAGCCACTGGGTGCGTATTAGGACATGCCAACACCTACTCTCACACACACACACACACACACACACACACACACACACACACTCTCTCTCTCACACACACACGCACAAACAAACACATCACATAGAGAAAGAGAGGAACATACAGAGAAAGAATAAACAAAGTGTTTTGTCAACATTTGCAGAGCCAAGCTGTATCTACAATCACACTAGTGAGCGTGGCCCCCATCTGGCCAGAATGAGATTGCTGATATCTTTGCTTTTAGAAACCTTGGCCAACGTAATCCACCAGCTTTTCTCAATAATACATGCTGTAAAGTCTGTTCTTCTGAAATATGTCACACTTCTTATAGACACTTGTAGACACTTTTTTAAACTTTTTTTCCCTCTCACTGTAAGTCCTAATCCGTTGTCAACTGAACAGAAAATGAAAAGATGAGGGCACTTGCTCAACATAACTGTCTTGAGTAGCGTCAGCAAACAAAGGCCACAGCACAGGGTGAAGTGATATGAGATGATCAAGATAATGGCCCTGTGCATGCTGGGAAACGGAGAGCAGATTGGTTGTCGGCAGACTGGCTGAGTGCGATTTCCTCTGTCTGGCTTGCCTGAGAGCCCCTCTCCCCCTGAGGGACCCCAATCCAAACACAGTGGACCACACGCTGTAAGTGATCTGCCCCAGCCACCTCGGCATGCCAAGCCTAATGCTCTCTCTGCACACAGCCCAGAGTGAGGAGCACATTCTGTAAAGTCAACATTTCAGAAATGTCAGGATTTAATAGTGTTCGGAAAATTAAAATCTTCCATATTAGCAGTTTTGGAATGAATAGAGTTCTAATGCATAATGACAGTGGTCCACAGTTCTTGGTCACAGCACACAGTGTTTAAAACCTCAAGCACTTTCTTACAGAAAACATTTTAGAAAGGAGCCTTAATGAAAGCGGTGCATTCCTTATCTAGGATGAAGGCCAAGTGTAAGATGAAAACTGAGATGATAGACATTTATAAAATTGCTACTTACTTTATCTTTGAGGACTCTTATTTCACCACAAGAATAAGCAGTTATGTTGAAATGAATAAGTCAAGAGTGGAGTGCGCTGCGCTGGAGTGGAAATGAGAGGCCACAGTGCCGACCTTTGAAACACTTTTTCTTTGGTGATTTTAAATGAGTCGGATGCCTGACTGTATTTACATACTTTAAAGAATGTTGCCTCCATAAACATCACAGAGATTAGGTTGAAAAGATAAAACAAATAAACAGTTCAAAAGTTCAAACCTGTGTGGAAAAAAAAAAAAAAGTTTTTAAAGCCTTTAATAGCCCTTTGCTGATTCATCTAGCAAAAAATTAACAACAGCACAAACTTCCAGAGAAAAGAATGTAGCTGAAACTTTTCAGGCTCAGTTACAGTATTCACGCAATTGGGATTCTTCTCTCTCTCTCTCCAACTTAATTTCTGTTGTCCTCTGCTATTGCTCCGAAAAACTTCAAATGTATTATAATCGATTGAGATAGATAGACAGATACTTTCTTGATCCCCAAGGGGAAATTCCTATTGACCTCACAGCACAGCACAACAAAGCTCCGTCCCTTATTATTTTAAGAACATTAACTTGTCTAAGTTAACTTGGTTAAGTTTAGTTGTTATACAGTATTACACAGAATCTCTTTATTACATGTATTTGAATATGAAACATCTGTTGACTGTACTTTTCTTTCCTACATGTCTTTGGTGTGTCCTGCACACTTAAGCCTCACAATCCCTCCACATTTTCCACCACTCATTAAATTGCATCTATTGTGGTTATTTCAATTTTGAAAAGCCACTGTGCAGACTCTCTGCTTGTTTATGCCAAGCCCGAGACTCTGTTTGACCGTGTGGCCAGTGGCCATCTCTATGGCAAGGTCATGAATTGGTTGTATTTTCTTCTCCTCTCCTTCCCCATCATGAGTGCTCTTGCTAACCCCATGGTATGACAAAAATGCCCTAGCACAAGGTCAGAGGCTAGCCGCCGCCCCGCCGACACATGGCAGGCTGACTTTGGCCCATTCATTTATGTGCTCTATTCCACCATACATAAATCTTGTGCTGCTTTGCTTTTCAGACATCCCATCTTTTCCCGTGTGAAGAATTCATATGGAAGGCCTATTCAGTTGCCACGTGGCCACATTTTGTCTGAAATGTGTAGTTGCATTTTCAGTGAATTTCAAATGGTGTCAATATACCCTCATCAAAATGGGCCATGTGACATATTCCCATGGTTGTCTTGGTGGTGATATTCTGTATTGATGCCTGTGCAACCCGGTAAGAGGCATTTGTTTCTTTGAGATTATGAATTTATTCTGCAGCAGTTTGTTTCAAAGTCAAAGTTCAGATCTGACATCAATCACTGACATGACAACTGACAAAACAAGATCAATGCATCCTGGATCTTCAATAAAACTCAACAAAAACACCTCTTCACCAACTTTTTTCACTCATTGAATCCTATTTGATTAGTTATGTCCGGCTGATTCAGCTGATACTGGAGGGGCCTGATGGAATTCTGAACAGGAAGTTCAACAGAACAGGAGGTGAACAGAAGTAGCTGACTGTCTTCACTTACATAAGAGAAGAGTTCTCTCATAGAAACCAAGTTCATGCACTTTTTGATTAAAATATCAGAACGCCAGGTTTGTTCACAGCAATGTCATAGTGATGTAAAACTGATGTCTAAGATGTTTATTTTTCAGCTGTACCATGATGGAAGCGGTCATCCCTGGGAGATGAGAAACATTCTTGCATCTACGACAGTGTTTGTTAAACTCCTGTCAGGAAGATTTAATGGAGACTGAAGAGCTCTTGCACCGAAAATAAACAGTGATGGATTGGGTGAAACTGCTCATTCTGCTGTAATACATGCTGGCAAGTTCTGCAGGCCAATTTTATCTTTTAATAAACTTCTTCAGATATTGAGGTTGGAACATGAATATTTTCTGGCCCAAGTTATTCACATTCACATTCTCATCAATTTTAGGTGAAGATATGATATGGCAAAACATAAAGAGATGGAGAGCAAGTGTCACATTTTGCCAGAGCCTTTCAAAGTGGGCCCAACGCCCAGTTTTCTGAGCACGGCCCTGGATCATGTCAGCATCAACTCTGAGAACGTTTCATTAAAATATGCTTAGCTCTTCTACATGTCATCTTTAACACAACAGAGCTTATGACAGGGGGTGGAGATACATGCTGCCAGCTGTTAACAATATGAACACATTTTTTTGTCATGATTGCCATTTATTATAAAACAGCATTCGATAAAAGATTGGAATTTGTTTACTGCCTCACTGAAAGTCCCAGGAGATGGCCAAAAATGTTGAGTATGATGCCATTATACAGACCACATCGTAAAAGCATAATCCAAGCACCACAATGTATGCCAACAAAACTCAAGTCAAGTCAAGTGAAAATTTGTTTTAAAAATCCTTGATTAGTTTAGAAACAGATCACAATTTTCTGCTGACTGAAATGTTTTCCAGTTCTGCTAAATTTGTGATTTTCAGACTATGAGTCTGATCTATGAGTGGCCTTTGATGTGTTATCTTATACTGCGTCTGTAAAATCATAGTATTATTATAACACACTAATTTGAGACACAGATAAGTGTACATGTGGGAGGAGTATCCCACCACATCACTTATCATTGTATGCTATTCATGCCTGTTATTGGGCACTTAACCAGGCCTGGAAAATAATCCTAAACATCCTTAATCAAGCCCTGTTATTATTCGTTTAACCTGTTTCTGACAGGGAGCTGTTATTCCGAAAGTCCATTCTACTCTTCCCAATTCTATGTTGAGGAGTATACTGTACTTCAAAACAAAAAGACTTTGAGGACTGTTCTATTAAAGATCTTAATTTATTCTTGTTATCTTTCAAACATGGGTTTGTGCCTTCACAACCATTCCTGACCCTGCATCACAATACTGTACATTTACTCTAAAAACAAACGATCATATAAACAGGGTTACATTTACACATACTGCATTAGAAATGAACGGACAAGTATGTACTCATGATGTATACTTCACTCTTTTCAGTCTCATGTATCCTTTTGTGCTCTTAATTGTTTTTATCCAGTCATTTTAAAGTGTACAACAAATGATATGACGATACAGGAAGACATGAGAGATTTTTTTGTTTATACAACAGGCAACATAAAGACAAATAAAAAAAACACCTAACTAAAAACCTAACCTGCCAATTTCTAAAACAGCTCCCTGCTTGATATCCTCTGAGACAAAGGAGACAAATAAAGAACAGATGAGTTGAAGAAAGAGTGAACCAGAGAGGGCGTCTTGGGGGAGAGAGAGAGAAGATAGAGTGAACCAGAGAGGGCGTCTTGAGGGGAGAGAGAGAGAGAGACAGAGAAAGAGCACCATTGTAACACAGAACATCTTCAGTAAAACATCACTTTGCCAAAAACAGGTCCCAGTGGACCCAGCGCCCAACTGTACATGTCCTCCTCTAGTCCACGTGGCTCTCCATGTCTGAGTGGGTGAAAGTCAGCCTTTCAGTCTTCCTCTGCTGCTCCGGGGGGGAAGGGGGGGTCTCTTTGTTCTGTAAGCAGCGGGGATGAGCGCGGGGCCCTGGTGCTCGGGGCGGCCCCTGCGCCTGTCACACGATGCCGTTCTCCTGCCGCGGCTTGTGCGTGACCGTGCTCTGGGGCGTGTGCAGCGACGGGGCCAGCGTGCACAGGAAGCCGGCCAGCAGGGTGAGCCCCAGCCCCCCCCAGGCGCTGAACATGGACCAGCCGTAGCCGTGGCTGATGTCCTCGGGCAGGCCGTACACGTAGCGCGGGTAGCGCGACAGCTGGAAGTTAATGCCGGCCACGCACGTGCACAGGGAGATGATGCAGCAGGTTCCTGTGGGAAACACAGAGCTTCACGTCACACTTTGGCCTTTTAATGCTCAACACTGACACCTCCTATCTTACAATCAGCACCTTGGCTTTTTGATGAAAATAAAATGATTGAAAGCAAACATTATTTTATGAATATTGTTCTTCTATGCACAATTCACGCTACTTTAAATCTTGTGTGAAAGTCATTTCTAGTATTTGGTGGTCAGTCACTCTATTTAACAATGTGCGGTGACTTCAGTCCCACTTACAGCAAGAAATGTAAGGGCCTCATCCCTTCTCTTCACCACAAACGTACATACATTTAGTAAAAAGAGCAAGCTTTTCCTTACGCTCATAGCATCACAACAACCATGTATAGCACTGGGACTTGCTTGTAGTGCTGGTTCAATTCCGATACTGCACTGCCCTCTAGTGGTGTGCTACCTACATTGCATGGCATTCTACCTGAGCTCCACTCACCTCCCATTAAGAACAACAGGCCAGCTACATACTGCATCAGCTCATTTTGTTTGCAGCAACCCAGGAGTCCTACCATCCAGCCAAACAGAATGATGGACACAGCCATTCCTATGAAGCCAGCAGTCATTCTCTGCAAGTCTGGAAAGAGTTGACAACAACATCATCATTTTTTGACCATGGGAGAGGTTTTATTCAACCTTTATTTTGACCTGTAGAAGTAGGAGATGCAAAATGAGGTGCCAACTGCTCTCATGGCTCTCCTGGTTGTGTGTAGGAGAACTTACGCAGAGCGTGCCACTCATCTTGGCGTATAGTCTTGGTGATGTTGATGGGCAGGTCACGGGGAATAGTGGCTGAGGAGTAGTAGTACTTCACTGGAGTACAGCGCTGAAGCAGACCTAAAGAAACACAACGTGTGAGGTCTTGGTCTGTCTGTAAATCCATCAACTACGTGCACATTAAGAATGAACAGAGTCCAGGTGAGGATGCACACCCATGGTCTATGCCCCACCACCGCACCTACAGTATGTGGAGCAGATCAGGATGGATGGCCACATCACATGAACACGGCAAGAACCATTTAGAGCCAGACAGCATAAAGCATGGGTACCACCCTGGTGTACACGCCATACACTGTCAGCTTTGTCCCAGCTCCCTTTTCTGTTCCGGTCATGTAAATCACCAATAAAGTATCTTACAGTGGAGTAGGATGACTTAGATTTGTTGTACTTTGAAAGCTCCAATGACATGCTTACGCACACAGTACTGACTTTTAAGAAAGCTTTCGAACTTTTGAATTGCTTCCTTTATCAACAGGCCACAGACATTTTAAGTCACAGATTATTTTACAGTATATACCAGAATTATTCTGGATTGCTGCTTTAACATAATCTGCAGCATCTATGGCATCCGGTTGATTGACATTGTGTTTGTAATGTTCAGACTTTGGGTTCTGTTCATTTGACCATGTATTATGGAACAATAAATTGAGTGTACAATAAATATGAACTCCTGCAAGCTTGTTCTATATCGACTTGTTCCCACACAAAACTGTTCAAACAGTGAGCCGAATGTAGCTATCGTCCTATAAATTAACAAAGTAACTTTTACATTAATTACATATAACCAGCTTTGAACAAAAATAATCAATTTAGCTATTTGAATCCCTATTTGATTGGTCAGACTTGATAAAGAGGTAGTTACACCTGTGGCTGACAGCCATTACCTAAAATATTATACCATTTTATTAATACATAGTAAACAACTAAAATGTTACAATATTATTTCAAATAAATGCAGGGAATACTTCTGCTTTATGCCATATACTCTCATATTTCATATTACACAGTGGCAGGAATACCCCGAAGACCATATTGTGCTATTCTGCTTCTGTACTCTACCGCAAAGTTGAAAGATTTCTGAAAGATTATTTCCTGTGCGTTCAAAATTAAGCCATAAGCCTACTTTGATAGAGATACAGCAAATAATACATAACTTATTGGTAAACATTGAGAAAATGTTTAATTGTTGCGCTTTGCAGACCAAAGGGCAATGTACCAGCTGCAGGTGTGTGCAGAACTAAGTGTGTTGGGTGCTATTACAAACTAAGTGTGTTATGAGTGCTATTTTAAAACAATAGCATTTTTGGCCTAACAAAAGGTGGTTTCATTTGATACTTGAGGAGATGCACAGATCCCAGTTCTGAGGTCCATGTGACTGCCCCAAAGCCACACAGCCATAAAAGTGATTATTTATGGGGTATGATGGGGTAGTCAAAAGGATATCCATAATTACTCATACAACACTGAACAACAGTGGACCTCAATCAACATGCATTATGCCCTGAGCATTGGGCCTAAATGTCCATTGGGCCTTGGTGAAGGCTGGCCCATGGCTGCTCTGGAAATACCAGGGAGCTTAGGCAGAAGCTGCATTTAAGTACAGATCTGGGCAAACTGGGTTGAATTCAGGGTTGACATCCCAAGAGTCATCAGACTCGGGGTGAGACAAAAAAAACAAAAAAAACAAAAAACACACACACACTCACAAAAAAAACAGTTGCCAATCGAACGTTTGGTTCCTAGCCGTTCAAAAATCAGGACCTTGGATAGCGTCCAACACCCCGCTAGCCATATGAACTTCAATTGTTGGTTCATTGACCCTCACATTAGCTATCTAAAAGACACACAAACACAACTGAAATAATAATAATAATATATATTTTTAAAAAACATTTTAAAAAAAAAACCAAATCATAGAAGCTCATTCACAACAGGCTACATCACATAGGCTACCGTAGTAGCATAAACAACACGATGGCGCATGGGGTAACTGGAGCGTAACGGTATTGTTTAAATAATCTCTTGACGTGATTTGCAATGGACCCAGGATTAGAGACAAATGACAAATCCTACCTTTGAATATCAATTCCTCATTTTCTAGATCAAAACCTGCCCGGTGACACTTTCTCCACAATCCGGTTACAGTTGAGTTAAAACGCCGACTGCAGCGGGATTCTATGACCGCAGCTGGAGCTATAGATTCCCGTCTAACCCGCAAAAGAGCCCCTTCAGTGGTCTTCGTCCTTTCGCCCACATTTCCATTTGGATGCATCCGTAAAGGAAGGTTTTGATTTGAAATATAAATAAATCCAGGGTCAATCCTTTTACTGGCGTATTTTTTGCATCTTTCTCTGTGCCGTCTCGCATCAGTCTCGTACCAGTAGTCTGTGCTTATGGCCATTGTCAACAGTCCCAGAGCACAGAAGGCCAAGAACAGTCCGGCAGCTGTTAATATCCTCATGGTGGCCATGTTCGGAGTCCGCTTGAGAGCCCGGGTTTATCTGAGACGTGTATGCCGCGGTAGCAATTTTATCCCGGGACAGAAATTACGGTTTGCAAAGCATCCCCCAATTCACTGCCAAAATAGGCATCGACTAGGTCGCACAAAAGACCCATAGGTCTATCATTTGAGACATTTTAGCCCTGCATGGTAAAGCTGTTTTTGTTGTATTAAGATGAGACAGACATTTTTTTCTCACCACCTGAGCTGCTTCCGATATAGACTCGCATCTGATGCTAGCCAATGCTGCGAGGGGACAGCTGATGAAACCTCTTCGGATTCGTCCGGACAGCGAGTTGCGAACATCTGATTACATGTATCCAAGTTAACATGCAAAATAATTCGAATGCCTTCATGAATTTAGGTTGCAACAGCTAACGCATTCATTTCACTTTCACGATTCAAGCTAAAATAATAATAATAATAATAATAATAATAATAATAATAATAATAATGGAATTACCATCAATCGTGATAACCCATTTTAGCGAAGTTGTCTCCATTGTTCCAAAAGTAGCCTAGGCATCATTTCAGTTTTAATGTAGCCTAATTAATTGCAGCCAGCCTTTTGGTTGGGCTTTGATTCTGACCAAAAATAATAGAGCGTAGCCCTGTAGGAGGATTGGTTTCGACGAGCCCTAGAGAACCAAAATATTTCAGCCAATTCCACTTCTCTTTTTGTGATGCATGAAAGAAAGTCATGATTGCATTGACTAAAAATGGAGACGTTCCTGTTCTTTCTCAATATTAAAAAAATATAAGGTTGCAATAGTGACAATGGTATTACCAAATGTAATCCTCATGCTATTGGACTTAAAATACTCTGTTTAGGCCGTCAAACATGATTGTAACATGTTTGAACAATTAACATTTTGATCTCTCATTTCAACAGATGTCCAATATACAGTTGCTTAGTCATGGATTTGTTGGAATGGCATCTACAGTTGGCTTGAGGCAGGAGGCAGGAAATGTACCTTGACAGATCAAAAGGAAAGACACTATGCAAGCTTGCCTTGTACACAAACAAACGTAGGCCTACACATGCATGCACGCGCACACACACACACACACACACACACACACACACACACACAGAGAGAGAGAGAGAGAACATGTGCAGTTGTCTCCCCTTTTTGTGTGATATGTGGCCAGGTTACTCTCTCTCTATCTCTCTGTCTCTCTGTGTGTGTGTGTGTGCGTGCGTGCGTGCGTGCGTGCGTGTGAGAGTGTGTGTGTGTGTGTGTGTGTGTGTGTGTGTGTGTGTGTGTGTGTGTGTGTGTGTGTGTGTGTGTGTGTGTGTGTGTGTGTGTGTGTGTGTGTGTGTGTGTGTGTGTGTGTGTCTACTTCTCCAAAAGCCTTGATCCCACGACAGGGTCCTCAGCTTCAACTGGGCATCTCAGGCAGAAGGCCATCAGCAGGTAACAGCATGTCAACTGCTTTGATTCGGCTCCTCTGTCCCCACGCTCCCATGTGAGAACATTACCGTCTCAGGCAGATTCCCAGATCAACATGGAGCTATGAGAATTATTGTGAGGTTGTGAAATATGACAGACTTCCTGCTTTAGAAAACACCAAAGCAAAATCAGCTGTTGGGAAAACAGCACCATGTAGTTATGCTGATGGGAGACTGTTGACAGACTGCTTTAGTATATTTGATTTCAAAGTAGGCCAATTTGATAACACAGCTCTTCATTATCACATAAAATAACACAAAACACCTTGTAAGTTGTTAGACCAAGAGAGAGTGGAGACATTGAAATGCATCAGTGTAATGTTTTTCATGTAACCTTCATTCTATAAGGTTGGGTCTTGCACTTGACATAAACCTGATTCTAAAGAAAACCTGCTCAGAGTACAGAAGTCGATGGCTGACCATCCAGATTAGAAAAGACACTGCTTACGATAATGTGAATAAATGAACTAAAAATAAAAATGATGTACTTTCTGAGACTAGTACCATTTTCTGTCCTTGGTGTGACCGTCAGTATACTGAAACTGTGGCTACTTCCTCATGGGTGATGTTATAGTGCTTTGTTATAGTGACCAAAAAGCAGAACAAGTCACTTTCCATACTTCACTTTTGGCTAACTCCCTATCACTGACAGCATGGATGTCTGGGTTGTTTGCATGATTGCAGATTGAGTCTCCACATTGTTGAATAACCTCTCGAGAAAACTTTTTTGCAAATGTTTGAATTTTTACCATTAGAAAAGCTTGTTTATCATCTGATATAACTTTCACCACTGATCATATCTTGGATAGTTGCCCCTATTTGGACAGAATGTGTACATTCACAGTATCTATTAGAAAACACGTACTTATTCCTATCTGAGTAAGCGAAATAACTCCCTTAAACCACTTCATCTGACTCAACACTGTTTAATGTCACGTGACCTCAGCAAGCATCAAAATGACAGAAGCAGTACTGCATCACCCTTTAAAAACAGCGTTGAGGAACTTGTGATTAGAACAGAGCACAGTTTTCACTTTCATCATTGTTCTCGTTAAATTCAACAAGGATTACAGCAGGAATCTAAGATATACAACACACTAAAACTAAGACGTTATTTAGTGCTCTGTCTGGAAAGAAGAAAGAAAGAAGAAAGATTAATTCATCGATTGATACGATTTTGAAGTCTGCTTGTTTTGAAGGACCGAATGGAGAGCTATGTTATCACCTCTGTAAGTTTTAGTTTTCATATTTGTGTATCACTACAATGTGTACTTTCATTTATTGTTTGCTGTAAATATGAATACATTACGTAGCATTTTATAAATCATGAACTGGATGATTTTCATCATGAGTTTGATTCTATGTATATCGTGTTAATAGCCCCTGAACACTGTGAAATAATACTGTGAAAATGTATGCTTGTTGACTAAATGTATAACTGTTCATATATTATTGCTATTGATGTTCCTATTCAAGCCTTCAGAAGACTTGCTTCACTATGACCGTGATCAGTGTCAGCCAGTGTACGATCTCTATTCCCTCTCTGAAGTAAATGGCCATGGGGGTAAGTGCACCAGGTGGATATGAAAGTTACAAATGCGTAGTGATCTCAGCACTGAAATAATGTGAGTGTGTAAGCTATGTAGCATCGCAAAGATTGGATATGGATTGCATTGGAATATAGGATATTATGACTACAATTGTGTCATCACAACATCAAATGTCAGTACACTTTCTAACTTTCTAACTGTCTCTCTATAGTACAGAATGGGTGGGAATGCCATCCTGTCCATATGCAGTACAACGACAGTGGATTGCCTCCTGGATATCACTTCACCGAGCTTCACCCTACTCCATATCATTATGGTGATGTGGAATCTCTGCATCATCCCTTAGAACAAACATTTGCTGGACATTCCACTGACATTCCTCCACAGGTAAGAACTCATCAGCCCACAAGATATTCCCCTGGCAAAATCTACTTGTGTGGAAATAATGTCAATTAGAAATCTAGAAAGACATGTTGATTGGGGCAGAGTTGGAGATTTTATGTGTACTTGTACAGCTCTCTGGAGGCTGACTGTTGCAGAACACAGAATTTTCAACAGAATGTTGATGCCAGAACAAAATAAGCTTTTTTCCCCATACATCTACAGTCAACATACTGAATCTGTAGGACCTCAGACAAATCACTTTTTACACATAATTTCTAGCTATTTATGCCAACATCTACATTACTACTACTCCTGAGAGACAAGTCAAATCTCTTCTGCATGCAATTGCTTTTCCATTTCACTTTCATTATTCAGAAGCAGTCTGTTCCAATGACATAATTTCTCAACAATTAGCCGAGGTTACACTGATTTTGGCAAATTCTTAATCAGCTGTGAAGTTGATACACGGGGCAGTTAATATGGTAATATGGTTTTGTTTTTTACCTGCCAACACACAGGTAATTACTGTAGATGTATGTGGTTTGTGCATTCAAAGCAATTTAGCATATTCACAAATGTTTCACTTGGAATTCCATGTTGTCTTCACATTATTAGAAAATAGATTTTCTTTTTAACATAGGCCTCATGGAGCTACTGTTGCGTAGGCTCATGGTATTTACATGCTCCTCAGTGTTACTTCCTCTTTCTGTTTTGGATCTGAGTGTTCTCAAGAAAGCCATCTAACTAAACTCACATTTGTGAAAATAATTTCCCCTGTTTAAATTTCATTGTTGCCCTGGACTGTTTACCAAGGAACTTATGACATTTGTTTCCCTACTGGCATGTTTTTCAATTTCAAACAACAGTGAGACATCCAAACAAGCAAACAAGCAAGTTTAACACTTCAATTTAGATGTTAAACAAATACAACTTATGAAGTTTATACGCTCTATGTCTGTCTGAGTTCAGGAAATGGAAATTGAGGAGATGACTTCAGCTGTGAAGATTTGGAATCTGAATTGTGGGATTTGTGTTGTGAATAGTGTTTAGTGTCGAATAGACTACTTTCACTGACCTTATACGATCAATGCAGTCAACCTCAGCATCATGTGAGCGTCTTGTTGACAGCCAGACATGTGCTCCACAGGCCCTGTATTACCACCAGCAGCAGCAGCAGCAGCACTCCCCTGCTGCCCGGTGCAGCACAGACGAGGAGGAGCCAGGAGGCCGGAGCCCCCCGTTAGAGGTGTCTGAGGGGGAGGAGGTGCACTCAGAGCACCATACCCACTGCCTGGGCTCCGTAACCAGTAAGCACTCCTATTAGCTATAAAGGGCCCAATCATCCATGAGACAGATAGAGTTGTAAAATCCTAACAAAATCAAGAACATACTGATCTAGAGCTGAACATATTTGTGAGTTTGAAATCACAATCATGTTTTTAGGAAACAACAAGAAACTGCGGCTGTATCAATTTTTGCTGGACCTACTGAGGACTGGTGATATGAAGGATAGCATCTGGTGGGTGGACAGAGAAAGGGGGATGTTCCAGTTCTCCTCCAAACACAAGGAAGCTCTAGCCAACCGCTGGGGGATTCAGAAGGGCAACAGGAAAATGATGACCTACCAAAAAATGGCCAGGGCCCTGAGAAATTATGGAAAAACCGGAGAAATTCAAAAGGTCAAGCGAAAATTGACATATCAATTCAGTGGAGAGGTACTGCAAAGACTACTACCCACTAATAGAAGACAGTATAACTAGCCGACTGATGAACACTGGACCACAATCACTGTTGTATTATTGATCATTTTTGCCTTTAGACATTTCTCTGCATCTAATACAATGTAATGGCAAGAATTGGCAGAAAAGCCAAAAGTCAGCGTATTGTCATTTCATATCCTACTTCCACAATGGTATACAATAAAAGTACAGGTCATGATACATACATCTTAGTGTTAGGCTATATCAACACTCAGACCAGCTTTATGAATGAAATTGTCTTTCACTGTTAAAACATAATTATGACAATGTGTGCCATTATTCATTAAACATATGTGAATACTCCATGTTTCTGAATGCAATTTCATTGTCTAAGTCTGTTATAGATTGTCCTTATCAATGTAACAAGTAATAAGGCTATTATTCAGAACATTGGAGCAATGCATTATGGGATATACTGAAGTGACAATGAAGATTGTTGCAGTCCAGCTCCTTACCTCAATCAAAACATTATGGAGCAGAATTTATAGTGACGTACTGTAGGCCGGAATCCTCAAGGCCTAATTTAGGCCTGTTAGCTGAATAGACTGTGATTTTTTCTTGAATAAATAGGCATAGTCTACATATTTTAAGCAAACGTAATTGATAATTTCACTGTTAAATAACACAATACGAAACAATAACACAATAGGCTACAATATTTTGGAGAATAAAATTTAATCTCTCATTTAAAACAAGATACACATTCCATTTTATTTGGAGTATTCCTGACGAGTGGAAACAAAGCTGTCTTTCTTTTTGAGTATTTTGATTATTATTGATGCTTAATGCACAGTAGGCCTACAACAACAAAAGCACAACAGTTCAAAGTTACAACACAAAATAGAAACATACACATACACAAGAAATGTAAAAAATACTTGTGTTTGTGAATATAAAGTAGTAGAGGTACTGGGTAAGATTTGTATACGCTTCATTTAACGGAGAATATCTCAACTGTTCTAGACTAATATGACCCCATTGAACAACATGGGATGTGTGCCAAAATCTCTATCCGGGACCAAAGTCCTGAAAATGACCACAATAAGTGACACTATAGATCACACTATTATTACACTAGAGGTGAATGGACTTTTTTCCCCTTTATAGATATCCTCATAAACTTCTACCAGATTAATGTTCATATTAAGATAAATACTTTTTGTATTAGGCTACACTTTGTCTAAAAAAACACTCTTGAACACTCTTGAAGCAACAGCTTTTCTGAGGTGATCACAATGTTTACAATGACCCTGTAGTGTAAGAATTCTGGTTTGATATTTGGGGGTCTAGCAGCGAAGCTGCAGAGTTTTGATACGCATAAGCGTTCACTCAATACAGCCAATCAAAATTGACTGCAAAGCCGCCAAACAGGAAGTGAGCTCATATCTCACCAACGCTTTGATGTATGAAGTCCAAACATTGGTAAGGGGAGTCGTTAACTGATTGTGATGACACACTAGGAAATTGTCATCGTTTGGACTCGCTATTGGGCGCTGTGATAGGCTACAGGAAGTAAGCTTGTGTCTCAGCAACACTTTGATGTACGAAGTTCAAACTTAGGCCTACATGGACTTCCCAAGCAGCAAAACACGTTAAAAAGCTGTTGCTTTAAGAGTGTATATGTAGGCATATTTAACGAGATATTGCCTCATTTGCATTAAAATTAGACAAAGTTTAATACCAAAAGTATTTATCTTAATATGAACATTAATCTGGTGGAAGTTTATGATGATATCTATAAAGGGGCGGGGGGGGGGGAGTCCCATTCACCTCTAGTGTAATAATAGTGTGTAATTTTCAGGACTTTCGTCCCAGATAGAGATTTTGGCACACATCCCACGATGTTCAATGGGGTCATATTAGTCTAGAACAGATATTCTCCAGTAAATGAAGCGCATGGACCTAGACTTTGCTAGGCGTCTTTCTTTTTTCAGATCAGGGCAGACGGAGTGACGTTTCCTGAGCTGATTACACGTCCTTAGATCCTCCCCTTCTGTAAATCCAACCAATCGTTTAATGGGACGCTAAATCGCGTCTAGCTAACTGCCTGTTAACCAATCAGATGCGATGACGTCTTTTCAGTGCAAAATTTGAATCTAGAAGCTAGGAGGAAACACTGGAGAGTTGTTTCATTTGAAATCGCGGTCCACTGTTCAGCGACATAGAGATTTAGGCAGTTATATGTTAATTCGATGTGCTATTAGTAGTCTAAAAGTTTAAGACTAAGGCGTTTGGTTTTGTAAACATGAGGAAGAGGTAGGTAACGGGATTTATTTCCATACTATCTGGATAACTTCAGTGAATAAGCGAATCGACTAGCTAGCATAACTGATAACGTTCGTTTGTTAGCTACCGATAACTTAGCATACACTGCTAATAATAACGTATGGTTAGCTGATGTTTTCCCTACATTAACGTTATGACATTGAACAAATATCGTGCTAACTGACAATGTCATCATATATTAACGTGAGTTACTTTAGTTAAAACGTGAATGGCGACTTCGTTGTTTCTGTCAGCTGTAACACTGATGTTAGCGTTCAGCATTAGAAGAAGAACATTGGAATTGTGTTAGCTCGATATTTAGGGTGGATCACAGTTATGGTACTTAACTTTTATGTTATTGATCGCTGAAATGGTTACGACCAACTAGCTAGTTAAAATTAGTTAGTTAATGGCTACCAAACATGGTGTCAACAGTCTTGTTGGGGTTAACATGAATCTTTCATACCGTTGGCTGAGTCGCTTCTAAACTGGTTTGGTTGGTTTGCAGTGAGGTGCATGCATCAGAATCGGTGGCGTGTCTGAATAACGCATTGAACCACTTGAAAGACATATGGGAGGAGATAGGAATTCCCGAGGACCAGCGCCTCCAGAGGGTCGAGGCAGTTCATATGCACGTCAAAGTAAGTGACATTTACACGTTGATTTTCAGACTGTCTAAGCTCACTGCTAGATATGTGTCAGCTCTGTCTCCATTGTGACTGTCTTACCAAAACTAATGGACAATGTTGGGACGGCGTTTTTTGTGCTTTGAATAAAGATCCAGAAAATCAGAATCCATGCTCAAATACTTATTCACAACTTTTTAGAGGTCCAGTCCAAGCTCCTTCATGAGACATTTCTTTAATTGGAAATCAGCCTTTAATTAGAACCTGTGCATGTTGTTTGCAGAATCTGTTGGATATGATGATTTCTGAAGAGGAAGGACTGCGGACAAGGTTGATGGCCAGCATTGAGACATGTCGTAAAGACCTGGACGTGTTGTGCAAGGAGCTGCACCTAAAACCTTTTCAAGTAGGCTTTGTAGTTCATTCTCTCTGTACTTTGTGCTACATGAAACATGATATTTCATGCTATATATTAATTTGGGTTTAGGTTGTTGTGTAATGAAGCATTTAAAGGACAATGTTTTAGAAAAGCCTTAACTTACTTGTTACTTGTTCACCATCTGTGAATTGGGTACAACATGGCAAGGATGATCCATTTTTGCCATGGTGTCTTTCTCTAGCACAGATACAATTGCTTCTGATAGTAACTCAATCCTATCTGTGCACAAGCAAACATGTCAGTGAAAGATTTGATTGGCACACAGTATTTGGAACATGTCTATGAATGGCCCAGAGAAGCGCATTCATTCTGTCTGAAAAGCACATTATAGTTTGACCACAATTTTTAACATACATTTGTTTGCTTTTTTTGTGTGTAGGAAGAGGGGGTCTATACTATGCTGCAGTTAGAGAAAGACATGAGGACCTGTCTGAAGGCAATGATTCAAGAGAAGACCCAGAGAATGAAGGACTTGAAGGAACTGAGAGAACAGGACAAGGACTTATGTGATATCTTGTGCACAAGCCTCTATGCCATTGAGATGGATTCCGTTCCTTCCTCACAAGAGTTGGATGGATACCGTGGTCACCTTGGTACTCTTAGAGCTGAGAGGGTAAATATCCGCAGTACAGACATTTAGTGACTCAGTACTGTGAGCATCCTACCAAGTTTGGGCTGGCTCTGTATAATGCTTTTCATGATCTTAATGCCCGTACATAGTTTACCAGATAATGTGTGTTTCAGGCTGTAAAACTGAAATGATGCAGAAAGCTAAAATACGAAGACACATTCTAACCCGGAAATATTTAGCAGACATTGGCTTAGGGACCTATTCATGATCTAGTCAAGGTTTGAATGAAATGGCAATGGTTTAGCAGCAACCTTATCTGATTGGACATAGAATGACATTGAATGTAGACATTCAAAGTGTCTCTTGCTAAGCTGCTGGCTGTGATGAAGTATGAAGTTGGCTGTATTTAAGCTCCTGTTTGCCCTGTTTCCTCAGGACCGCCGGCATGCAGAGTTTGTTGGCATTAAGAAGCAGATCATCTTTTGCATGGAGGAGTTGGAACAGGAGCCAGACAGCAGCTTTGAGCGCGATGTGGTGTGTGAGGATGAGGATGCCTTCTGCCTCTCCACCGACAACATCGCTGCTCTCCAGTTGCTGCTCAGTCAGGTAGGACTGGTCATGCAGTACCACTCTCACATGTCCTACATTCACACTAACAGTCAAGAGCTTGCCTCTGTTTACAGTGAACACAATGAGTTGGTGAGGGCTCTGTGCACTATCTGGAGTGAAAGTTCCTGATGATCCCAGCAACCCAGTTAGCCTGACTCCGCCTGTCTACGTACTTCTGCTCAATTTCTTTCCCCTTCAGTACTCCGTCTGGAATAGCTTCTGGAAGCTAACCAGCGAATAGAGGGCGTTCCTGTGAGCGATTACGTTTAAGTTGCAACTTGCAAGCCTATCGTTGTGCCCCCCGTGGTTTACATACGTCATTACCAAACGTTAGTGATTGAACTCCAATGATTTCAAACTTCAGACAAGCATCCACCAACCAGGAAATAAACGCTTGCCAATGGATCTAGGCCAGACTCTCTGCGAAGTCAGACAACCCAGTCCAACCACACCCACCAAAATCAACATGTTTTATTTGACAAGCCGAGCTTTCCGGGGGGGTATTCCATCAACGCAGCTAACCGTAAATCGCGGCTAACTTTGATAAGCCTCGCTAATTTTAGAGAGAGTTCAGTTCCATTACTCCCGCTAACAGGAATCTCAGCTGAGTTGCTGGGGTAACATATGCTTCTGAACTAACCTGGTCGGTGGCAGGCTAACTGCCGAGCTAAATTTATCTGTGTTGCAAATAAAAAACACCAGTCGGAAAACGAGTCCCAAACCGTTGGTTCCGTCAACCTGTGCTTTCGTCACCTGTAGCCTACAACTTAAAAAATAGAAGGAGAAACTTTTTTCCGACAGTGTTGCAAGCATTGATTAAGGCTACCTATCCGCTAGTTTAAATGAATTTCTGAAAATTATGCAACTTACATTGTTTGAACTTGATATGTGTGTGGTCCAAGGAATCTTGCGGCTCTGCGCAACGTACGTCTTTCGTGGCGTCATGCGCAGCGTGACAGGAGAACAATCGAGGAATTTTTGCGTGTTCTCGGGTTCGGTTCCCATGCGATGAATTTACATAGACTATGTTAACACATTAATATTGCCATGTTTAGTTATAGGCTACTCTTTAATGAAAGGCATCATTATTAAGGGTCATATACAGTAGCTTCAGTGACAGTAGGCAGGCTGTCAGTGTGCTATACGATGCAGGGCAAGCCAGCCTTCTGTAAAGGCTATAGGCCTAATAATTAAAACCGCTATAGTCTAATTAATTATGCATGTAGTTCGGATATCAAACCAACTGTATTACAGAAATTAAATATGAAATGACATATTGAAAGCCAATATTGCATTTCAGATAGGCTAATTATATTTCACAAACACTTTGGCAGAACTATATGCTTATGGGAGACAATAGGCTAGGTTTTCTCCCAATACTCCCAGGACAATATATAGGCTACCAATTTATTTTATGACCACCGAAAAAATATTTCAGAGTGAACCCTTTTAATTTACAAACGTAGGTTATCTTTATTGTTGAATAGCCTATGCCAAAGTTGTTTTGAGTTTAAATAGCCTGCTTATTCACTCGTTTTGTTCAGAGTGAAGACAATCAAAGTCCCAATTCAAACCATCATAATTACTGTTTAGCGATTTACAGTAGGCTTACGATTTCGTTATTCTCCTTTTTAGGCAACTACTGTATTTTTTTCTCTCGTGTTCAATTTGATTACTTCCGATGAAAATCCTGTAGATGGCGCTTGTAAATCGAACTGAAATCTTCTAGTTTGCCTTAATTTTACGACATGCATCCTCTTTTCGTCAATCTATGGTTTTGGTCTACTTTTCTACCTCGTGCACGAGCAGACATGAAGCTGATTTTAGCCTCGTTTGAATAAACGAGGGCAAGATGCAGCTAACTTGAGTTAATGGAACGGCTTTAGCTTCAAGTGGAAGTCTACACTAGTTCAAGCCAGGCTGTTTCTGTTGAGCGCCGCCTTGTTTAGCGAGGTTGATGGAATACCCCCGTGGTTCAAGTTGTGAGTCAGTGTTCAGGAGTTGTTGTTTTGTTTATTCTCCTTGCACTCTTGGCCAATTGTGGTTCAAGGAAATACTATTCTGTTCAAAGGCAATGAGAACAACTGCTGGAGGTTTTTCAATTTTGTTTCGTTTTGCTTTGAGAACAGCAGCTGAAGCGCCCTTTGTAAACCCACTGGTGTGTTGCTATCCTGTCTCTATGTGCAGCTAGAGGGCCGCAAGGCTGAGAATGAGGCTCTGTGCGCCTCCTACCGTGCGCGCATCCAGGAGCTGTGGGACCGACTGCAGACCCCCGCTGAGGAGAGGGAGGGCCTCACTGAGCACATGACTGCATGCAGGAAGAGGAACAGAGAAGCGGTGAGGCCACATGTCATGTGCTCATCGGTATTGAGCTGTCCTAGTCCTAGTATGTCTGTATGTGCTCATCAGTATTGAGCTGTCCTAGTCCTAGTATGTCTGGATGTGCTCATCAGTATTGAGCTGTCCTTGTCCTAGTATGTCTGGATGTGCTTATCGGTATTGAGCTGTGCTAGTATGTCTGAGAAGCAGTAACGTCACCGACCGCTTGACCATTGGTCAGCCTGTGTTCAACTCCTGAACCTGCCATTGCAAATCCGTGTCAGTGTGGGTTCTTTTTCATTTTAATGTCCTTAGTGATTCATCCATTCATCCATCCATTCATTCGTTCTTTTATGTCACTCCTACTTTAGTTATCAGCAGAGGTCCAGCGTTTGGAGGTGCTGAAAATCCAAAACTTGCAGAACTTTGTTCAGTCTATCCGTGAGGAAATTGGCCAATACTGGAACATCTGCTTCTACAGCGAGGAGCAGAGACAAGCCTTCACCCCATACTACAGTGGTAAGATAACGAACTGAACTTGATGCTCAATGCACGTTGCTCCCAGGGGGCCCAGCTAATGAATTGGCTCACTGCAAATAGCATTTTTTTCAGGGTTTAATTAGGGTACACATCTTGTGTGCTGCTGGTTTTGTGAAGTGTATTATCATCTTAGTTAATTATGGGATAATGCATTTTGTTATGATTGCAATAAGGTGGTTGAAAAAGCTCATAGCAAGGTCTACTGTTATACAAGGGGTTTGTAATTAATTAATTGTATAGATTCAAGGTCCTCTCCTTTTTAAGTGAAGCTCAACTTTTTGATTGTAGAAAAGGTTGTTTGAAGGAGATAAACAATAAGTTGTTCATATACAAGAGAGCTCTCAAACATGCCATGCTGTGGTACAACACTGGCACTTTGACTTTCATGTTCCTATTATCCTTTATTCTTTTTGTTCCTATTATCACATATGAACGAATAGAACACATAGCGTATTGACCTGACGTGTGAAAAAGCCTGTCTCTCTTTTGGCAGAGGACTTCACTGAGGAGCTTCTGGGTCTGCATGAGGCAGAGATGGAAAACCTGAAGAAGTACCATGAGGATCACAAGGAGCTCTTCACTGGAGTCAACCAGTGGGAACAGAACTGGACTTTGTTCCTGGAACTGGAGGTTAGGACTGTCTGCTCATCTGGCATACTGTAAAGATTTGCCAAAATAACTGATGCTGTGTGTTGTTTTATAAGGACTACCAAGTACTGAGCTTACTAATCAAACTCAGAACTGGCGTTCACTCAGGAAATCAAAAGCAATGTTAGCCCTAATAGTTGTTGACATTACAGGGCCTGTGGGTTGATGTAAACATTAATATTGCACTAATCTGGACTCATTTCTCCCACAGAAAAAGGCCACTGACCCATCCAGATTCAACAATCGAGGGGGAAATCTTCTGAAAGAGGAGAAGCAGAGAGCAGATCTACAGAGGAGTCTGCCCAAGGTACTGTAGCACCAGACATACTGGATATCCAGCAGCATCACTTAGGGCTGCAACAGTTGTCAACTATTATAGTAATCATCAAATGTTTTGCTATTTGGTTTTGGCCATTTTTAAAGGAAAATGCACCAAAATCTGCCGATCTGCAAGTTCTTACTCTTATGACGGTAAACTAAATGTGACTAATCAATTAATCTAGAAAGTAATCAACAGATTCATCTACTAGTCTAGGCTACTGTGCATGAATTGAGCTGTGACAGACTAGCCAACTGGTTTTCATTGTTTTAACCACAAAGCCTGTCTACCTTAGGTCTACTAAATTGTTTAGTTAACACCTTGTCATTTCGCGTTTGTCCAGCCGTTCACCTCTGTGCGCCCCATGTCCTTCAAAACATATTTCGGGATAGCCATGTCACTATGAGAAAACGAATGACGATAGTGCTAAGATATTAACACCTTGGCATGCTTGGTAAACATCAGTCTTGCACATAATATTGAGCTGAAATTTTAGTTGAAATGGCCTACTGTAGCATTGTGCTGATAGATGAAAAAAGTTGCCTATTTAAAGGCACAGTCTGAATTTTAATCCTAGCTCTCCATTTAGTGAGTGCACTTGGACAACTAGTGATGTAGCCTATAACAGTAGGGCCTGCCATTTATTTTAGGAGGAGAGGTGTAGGACATGTTACTTTGGAAGGAGAGGGAGTGGTGCAATTTGATTTTCTTTGGAACTTAAATATCACAACCTTCAAGCAACCTCTTCAGTCAGCATCAATATCAATAGGCCTATGGTTCACTGTATTGTACAGGACAAGAGGACTGTATGTAAGGGGGCAGGTTATATGTTATCAAGTAGGCCTATACTAAATTATGTAGTCAAAATGATCACTTTATGTTGGTTTAAGTTAAAACAAAAAGAGAAAATCCATGGTTCTACATTGTTGGCAAAATGATCATGATAGCCTACATATTTCAGCTATATCTGGTATAGTCTTGACTAGGCCTAGGTTACTTTTTTATAAATGAGTTTTCTTTAGGCCTTATAGACTATATTGTAATATGTTATAATGTTTGAAATTGTATCATAGTTTATCAATAGTTCTCATAAAAGTCATCAGATGTCATCATTTAAGGGGTTATTTTTCAAAGATTTCCCTCGGGGGGACTTGCCCCCGGACCTCCCTAGTAAATGATTTATGACATGCACACTTGCACAGTAGCCGACACTATAGTACCTTAACATACACTAGAGCAGCAGTTACTTCCTATAGCTACCATTTTGAGTATACTTTGAGATGTAATAATGATGAGAGAATTTTATAGACTACACATTTTTATATTGTTTTAAAGCCCCTTTGAGTTCTTAAATCCTGTACTCTTACTCAGTTGGAGAAAAGCCTGAAAGCACAGATTGACCAGTGGGAGCAGGAGCAAGGGCGGTCCTTCCTGGTGAACGGGCAGAAGTTCCTGGAGTTTGTGCAGGAGCAGTGGGAGCAGTATCACACCGAGAAGGAGCGGGAGAAGCAGGAGCGGGTAGGAGTCCCAAATGCACTCCAGCCTTTCATCTTCTGCTTACCCACAAGTTTCCTGACCTGTGACACTTTTTTCCCTCCCTTCCTGTCACAATAAAGCAATTGAAGAAGAGCAAGCAGATTGAGGAGGATATGCTTTATGGAACAGCAATGAGAACGCCCTCCAAAAGAAGATTGGCAGGGACTCCCACACCAGGAAAAACTCGCAAAGTATGTACACTCTTGATGTGCTCTTTCAGATCAGAGTAGCAGTTAGCCCTCTCCAAGTCGGAGTGGAGACTTCCATATTAATACAAATAGAAATCCCAAGACCCCCATCTTGAATTGTAAAGTAAGTAAATTTGATGATGATGTGTCTGTCTCTCTTGCCCTCTCTCTGCAGATGAACACTACTTCCATCTTGTCCACTCCAAACACTACACTGCGCTCCACCTTCCACTCTCCAGTCCTGAGACCACATCTGTCTGCAAGCAGGGTAACGCTCACTACATTGGCAGCAGCGACTTACTGTAATCATGAATACAGCAGAAGCCTATTGTCCTACCATGAAACTGATAATGCCTTGCTTTGCAACTATCTTTATTCTGTCCAGCCATGGCAGTAGGTTTTATCTGTACTCTAAGACTGAGGCATGTGGCATTAATCTGTGAACCCCAGGTTGGCCTTGGGCTGCGCACACCCGGGCGTGGCAGGACTCCCCTTGGGCCGGAGAGGAACAAGGAGAACATCTCTCATGTGGGAGGCTCTCTGAGGAGCGTGGCTGTCAGTCCCCAGAAGAACTACAGCATTAACTCGGTTGCCAGCACCTACTCTGAATTTGCGGTAATTTCACTTTTCGGTTTTCACGTTCTCATCCTGCTTTTGCAACATGTTGTCCAAACAGGGAAGCTCTGGGCCTTGTTTACACCAGAGGTGTTCCTTTGAAGGAGTAGTCTGGATGTTCACGACCGGCACACGCCAAAGCTGAATATATAGTTGGCAAGAGGGCTGGACAGATAAGTAATTAGGGAGGGGGGGCAGCAGGGTCAAATTCCACACAACTCTTCAACTTTTGGTGGTCATTCTTGCAGTGTGATTATAGCTTAGTCATGGCATTGAAAGTCCATGTGGAACTATTTGCTGTTCCATTTGTGTTCATCTCCTTGTCAGCAGAGGGCACTGGTGGTCCAGAGTAGCTCGCTGCCTGGGTGGGTGTCATGTAAGAGGGTGAAGTAGTAACTGTTCCCATCATGGTCATTTATGGGGTTTCAAATGGACCTCATTCATGTTCAAGTTAGCCATGTCCATGTTACACTGTCAGTATCCTAATTTAAGTATTCACTTGCAATAGCATCTTGCGCAAGCACCTATGCCAAAAAGATACATGGAGGACATTTGTCAGTCAGCTGAGTGTTATCTTTACCAGTATTAATATGGCTCCGGATGGAAACCCCTGTGTCTCCACTAAGTCAGTTACGTAGGAGTTGGATGAAGTTGAATGCTGATTATGAAGTATGACCCCATCCCATGCTTTGGTTGTTTACCAGCCTTTGTATGGGAAGACATTGAGTGTTGGTTTACATTTTGTTTTTAGAGGGATTGTATCAACCTTGAGTCTACCATCGTAAGGTTTGTATGCATGTTCAGTACTAACGTCACCAAGAGATCCCTCTAACTCCCCACCACTTGAGTTCTGTTCCCTTTGAACTCCTTTTTATTTAACTATGGCTGACTACTGAGATAGTCGACACTGACATGACCCTCAAATAATATGGTTGGCTGCTTTTTGGTGTTTGTATTGACCGTGTTCTGGAAGGTCTTCTCTAACGCTGATTTCACCCTGAACTAGGCTTTTATCCCTCTGCTTACTGTTGGCATTTTAGTTTTGTTCTCTCTTTCTACCTGCTTTGTCTCTCCAAATGGTATACGTATATCCTGTGAGTAGGTCCTCCCCCAGGGTTGACAACTGAAGACCTGTTATATATGCCAGTCAGGACTAGAAAAATGACTTGAAAAAGGGCAGTTGTTGATTATAAAAGACAGAAGAAATTTGGGTTCTAGTTATGACTAAGGATGCACTGATACGGTACTGTTATCAGGTATTGGGTGCTGCTCATACACTTGGACTTGTAAGAAATTCTGATACCATGCACCGTTAACAGTTTATGCCAACATTACTTTATTTTTGAAGTGTGTATTTTTGGTTGGAGATGGCCTCCAGTTACACATAAATGTTTTCTTTTCATCCATCTGATGAAAACAAAACCTGTCTTCAAATTCACTGTGTTATGATGGTAACACTACCTAAGTAAGTACCTGTATACTTAGATTTGTACATTTAGTATGGAGCACTCATTCTTGGTTTACTGTATCAGTGCATCTAGTCATGACCCTTCTGTATTTCAGGACGGTACCTGAAATGTGTGTACTAACGTACACGTTCTGTATTTACTTTGCATTATGGAAGGTATGTTCTGCTTGTATGTACCCAGTGGTTCTAATTGTGCTCCCTCTCATCTTCCAGCGTGAGCTCTCCAGTGCCTCAAAGTCAAAAGGAAAGAAAGGATCACTGAACTCTACCATTACACACTGACAGCTGAAGAGACTCCTCTCTGCTTGCCATTTTAATGATCTACATGCCATTGAAGGAAAATGTAAGCTCTCTGCAGGATTCTGCTGAATGTAAATATACTTGAAAATTTGGGGTGTGTGTGTAACAGTGTTTTACTTGGCACCTTTGTTCAGAACTCTACACTTGTATTTCTAATCGGTCAAACTTTTTTGACCACACTTATTGCTGATCACCTCTGTCTGAACTCTATCTATTATTTTAATCTTATTTTAGCGCTGTACACAGTAGATTGTCCGTCTTTTTAGGATGGGAATTATGCAGGTGGCTTCTGCACAGTATTTTGTATATTTGTATTTTTGTGCTCCACCGGAAATGTAATGATCTTTGAAGATTCTCACTGTATAAATTACATTAGCAGTGGCAATGCCCCTGCCATGAAAGCCATGAATCAACTCCAAAGGAATGTGTTCTATTACTTTTGACTTAGTGCACATAGAATGGCCAAAAGAGTTTGTGATGTTAAATCAATACCAAAGGCCTTCACGCTCCATACAGTATCAGAGTGAGTGTGGTATAATGGTTATCTTACTATGGCCATAGAACTCAGGTTGAGCTTGTCAACACAGGGATGAGCAACTTGCAATAAATGTTTTAGCATTCCTATGTTTGGTCCTGTTGCTGTTCTTTTTTCTACATGAGTTACTGTCTTTAATTCTGACCATTTGCCTCTGACTTTTACTACCATGCTGGGGTACCTTGCTAACCTGTTAGCAACTTTGTTGATTGCAATGCAATTTCCCATTGCCAACCAACTAACTGTTTTTTTTTTTCGGAAACACACCCCTCAGTAGGGGTGAGACAAAATGTTTAATATCACAAGATATCAACAGATGCTTGTAATACGTTGTCGATATACTAGTGTAAAATATCAATATGTTTACTGAAACATGCGAGCACACTACATGCTTAACCTAATTGACCAAACCAATCAGATGTTCTCGTCACTTCATGACATGTGGTGCATATCAAAGAAGAAACTAACAGGGAGAAAATTAACTCTTGTGCACTTTGTTGAACATCAAATACACACTTTCCACCTATTTAAACAGATTTTTTGTTTAAATTTTTGGAGTATTTGTTTACATCAGTTATACAGATATTGTGATGAATCACAGATTTTCTATCAAAGTATTCAGTTTTGCCGATTCACTGTTATGATATTGTAATCGTGACTGCATCAGATATTGGCACACCCCTAATCCTGTGTACAAAACATAATTTACAGTACACCACATGGTTAACCATCTGATGGGGGAAAAAACAACACCATTGGGTTTATGTCTACTGTATTTGTATCATTCCTCCATGTGATCACATCAGTTATCATTTCAGCCTAGTAACATGTCATGATTTAATGCTTCTATGTGCAGGCATACAGTATTTACCGGTTATGCATAATTCTCTGAAACAATTCCTAAAAGGACTGTTTTTGTGTGTACCGGCTAATCAAAAGCATGTGTGTTGAGCTAAATGCTAAAGGGTGTTCACAATGTGTTCATCATGAGCTCCTCTAAGGCCCTCTCCCGGTGGTTGCCATGCACCAGCAGCACCTCTTTGATGGCATTCTCCTTGAAGCCCATCTCATTGAACTGAGTCAGGAGGCGCAAGAACTCTGAAGCCTGAGGGGGAAACAAAGACATGGTCACAGTCAGAGACATTCTGGGCAGTTGTCATGTCATAACTGACATTCCCACTCTACTCCACCTTGGACTGTTTCCCAGTATGTCAAGACAATTAGCTCTGCACACATGATCGGTTCTCTAAAGCCTTGAGGAAGCAGTCACCTTGCTTTCGCTGTAATGGAACATTTCCAAAGCCTCTTCCACCTGGACTTGGTCATAGCCCAAACCACGTAATCTTTTGCAGGCCACCAGGTAACTCAGGACCTGTGAAAGAAGAGTCTTAGGTCATCGAGATCAATGTAAAAAGACTATTACTCAGTGTAAACTACAGTAATACTCAAAGTTCTCCAGAGTATTGGTTGATTAACAGCACTGTAAAACTGATCAGGAGCTTTATTACGGAGTGTCAGACCTGTTCTGGTTTGCGAAGGCCGGTCCTCTGCAATGCGATGATGGCTGTGCGGAGAGAATAACCTCGCTCAGTTATGACATCCAGCAGCTCCTTCTCGTCCTGACTAAGGGCAGAGAACAGCTCTGTTGCAGAATCTTGTCCTGATGGTCGTCCATGTGAGGTCTTGCATCGCTGAGTCCTCTGGAGATTCACAAAATAGACAGTTCCATTGCATTGTTCTAATAATTAAACAGATCATGTTAGTAGGTAAAGTTAAATCCATACCAGTAAAGGAAAAGGATCATCCTTGTGTTAGTTTTAACTGTGATACAATAGCTTCTAACAACTAAGGGAATTGTGTGAATACAGTACATGTACTTTTCCACCTCAATCAAAATGTTTGTACGTTTGTTGAGTGGTTTATACTGCAATTTCTCCTTTGGTAGACAATTAAAGGTTTATCTTATCTTATACGGGTCATTTAAATGGCCATACCTGTGCAACAGGTTTGTGATTTCTGGATGTAGAGATGTGTCCAGCTGAGGATGGCCTGGTCTGTATCGGCGTGGAGGAGAGCGTGATTGTGGCTGGACTCGGTGTGGCCGGAGTGTTGCTCAGTGGACGCCTCCGACCACTGGGAGCAGGAGTGTTGCGCCTCTTGGACGTCCACTGGCCTTGGCACGGCGGGCTGCCCAGCCACTGTGGTGCCAGCTGAATGTCCTGGCCAGTGGACATGGATCTCCTGGGACGTGACATGGTCCGTGGGGAGGACTGTCCGGACTGGCGAGGAGAGGTGTTCTGCTGGATCTCGATCCGCCTGGAGCCCTGGCGCTTGGCCCCTGAGCTGCGGGGCCTGTCCCCACACTGGCAGGATTGGCAGTGGGCGCTGTCCTCTGTGGACGAACCCTCATCATCTTCAGAGTATCCACCGGCGTCACACTCGGACTCGACAAGGAACTTGACCGCGCGGTGCTGTTGGGGGTAGCCCATGTCGGCTGCGCCTAGACTGAGGCTACGCGGGCGTCGCTTGGAGTCCCAGCTTTCACTGCTTCTGCGTCGGGACATGCGCCCTTCCGGAGGGCTGCTCATCATCCAGTGAGGAGGGCAGGAGGGATGCGTGCCTGACTGAGAACCACAGGAACCTTGAAGACTACTTAGAACCCAATTTTCCACACTGAAGTCATACTGGAGAGAATAAACATACACATTATGTAAGAACCAAGTGTCTAAACTGCAGTACACATCAGAACTCTAAATTATGTCAATATATTATGTAAAATGTTGCAATAACAGTTGATTCGGTACTGTGGCCAACTGATGGCTGAAATGTAGCCTCCACAATTCTTAAGTATGGTAAATATCAGTGGCTCCCACCTTTGTATCTTGGAGTATTTGAAGGCGGTCTGGAACGTTGATGTCTGGAGCTGTTACCTCTCGAATCTCTTCCAGTGGCTCATCTAGGGCACCCATGGGTATCTTAAAGGGGACGTCCTCAAAGCTACTCATGCTGTTCAAACACATCATTCAATTATATACTCATCTACTGAGGTGGATCTGGAGGAACACTGTGCTCATAACATGAGATGACATATCTGTTGTTGTTCCTGATGTTTACGTTCATCCTGTGGTCCTGTATAATACCATGCGTAGTGGCATTATCCTACTTTAATTAGGCACTGCTTATCTTTCACGTGTCCAATACACATGTATACGTCTTCATATCTTTGTACGAGTCTGTTCTAGAAATAGGTCTATCTAAATGCTAACATAAAACAATTTCACTATTTAGGGGGAAAAAATCTAATGTTACATTTACACTCAAAAGCCCAAAATGCATTGGAAGTTCAAAATCATTTCTTGATATCTAGACATACAAGTGAAATATATTAGTCTAGATTGCCAGTACTCAACAACACACTACACACAAAATACTTACAAATGCAGAATCGACAAATCCCAATAAAGTGAAGAAACAGGAGAGTAGCCTACACTTGTGGGTGTAACGCAGTGGTCAGAAGCAGCCTGTTGAATGGTCTGCACTCGAGGCAGTGTTCCAGTGTGGCACAGCCTGTACGTGTAAAGCTCTTATGGCTTAACACATGGCTTACGCATTTTGAGTCACGCATGATTAATACAACTTGTTTACAAATGCAGCTCTTCTAGGAACCGGTTGGATTTGCACAGTGCATTGGCTATTCGGGATTCTCCGCATGCATTTTACAAATGATTGTAATGACTGCAATAACTGATGGCCATTTCTTGCTTGTACAACTACGATGCTCCCTTTCACCATGACAGGAGGATGAGATGTGGTCTGTCACTGGTCTACATCAGAGTTGTAGAGGATTTGAGTTTTTTTCTTTCATGGGATTATCCCAAATGGATCTTAGCCACAAAATTACTAATAGTAGGGGGGATTATCAACAAAAAAGGGCCTAATCGTTACGCGTCGGATAGAAGCACCAAAATTGGTACAGACACTCTTTATGATGTATCTCATCATATCAGAAGGGGTGCCCCAGAATTCTGGTTCATTAAGGTCATTTTTTAAGGGAAAATCCAAGATGGCTGCCAGAAACGGCCTTAGGATAATAAAACATTGCATAGTGTGGGCATCTTGATTTATTCTGCTACTTTATAATTTCACATTTAATATATAGAGATGGTTAACAAATAATATATGCAAGATAACCCATGTAAACAATCTTACATGTCTATTATACAACTTTAAAGTGGAAAAAACAGGCTTTAAACGGTCAGAATGGCATGACTCCCCCAGTGAATCCTCACCTGAGTAGTTAATTATTCATTTATGCATAACATTAATATTCTTAAAAACTTTTGGAAGAATCACTTAATCATTTTCAAAAGACAGCTTATTGTTTAATTGTCCACATGAGCAGAGATCTAGCCCTAAATAGGAACACAACTCATGTTATGCTAGCGTTAGCATTAGCATTAGCCAATGTAGACCCACCAGCTGAGTTGAGTTAAAGCTGGGCAAACAAAGGTATTCCTAGGCTAATTGTGTCCTTGTGATCACTTGGGGTCTTTTTTTGCGTATTTGTGCCCCTTGGATCTTCCTGGGGGGTATTGTCGTATTCTTTTGGGCATAATGTTATAGGAACTATGAAATCTAGATTTGTACTACAGTAATGGTTGCCAGCTACTAAGGTGTGTAAAATGTACATTGAGTAAGGCTGTGTCTCATTACACTTACTTCCGTCAGTACACTGCTAATGTGCACTGACCACTTACTGCTGTAGTGCTCACTTTTGATGGTTAGTACTGTCCCAAAAGGGGCCTTCCCCAAACTTCCCACAAAGGTGGGAGCATGAAACATTCTAAAATCTCTTGGTTAAATGATGAAGCATTCAAAGTTCCTTTCACTTGAACTAAGGGACCAAGCCCTGTGCACCAGCGCACAAAGCAAGGTCCATAAAGGCATTGATGACAGAGATTGGTGTGGATGAACTTGACTGGCCTGCACAGGGTCCTGACCTCAACCCAATAGAACACCTTTGGGATGAATTAGATGGACTGAGGGGCAGTCTACTCATCCAACATCAGTGTGTGACCTCACAAATGTGCTTCTGAAAGAATGGTAAAACAAAACCGATAAACACACTGTGGAAAGTCTTCCCTGAAGCTGTTATAGCTGCAAAGGGTGGACCGACATCATATTAAACCCTATGGATTAAGAATGGGATGTGACTGAAATTCATATGTGAGTCAAGGCAGGTGACCAAATACTTTTGGCAATTAGTGTACAGTACTTAGGTTGCTTTTGGTATAGGGCAAAACTTTCAGGAAATACACATCAATAGTGTTTTCAAAACCTTGAGGAAAAGAGCAAGTTCGGCTCTCCCAGGTTTTCTCTCTTTTTCAGGTTGTGATACAACCTTAAGGGCAAAAAGTCAGCATGGGCTGCATGGAAATAATTTCCAGAAGTAACAGGTGCCTTCACTGCTATGACATTAAATCTTTTTCAATTACTTAGCCAGGAAACAAACATATTTGCATTGCTGGAGAGGTACACTTGTGTTCTTTACGATAAGACAACCAATCTTGAAAAATTCAATGAATCTCAGGAAGGATTTGTTTTCTCAAAAATGTCTCTCAATGGAAAATACCCCTACCACACAGGCTGCACTGATCCAGCATTCAAATAGTGCAGTGTACCAAGCTAGCATTTGGTCCAAAGGTCTGCAAGCTATCCAGTCAGTGCTTTCTCCTGAAAAATATGGATGGACTAAATTAGATGATTATTGGACACCTTTATGGACACTTTTACCAGAGGCAGCGAAAGTATGTAGAGAACTTCTTAATGTGACAGCAAAGCTGAGCCTCTCTGCCGAGTGCCGATGCCAGGATGCTGGGTTGCCTTGCACAGCATTATGCCAATGTGCTGAAGCATGTGAATAGATGAAAATATGCAGTATGTAGGCTATGACTAATGTACTACTGTAATCTTACAAAGTTACAGGGCACATGTGTGCATCATTTTATGATTTTATGAGATCTGCCTGAGGTGCTTCTCTGTGTTTACAGTATCCTTTTTTTTTTTTTTTTTTAAGATATTTTTTTGGGCTTTTATGCCTTTAATTGGACAGGACAGTGTAGGGTGACAGGAAACGAGTAGGAGAGAGAGTAGGGTGGGATCCGGAAAGGACCACGGGGCGGGAATCGAACCCGGGTCGCCGGCATGCGATGCAGGTGCCCCAGCCAGTCGCGCCACGACTGGGGCCGTGTTTACAGTATCCTTGAGATAGTTAGTGGATATATAGGTAGCCATAGTGTATTTCTTTTCATAATTTATTTTCTTTTAAGACAGTTCTTCTTACCCTAGATAGCCCTAGATATTTGGGGCATTCCTTCTAGGATGTCTTAGGATCACCCAAGGAACATACCCAAGAGAGGTTATTTAGAGGTTATTTAGATTCATAGAGGTTGTTTAGATGGTCTTTGAATTAGCTGCCAATTATGTGGCGGGCACGACCTTAGCGCAACCTTTTTCAATTTCTTTAAAAACTCACTACCTGTTAGAGATAGTTTTGGCCACCCCTTCTAGGATGTCTTAGGGTTATTTTGTCTTTTTATCTATCCTTCCTTCCTTCTTCGGTTCTCCGGCTTGTTCCCACCGATCTAAAGAACACTAGATAGACTATCCCAATGTTGCTGCCCCATCATTCTTTATCTAGGAAGGAAGGAAGGGATGATATAAAAAGATGAATGAGAAGAGCCTGTAGGATCACCCAAGGAACACCAAATTTCAAGTTTATTACAGGTTAATTAGGTGGCCTTTGAAATAGCTGACAATTTTGTGGCGAGCAGCACTGCCTTTTTCAATTTCTTTTAAAACTCACTTCCTGTTAGAGACATATTGGACACTCCTTCTAGGATGTCTTAGGATCACCCAATGAACATATACCAACTTTCAGGCTTTTTAGGGGTTGTTTAGATGGTCTTTGAACTAGCTGCCAATTTTGTGGCGGGCAGTACAGCCTTTTCCAATAGTTTTTGAATCTGCATCAATTGTATTGGTGGCCATTTTTAATTTCCTCAAATCTCACTTCCTGTTTGAGATATTTTTGGGCACCCCTTCTGGTGTGTCTTAGGATCACCCAAGGAACATGTATACCAAATTTCAAGCTTTTTAGAGGTTGTTTAGGCAGTCTTTGAATTACCTGCCAATTTTGTGGCAGGAAGCGCAGTATTTTTTAGTTTTTTTCAAAAACCTCACTTCCTGTTTGAGAATTTTGGTGAAATCTTCCAGGATGACTTAGGATCACCCAATGAACATATAAACCAAATTTCAAGCTTTTAGGAGGTTGTATAGGTAGTTTTTGAATCAGCTTTCAATTGTATTGGCGGCCATTTTGAATTTCTCCAAAATCTCACTTCCTGTTTGAGATATTTTTGGGCACCCCTTCTGGGATGTCTTAGGATCACCCAATGACCATGTATACCAAATGTCAAGCTTTTTAGAGGTTGTTTAGGCAGTCTTTGAAGTAGCCGCCAATTTTGTGGCAGGAAGCGCAGTATTTTTTAGTCTTTTTCAAAAACCTCACTTCCTGTTTGAGAATTTTGGTGAAATCTTCCAGGATGACTTAGGATCACCCAATGAACATATACACCAAATTTCAAGCTTTTAGGAGGTTGTATAGGTCGTTTTTGAATCAGCTATCAATATTGGCGGCCATTTTGAATTTCTCCAAAATCTCACTTCCTGTTTGAGATATTTTTGGGCACCCCTTCTAGGATGTCTTAGGATCACCCAAGGAACATATCTACCAAATGTCATGCTTCTATCCGCCGCGTAACGATTTTTCACATAATCTCCCCTACTATAAATGGAATTGGCTAGAGGAAACATAATGTTATATTGAAGTTGTAATTCAACTTTACATTCAGATCATCTTTACAAAATGCATTCATCAAAGCCAGAAGACAAATGTTGGTGCACATGGTTCACCCACATCATGCGTGCGTGCTATTACAGCGATAAGGAGGATCCCTTCAAATCCTAGAATCAATTCATTGAACATCCAATGAAGACAACTGTTACAGATATACATTTTATTTACGTATTTAAACAATCAGATCTATTATAAATTCTTTGCTTTTCCAAACTTAAGGGCATATAGGTTGTTGTGTTGACCTCTGAGGGAGAGAAAAAGAGCAGCAGGATCCTAAACAACTAAATGAATCAAAAAAGAAAATAAAATGAATCTCATAATGTACTGCACTTTAAAATCACAGAAATGGTAATGTGGTTCTTTTTGGATGACACTTTTAACAATGTGAGACAGTGTGAGTTAATGGTGAGGAGAGCCATCACAGCCTAGGAGCTCACACCACCAGCCATTCCTCAGCCTGTAGAGGACTACTGCCGTTGGGACAGAGACTCCAGAGGAGACATTTCAAAAGGAAAAGATAATTTCTTAGCCATTTCAAAAACAAGTCATTATTTCTATCCGTGCTGGTTTTGGTGTGATATGTTCTTTTAGTATAAAGACAGCCTGGACATTAGCAACTCTACTGAGCAGAATAGCTTTAGATTCCATGTACCATTTTTAAAATGGTGGGGAAAATAACATCACAGTTATGATGTGTTTCTGGAATAGTATGCCCCAGTAAAAAGGGGCATGGTAGTAGTATGTACTATCTAACATGAAAAGACTAAAATTCAAACATTCCTTTCCTACCCTATGCCTTCAAATGTATCATATGATCCCATTCAGGGCAATTCTTTCCCTTACTGTTGTCGTGACACACTTGAGGAAAGGAGCAAATACCCACAACGAAAATTATCTTTACACAGATAAAAATGTTAACAATCCCCAGAGATTGAACAGAATATAGTCAATATGCATCCTTTTCCTAATGAGTCCAATAATCCGATACGTAGAACCAAAGAAGATGGGGAGGGTTGTTCGTGATTACTCAAAGAGAAGGTCCCTTGCATTAGCTAACATCTTCCTCAGTCTACCTGCAAGGATCAGCAAGAGCAGATCAGGAGTGGATCCAGATCTCAGCTCCATGACCGTGTACTACAACTCATTGTTTAATTTGACAATTTGTGAAATCACCGACGGGTGGACAATCAGTTTTTGGCAGCGTCTGCCTGCCGCGGCCAGTTCTCCTCCTCGACTCCAGAGTCGTACTCCTCCTCGGCGCTGTCCTTGGCCGGCGCTCTGGTGAGGAAACCACAGGATTTTAGAGCAATAGCTTCAGTCAAACCTCTGTGCAAGTCAGATGGTTCTAATTATGGGGAGTTATTTCAGAGGCTCCACTTGCCTGATATACAGAGGATCCATCTTTCCTTGAACAACTTCTTGGTTCAGCTCTACAGCAACTATGTCAGAATGGGGCACCTCAAACATGGGTTCCAGTAGAAGTTTTTCCTGTCAAAGACATTCAAGAGCACCGAGACTTCAGACACACAGAATAAAACATTTAACATTAAAATATGCAGTATATATCAGGAAATTAGGATAAAATAAATAGAAGGATTCTCTACACAAGGTGCATTCCTACTGATTGAAGCACCAAAATGGTATTGTGCATGGGTCATGTGGTAAGTACTGTAAAGAGGTGAACATGTCTTTACCATGATCGACCTCAACCCTCGGGCTCCAGTCTTCCTTTCCAGAGCAAGTCGGGCTATGGCCCTTAGGGCGCCTGTAGATACATTCAGGTCACACTAGGGAAAAGTGGAGGGAAATATACAATTTAGTTCAATGCGTGATATCACAACTGTTCAGATATCTTGAATACCTCTTTAAATAAGCAACTACATGTACATGTGGCAAACAAACAGAAAAAGGGAGGGACGATGGATGGATGGATGGATGGATAAATAGTACCTTGTCCATGCTGAACAGGGCCTGGTACTGGGGCACCACGGCATTGCGGGGCTCCGTGAGAATGCGAACCAGCGTCTCCTCATCCAGGCTGTGCAGGGGCACCACCACAGGCAGGCGGCCCACAAACTCAGGGATCATCCCAAACTCGATTAGGTCCCGGGCCTCCACGATCCGTAGCAGGCGGTCCTTCTCCTCCATCTCGGCCACCGCGTCCACCTCCCCGCCCGTGGTGTTGGCCAGGTCCGCCTGGGCCGCCGCCCGCCGCCCTTTCCCCAGGTTAGACGGTGTTCCAAATCCCAGGTACTGCAAGGGAACATCGGTATGTCACGGGTGCAAGAGATCACTTCCACAGATACCTGAGAACACTGACGAGACTGTATGTGAATGTGGGGGCCTTCTTTAGCTCACCTTCTCATTCTTCCTTCTGCTGATGATCCTGTCCAGGCCGTTGAAGGCCCCTGATGCCACAAACAGAATGTTGGTGGTGTCCACTTGCACGGTCTCTCCCCGTAACTTCCTAGAGTTCTTCTCAGGGACATTCACAATTGTGCCCTCCAGCAGTTTTAACAAACCCTACAGAGAGAGAGAGAACGCTGTTCATCAAATCTTTTCCAAGAATGGGCCACCCGATCAAAGTGCACAGGGGCGGCCTTAAGCAGACATCATCTGGAATGGCAGTGAGTCATCAATTTCAGAGTAGAGCGAGTGGCACACCAACCTGTTGAACTCCTTCTCCCCCCACATCTCTCAGCTGATGGATTCCAGGAACACTGCCAATTTTGTCCACCTCATCCAAGAACACTATGCCTGCAAAGCAAGGAGACTCATCATCACCATCTGGATACTGGTGTATGATCCCTATACGACTGACGTATAATAAAATAATAAGTCATAAGAGAGAACAACATTTTGTTGGATCCATTAAAGGGATAATCCGGAGTGAAATGCACTTTAGATCAATTTTTCGGACTATTGGGAGTACATACGTTGAGTTGACACCAAAATCATGTCATTCGGATGTATTTTGAGAAAGTTCGAGTTCACCGTTTTTAGCCAAAACTCGTTAGCCTGGAAGTGACCGGGGCAAGTCCTTTCACCACTACAAAACGCTATTTTTACACCTCTTCTACTGTTCCAAACAACACTACACTTACGTGGTAGTGAGTAGAGGGTTCCTAAAGCCAAACCGAAGTATCCTCACGTCTTTATGTGGTCGGATAGAGAGTCCAGAATGAATTTAATCAAGTCAGTACCTTTCCGGAAATGTTAGTAAAGTGTTGTTGAAGCGTTGCGCAGCTGCCGCAGCGACATTTCCGGAAGGTACTGACTCGATTAAATTCATTCTGGACTCTCTATCCGACCACATAAAGACGTGAGGATACTTTGGTTTGGCTTTAGGGACCCTCTACTCACTACCACGTAAGTGTAGTGTTGTTTGGAACAGTAGAAGAGGTATAAAAATAGCGTTTTGTAGTGGCGAAAGGACCTGCCCCGGTCACTTACAGGCTTACGAGTTTTGGCTGAAAACGGTGAACTCGAACTTTCTCAAAATACATCCGAATGACATGATTTTGGTGTCAACTCAACGTATGTACTCCCAATAGTCCGAAAAATTGATCTAAAGTGCATTTCACTCCGGATTATCCCTTTAACTTCCTGATGAGAGCGTAAGATATATTTTGTAAAGGTGAGCTGTTGACACAGCCAATCCACAGGACTTGAGGAAGTGCAACTGCAAAGCTCTTTGTTATGTTTTACCTTGCTGGGCTTTATCTACCGAGTAGTTGGCATCCTGCAGTAGCTTGGCTATGACTGACTCAATGTCTTCCCCAACATAGCCTGCCTGAGTCAGGGTGGTACAGTCACAGATGGCAAAGGGTACATCCAGGCATTTGGCCAAGGTCTGCGCCAAAAGAGTTTTACCTGCCGATAAGATATTGCAAACATTAGGGTCAGGTTCACTGATGAGTCATACAAGTGGCATGTCTAACATGTTCTCATTGGACAATATTGTTTATCAGTGACTTATTTCAACAGAAATCGAGGTCAACCTCAATCTACATAAAAGATTAGGTTGTTTTTTTTCATGCCAGTCTTATCCAACTCAACTACTCCCCGTTTCTGCATAACAATCCTCAGCGTATATTCTCAGTGCGAAGCCAACACCGACCTGACCCAGTTGGTCCCAGCAGCACAATGTTGCTCTTCTCCAGTCTGATGTCACTCTGGGTGGAGTCTAGCACCTCCCCGCCCCTTTTCTCCTGCGGGCTCTGCTGAGTGGCCTGCTGCTGCACGGACGCACCCAGAGCATTGCCATGGGGACTGATGCCCGCAATCTGAAGCAGCTCTAGAGAGAAATAAAAATTCAAAATATATTTACATATTGTTAGGACAGGTTAGGGTCACATTATGGGGTAAGCACTGACTTATAGGCGGAGCGTCAGTGATGTGACTATGTGTGGCTGATTGGTAAATGAACACCTGTCCTGAGTCTTTGGCCCACAATAAGCTTGGGGGCCTTTCAGAAAGACTGGCGTCCTGTGTTTCCTCTTTGAGAGTGTTTGCCTATTTACTGTTTGTTTTGGATTTTAAACCAAAACACAACCAAACTGAACTTCTCAACAGAAACAGCGCTTGGGCTATTCGTGAGGTGCATGGAGAGCTACACATTGCACTCACATATGCTCGATTCTACTTCCACATCTTTACATCTTGTAGGGCCAGTGTGTAGGTTAGTGTTTTGGGGGTTTTGCATCAGGTAAAGTTGTGGTCTGGGCTTCAGCTAATAAATATGCCCTCAACAGCGAAGCTTTAAGCATTTAAAACAATGGCAGTTAACCAAAGTGCTGAACATTAAAAAAAAAAAAGAAGATCAGCAAACATAACAGTATACACAACTATAATCAATTATCAAGAGACAATAAATAATTACAATAATAATAATAATAATAATAATAAAATGCTAATGGTGAAAACAAAAAAATAAATACTCAGTGTAAGGGTATACTGTCTATACCATCAAGTCAGAATTAATTGATAAATTTTGTCTGCGTCTGCGTTTTAGCTCTGTATGTTTAGTTGTAGAGGGCCAATGGCTGAATCAGAGTAAAATCACTGCTGCTTAAATGTCATAGGTAGCTAATAATTCTGACCATTTGAATTTTCACAGAAATGTAGGCAGAATAGATTGGACATTTCAATCCTATTCAGGTTTAGAGAATACTTTACCACTGTGAGCTGTGGGACACAGCGTAGTATAGTTTTACAGAAACAAAGAGATGTGCTGTAGGACTGCAGCACTCTGCATGTGGGCCCCAAACACAGTAGGCCTACTCCGCATGAGGGCATTTTTGCAGCGTTACAAAATGTGTGAGCTTCTAAATGAGCTAGGTGCTATATACTAAGACAATCTAGAAATGTCTATCCTTTTCAAGTTGTGTCTATGAATATGTGAATATGAGACATAGCCAAACATTTTCCACATTAAAAGTTACCAACAAAATATTTAGCATTAAAAGAGCTACTAATGGCAAATGGCAGTTAGCTCCATTTAGCTTAGCATACCCTTCTAAAAATAGCTATATAGCGTTGCATAGGGTGTCTATGTTATAGGGTAAACATGCCATTGATACGGTTGGCCCCAGTGCAGGGCCTATAGACATACTCGAAGTAGGTCAGGCCAACATTATAGCACAGCTGATAAAATACAGTAATCATCTGGCTATCTTCCCAGTAACCCAGCTGCACTGATACACCTCAACATTGCAAAATCACAAACACATTCACATGCATGCATACACACAGTTAGAAATGTATGCTGTTTTGTCCACAAGTGCACTACTGTACAAATAACAGCATATCATCGATGCAGCAAACATCACTGACTGGATCTGGGGATTCTCATTAGTGCAATTAATGCAATGCCACTCTCACTAATGACACTGTTATTATGTCATAAGACCAACCTCATTTCTAAGCCCAGCTGCCTAGGCGCTAAAATGTCATTCCAGTGGAGCAAAGTCCAAGTTTTAAATATAACCACCTGGAGAGGGTCCAGGAGGAGCTACTGAATGAAGGCCTGGTGACAGACCGTGGCTCCCCAGACTGGTAAACTAGGTCACAGGAACACAGTAGGTTTCCTTACATAGGTCACAACCTGAGCCGGCATCTTTACCTTTCACATCCTAGGCCTAGTTTATGCTCAGAACATATTAACAGATCTCATCTGTCCTAGATCTACACAAGTTGGGCATGGATGTTGCATCAGCACTATAGTTATGGCAGGCTTACAAGCACACACACCTGTGAGTTCTGACCTTCCTTACATTAAAAATGTCTGGAAGGGCTGATGTTGCCCAAAAACAAATGGAAAAATAAACAAGTTCATTTCTACTTAGTTACCTTATCAAGTTTCGTTTTCAGCAAACACATAGAACAGAGAGAATACCAATACCACTCATTTCCAGGTATGATTTGGAGCATGTCTTTTCAGACCCTTTATTCAGAAGCACCCCTGGCGGGCTAGCCAGGCCATGCCTACTGATCTCCTTTCAGGGAGACCCTAGTCTGGAACACCATAGTTCACTAATGTTTCCATCAATCATCAATCAGCCATCAGAGGGGATGATGCTATAGTTTAGAAATGATGATGCTATAGTTTTTCCTGACTGCCAGTGCTGTTTAGTGTCAGTTTGTGAAGTTTAGGCGAAGAAGGAATTGTTTAGGCTGGAAAAATTATTTTAAAGTTGGTGCCCAGTGTTGGAAAAGAATCCCAATGGTGAGTGACCACACTCTATTCACTCTATTCAATGAGTTTTATTTAGCAGTCCAAATGGCAGGGCCACTCAAGATATCTAAACCCATCTGTTGTTCATTCTGACAGGAGCATAAATCACCTTTAATTCCTCCTGAGTGTGTGACGGCACATGCATACAGACATGTCTGTAATATTTGGCATTTGTACAACCACAAAAAAATAAAACAAAGTAAATAGAAATAAGGACAAAAAAAATGGGTGATTGATGTCAATTGTAGTGACTGAAATGTGTGGGGGCAGACTATTGGACAAGGACTAGACATTATGTGAGGTGCAATTAGCAGAACACTTACTTGTAAATCTGTATTCATCCTCCCGTCTTCTGATCTCTAGTTCTACAGAGAGAGGGGGACAGTTATCTTCCCGTGGCTACTGTGACTACAACTGTACATCAAAAACCGTTACAAAAAGCTCCGAATCCATGAGGACGGATCGCGTTCCTTCCCATGAAGGTAAAAGCCCTTCGCTGCTGCCTTCCATCGGTCATTACCCATTGGACAAATGCCAAACCATACAGACAAGCACACTTCAACATGGACCTGGGGAGCTTTTACAGGTCTAGCTACAATGACCGGTGCATTAACACAGTCAGCTGACAGCAGAGCGGCAAGTCTGTGCCTACATGCGAGAGCTCTACCCACCCCGTGGAGTGAGGGAGTTCTGCTTCTCCACCTCGACCTGCTGTCGGCCTCCTGCAGGGATGTTGTTGTAGATTCTCTTGTAATGGTTATACACAGCTACTGCCAACACCTTCTTGGCATAGGACTGGCCAACAACATACTTATCGAGGTAGGCATAGATCTGTTTGAAAAAATAAATCAATGAAGAAAAAGAAAAGATAAATTATGATAGATAGCTGAACTGAAAAAAATATACGGTAAAATAAATGAAAAATTAGATCTATTGATTAGCTTTTCCCCCCACTTCGGTCATAAATAGATCAGAGGCACAGTTCAAATCTGTGTACATTTGAGAAGATGTATTGTCTGGAACCAAAGCTTACCTTCTTAGGGGGAGGAGGTGGCTTCTGTGCAAAGGCCAGTTTGACTGCTTCAGCAGCAGATTCAGCCTCCTTATTCAGACCTTTCTTGGAGTCAGTCTCTGACAGCACCACGAAAAAGTGGTGACATTTTTCACATTTCACAAACCGTGTTGAAGCTGACAACACACAAAAACAAATATTTAGGCAAGAAACACACTGTTGCAGAAAAATTTGCTGCTTCAAATGTACACACTCATTACATCTCTTAAACAACTGCAGGTACAGCTTAATAATCACCAAAACTTTGCCATAGTCCTCACAGAAGGATATCTACACAAATCTTCCATACGAGTGTCACTTACAGACGAAGGTCTCCACGTGAGTGCAGGGATCTCCACACTTAGGGCATCGGAGCTGACCGCCTCCCTTTCCAGTACCACCAGAGCCTGACAGCCTCTTTCCTCCTTCAGTCATACTTTTCTGCAGAACAAAACGTCAAGCTGAATTACAGTATCCGAGAAATATATTTGTCTTCTTGAGCGAAACACCAAACTTGAGCACACACATAATATACTTCCAACAAAAATTACGAAAAAGGCATACCTTTCCTCCATCACCTGAGCCTTCCTTAGTGGTCCCATCTTTTGAGGCGAAACACACAACTGTTTCTGAGAATGACCTGACACGCACTGATGGAGGTAGGTGGGTGTCACGAGATACTGGTCTGCATAAGGCAAACAGCTGAACCCGTGGACTGGAGAATCCTGCTGTAGGTGGATAGAACATTCAAGTCACACCAGACAGCACAAACAACGATACCTGTTCACTACAATCAGACAAATACCTGGACAATGATGACCGGGGTGAGCCTATATAAACCAAATATAAATCAACTACAACATTTGACATCAGCCTGTAAACTAGCTGAACAGTTTGAATTTAGAAGACAAATTACCTCAGGTATCCATCTTTGCAACAGAATACCAACAAAACAAATATACAATATAAAAATAATAAGAAATGATCGATTCAACAGTGCAAAATCGTTGGTAACTCATCCAAAAGAGCTTTCTATCCAATACTATGATGTCCAATCGAAATGCCTATGCAATACTTTGCTATACAAATTCGCAGACAACTTACTTAACTGTAGATCTATGGGAGGTTAACACAAGATTCAATAAGTAACTGTATAGATAGTATATACATTTTTAACCATATACTAATGCTGATGGCAAGAAACATTTGTCTAGGGGCATTCTGAAAACCGCTTTTCAATGATTGTGTAATTGCAGGCAACAGTGATTTGGCTTATTTAGAAGTATTGTCCACACTCGGATAAATAATACTTAATGTTCCTCTCAAGTTCTAAGACAGCATTCAAAATCAGTAGCCTTTGCCCCTCTCATCAACATTGCTGATATTTATGGGCAGGGGTGTAGTAGTAAAATAAGAATAACAGGCATTCAGAAAATTTTTGATATTTAATGGAGTTTGGTGGTGGATGTCCAACGTTTATAACAATAGTAGTGGTATAAATGGTTCCAGGAGTTGAGTGTAGGCCTACATATTGTGAATTTGGATAATACAGTGGAATTTCCAAATGTATGTTAAAAGTTGCAATTGGTGAAAAAACTCTTTCGAGAGGTGGATAAAGTCTATTTATGAAATTTCAGAAGTGGATAAACTGCGTCCAACCTCCACTACAGCCCTGTTTATGGGGGTGTCGCTTCAGGAGGTGTTACATGAAGCCCTCCTCAACCGTTTCACAACCCTCTGCCTATTACGTCGCACAGAGGAACGTGTTTACATAATTATTGAAACAACAACACTTTTGACACTAAATTGGAATATATTTTGTTCATACCACCTTCCAACAGACTGTACGGGGGTAACAATGTAACTTGTCAAACTTACCAGGAATTTGTCACAAATGTGACGTAACAAGTTATAGAAACTTCATCAGACTGAAGCGGACAAGAATAACTCCATGCCTGTCTAATCATTAACGTTACGTAGCCTACAACCGAAATGAATGAACAACGTTCATGTCAACTCTTACACAATTTGCTGAAACGTATAAACTTACCTTTCTGTGCTGTATTAAGAAGTACCCTCGCAGCAGACGTGCATGTGCAGCAGGACATATTTCTGTCAGGGTCTGGGAACATTTAGAGGCACATTATGACGCTTGAGATTGGTGCGTTGATGCACACAAAATCACAAACACTACACCATGCCCAAACTCAACAAGATCTGCTACTGGCTTTGGTAATCCTATAGGCCCATGCCTATAGAAAGAGAAGGAAATTCATACGAGCCGAGTGGAAAACCACTGGCTAACCATAGAAACAGCTAGGTTAACATTAGCAGTCAGAGGCAAGCTAGCTAGGTTAAAAAACACAACATCCCATAACATGCATCGTTTCCCAAGTTAAACATTAAAATGTAGCATTGCAAACAGAGGATTGTGCAAACCTTGATAATGAGGTTTGATTCTAATAGTTTTACAAGTATCGTCACTTACTGGTTTGTCCGAGATAGGACCAAATAAGTATATGGCAGGATTTCCACCAGCACTTCGTTAGCTCGCTAGCTAGCAAATAACGTTAGCTAGATTATTTCGTCGAGTCACTGTGTGGATATCACGGATAGAACAACACGGACATGAAATGTGTCATGCCAATGTCACAGTATGCAGATCGCATGAGTCTCTCACTCTCTCTCCCTCAGTTACCTCACTGTCAAGGGCCGACTTTTGTGATGTAACCTCTGCTGTGGTGAACTAGGTCGGCCGAACCCTAGACCTAGGGCCAGTTATCAAAGCGTCTAGTTTTAAGTTGCGTAGACGGGTCCCTTGATGACTGTTTGCATCACATGGTACAGAAGGGGAGGGCAAGGTGTTCTTCTGCAGATACCAAACACGATACAGAGTTGATGGTGCCGCCTACCGTAGCGGCTGACCCCCGCTGTATGCGATAATTTCATACCAACACGTCACAGACAAGCATAGCACAACACTGCAATTTTAATACAAACAGATCGGAGTCGAATACATTACATGCCTCTCACATTACAATCTGTATCCGTAGGCCTAGCATGTTGGACAAGACACTTCAATAAATTAAATAAAATCGTTAATATAAAAAATATCAAAAGGGGTTTCCAGTTCGATTGCAAGTGCTAGGAGAATCCAGCATAAATAATCAGTTACTCTGTCATCCCTTTTGAATGGTCATGTGATGAAAAAAAACAAAAAAATAAACACCAAGTGATACATTCACACAACCAATGTGCACAAGAGAACGTATAGGCTAACTGAAGACACTCCAGAATCTGTCCCCATGCAGTAAAATAAAGTTTGTTTGGCATTGGCATACATGCAAAAAAAGATATAGAGTGGTTTCCCTTGATTATGTTCAGATTATTCATAGTCCCTTTCCCCCCAATGCTTTGGTGAAAAATAAGGTAACAGAATAGGCTACAGCCGTCCCTGATGATGATAGTGTCGTAATATTTTAGGCTTCTGAAGTTGGGGGGTAAGTGCAATGCAGGTTCATTCAAAGAGCTGTTCTCTCATCTTGACTCTGATTTCCTCCCTTAGCTCACAATGTCTACTTAAGTCTTTCACTTCAAGTGGGAGGGTGCTGTTCCAAACCATCAAAACAGAGTCTTCATCTGGAGGAAACAAATGTATAGATTAACACACATCAACACATACAGCTCACTGCTGTGTCTGACATAGCAGGAGTTATGAGAAAGCTAACGAAAGTATTCTCCCTACCACACTGATTCCTAACTTGATCTTGGGCCAGTCGTTGCCGTTTTCCCAATACCATGATGACACTTTTCCTGTTGAGTGTTTCTAGGTTTACAGAGGAAAAAAATACATTTACTCCACAAGAAGTTTATCTGGTTAAACAAGACCAATATATGGAGTTGAAATTAAAACATGTTTAAAAAGGACACCATGAGTCTAATTTTCAGCTTTATGTTTGTGTGGATGGTGTAAACATCCTAAATATAGACTATATCTTCAAGTTCTACAGTAGTTATAATCATTTTACAATAATTTGAACAGTGAAAGAGAGCTAAATTTTTCCGTACCGATCAGCACAGATGCCATGCTCCGGACAGAGTGGCAGTGGAGACTGATGGCCTGCAGCAGTTGCCTGTTGGTCAGTTCCACCAGCAGGATGTGTCCAGCTCTGGTCCCGATCCACAGCGTGCTGCTGTGCTGCACCAACAGAGCTTTCACAGTGGCCCAAGACGGCTCCATCTCCCCAAACACGTCCGAGCTGGCTCTTCGAGGCTTACGGCAGGCGTTCGGTCTGGTAGCATTCACAATAAAGAGTAAACAAAGCTGAATCCACACACTGAGCTCCACGTTAACTGTTCTTTAATCACAAAGTAATTATTTGGGCTACTGCCCTTCTTCAGACTTTCTTCAGCAATCTCAGTCAACACTTACGACAATTACTTCACCTCTTCAACAACAGCAAAGCATAATGAAACTGTTGTTACCAACACATTTGACATTGCAGCACGCCTACTGTATTTTATGATAAAGCCTTGCCTGCAAAAAGCCACTTATATACATGTGTGATGCGGTCATGAACCCACCGAAGTAACTGAGCACAGTCGATGAGATCAATGGTCTTGTCACTCTTCTTGTCCCAGACCTCCACCACCTGGCCTCCCACTTTACTCAGGAACACATGCTTGTCCACCACCAGTCGCGATACATTTGTGTCACTGTTTACTCCACAATGTTGCTTCCTGAGAGTATATGTGCGCACACACACACACACACACACACACACACACACACACACACACACACACACACACACACACACACACACACACACACACACACACACACACACACACACACACACACACACACACACACACACACACACACACACACACACTTTATGTGATGAAAATGACATAAACACACTGATCACAAAATTACAAAAACTTGTAAATCTAAAGATACCAAAGTGCCTTTGACATCTTGTGATCATTACCGAGTTATGAAACTATTTCATTTCTCATGTCTCCTTGTGTAACCTGTACTTACTGAGTCAGTTGTCTGTGTTTTGTGTCTATCGTTTTCCAGACGTCGTAGTCGGTGGTGAGGGAGAGCACCCTGGTGCCACAGCCTGCCCAGACGGTGCTCCTGTCCTGCAGGTGAGTGGACTGGCACAGACTGACCAGTGGGGTGTTGACATTCCCCACCTGGACCGTCTTCACGGGTGCTCCATTCTTGTGCTGTGAGCAAAAGAGTACAGAGACCTACTAGGACACAGGTGTGCTTACCATAACAACACAAGACACAGAAATCCACAGCAGTTCTGCACAGCCACTTTTTATAACATCAAATCTGTGATGAGGGTGCATGGCCATGTGAAGGTATATCCTAGGAAATGGCTAACAGTAGGAGTGAACCAAATACTTTTGAATTTCCACTGCAAGAGAGGACATAAATTCAGAAAACACTCAACAGTAAACAATAGTGATCCCTGTACCTTCAACACTGAATCTTCATATATAACCAGCGTTCCATCTGCAGTCCCAATCAACAGGTAATTCTTCAAACCGCTTGTGAATAATAGAAAAAAAAGAACCTCCATGAATAAATGGCAATCAATTGAATTGGCAGTGATATACTTAAATTGACACAAAGCCCACAATACACTTTCCTGCATTCCAACAGTAGATATCGCATTTAAGTAAGGGGTAATGGCCACCGGGGTGTTCTGTGATACAGAATGAATGGATGAGGGGGAGGCTCCAATACACCCAGTGGAAGCCATTAAATCCGTATAACAGGACACCTCGAGTGCTATCATCCCCCTTATCACCCAGTTGCCAATATAGACCATAGTCATGACTTTATAGCACGCAAAGGAAACAAGCGGTTCCGTTTGAAAAGCAGCTGACGTACAACTTTCTGTCCTTTCATCCTACTATGGTTGTTATAGTTATTTTACCTCACCTCATTTTTTACCAGATCTACTTAGGTGTCCTGTTCAGAATTAATAGCCACCCCACTAGCCAATCAGAAAAGAATATTTCTTCTCTCCAGGTGATAAGTAATTTTAGCCACCAGGCTACACTAGGTGCACAACTGACTGGTCTCATTAATGTGTGCGCCACTCTTGTGTCTGGTATGACTGATGTGTATCTGGTGTAGCCTGGCAAGAAAATGATCATATTGATCACATTAGATGTGAATGTGAGTTCATTTAACAGAAAAAGGGTTTCCTAGAATATTACTTCCTGGTCCGGGCGAAGAGATCTCTCACCTGCGTGGTGTGTGTGTGTGAAAAAACAATGACGTCACAGCATCTGACACCTTCTGGAGGTGATGAAAACTAGAGGGGTTACTCGTGTCCATGACGATAAGTGAGCCAGCCTGTGTTCCTGCCACGAGCCAGTCGCAGGCCTCTCCAGGGACTTGCACATTCACCACACACAGCACTGGGCTACTGTCCACCTCCTGCAAGGTCACATCACACAGAGAACAGACATGTATGCAGCATCTCTGTGTGTAAGCTCAACAAGCTTGTTTGTAACAAGCAAGTTTGTAGGTCCCACTTCTGACACGGTACGCTATACAAATGTTCTACTACATAGTGATTGAAGGCCGTAGCTGTAGAAGGTGTGGGTACCTGACAAGAGGACTTCTCCGACTTCAGATCCACGGAGGAGATGCAGCCGAGTCTCTGGGTGCAGCTCCCTCCGCCCAGCCACACCCGCGAGCCCTGCTCTCCGGAGAGAGTGAAGCACTCCGAGGGCATCCCGTACACGGTCACCTCGGTCATCAGACACAGCATCTCACCTGAGTTCAGCCTGTCAAACACCTAAACTCCAATCAAGCAATACAGGGGATTTGCTGAAGACGTGCTGTCCACAGGTTACACACCACCGACATTCATGCTCTACACCAGTGATTCTCAAACCTTTTCTGTCATTCCCCACTTTGAAGCTGGGGAATTTTCAAGCCCCACATGACCCCATCAACCCGGCAAAATAGTAACGTCACTAGGCCAATGTTGCATTTCCTGTCTCAGTCTGCTGGATCAGTTGTTATTTTAATTCATATGTCGGTCTGTTTATGACTTGTTTGTGTGTGACTATTTTGTTTTGAATCTATGACATTCCTTCCTTGTCAAAAAAGAAAGGCATTATTAAAGATGAAAGGTAAGGTAAAGATCCGCACAGCGAGGAGCTCCCAAATAAATATATATATTTTATTAAGTAACGTTTCGGGCTTTTGCAGCCCTTCCTCAGATTTTAAATGATTAAAGACGGGCACAAAAAAATAATTTCTTCACATTCATTGCGCACCTGCCATGTCTCTTTTCCCCACTAGCGGGGCCTGCCCCAGACTATGAGAACCACTGCTCTACAGCTCACTCATATATTCTGTAGATGGAAAAGTCATTGGTGGGCAGTTCTACCCGGACAGGGTCCACTGCAGCTGGACTGACCTGTGCTGAGGTGGGCCTGTCCTGTGGGCTCTCCTTCAGGCAGTCCTTCATCAGAATCTGGAAGCCTGGCCAAGGGGAGCAGCCGTAGTACTTCACCGGGTCTTGAAAGGAAGCGGAACAATCAGTCACTCTCTAAAAAGCCTCTGTTTCCATGCTGGGTTAACCAGACCACAGTGTTAACCTGACAGCACTACTGTGCTAGCACGTTTACCTGGTAGTTTGCCCTGTACTGCTATCTCATCAAACTCGCTGGGGAACTTCATGCCGTCAGCGATGCGCTCCCCGCAGGTCAGGAGGTCATAGAGCAGCAGACCGAAGGAGAACACATCTGCCTGCAGGTTATAGATCACGCCACCACGGGCCACTTCAGGTGCACGGAAACCTGAGGGAGAGATGGAAGACACAGAACACTGCTCATGATACTATACTATACTTTTTCACAGATCTGATATACATAGAGAAATAGTTGCCTTGTAGATGATGACATTCATGAATGTATGGATGTAAGTGAATGTATGTAATGTATGGATTAAGTAAAGCCCACTGATAAAGCTGCTCCTTGCAGTGTGTGTAGAGGGCCTACCTGGAGTTCCCTCAGAGCTTCTGACGCCCATGCTGCAGCAGTACTGGGAGATGCCATAGTCCGTGATCTTGGCAATGATCTCCGAGTCTGTCTTCAGGTTGAACAGCAGCACATTATGGGGCTTCAGGTCTCGGTAGATGACCATGGAGGAGTGCAGGTATCTACCCTCACACAGAGAGAGAGAGAGAGAGGGTGGGGGAGAACAACGGCTGTTTAGGATCTACAGTTAGAATTTCTATCAACCGTTTTAAAAACATATGAAAACGCAGAAAGCAAAAAGCAGAATTCATTAAAAGACATGGGAATTGAATGACGTCTTTATGTGAATATCATTGTGGGATGTTTTATTGTTCTTTAGTATTGAAGAGTGTCATGCTGTAGCCTACATGACAACACTCTGTTAAAGACATAAAAAATGCTCACTACGCTGGATATAAACTGAACTACCGTTGGGTGTCAAAAACATGCTGAGCTAAAGAGTCTTTGGTGAGTGTTGTTGTGTAGTGTGTGTAAAAGTAGTCTTTGGTGAGTGTTGTTGTGTAGTGAGTGTAAAAACAGTCTTTGGTGAGTGTTGTTGTGTAGCGTGTGTAAAAGTAGTCTTTGGTGAGTGTTGTTGTGTAGAGTGTGTAAAAGTAGTCTTTGGTGAGCAGGGCTTTGTAGTGTGTGTAAACTACCTCAGGCCATCGGCCACCTGTAAGGCGATCCTGTGCTGGAGCTTGCGGTTCAGGCTGCAGTTTTCGTGCTCGAAGAGTGAGTCCAGCGAGCCGAGCGGGGCCAGCTCCATGACCAGCACGTGGCGGGGGAGGGTCCCGGCGGCCAGCAGAGCCACCAGACTGGGGTGGTGCAGGCGGCCCAGCACTGCCAGCTCCTACGGGGAGAGAGACGCTGCATGACCACCTCAAAAGCTGTTCTCATGAATGAAGTCATAGCACACACGGCACTATTCCCAACACTTTTCCAGATAAATGCTGGGAATGGATGCCACCCTTGTTCAGCCATGATTGACATAACAGTTCATATGGGAACAAGGAAAACCAGATTCTGCTAATGAGCCAGGCCTGTTACCTGATGACTCATCGGTGTCTGAAATAGCATGTACAGGCTGAGCAAAAAATGCCACTGATACAAGACAAACATGACACGACAGAATGAATCTGTGGAATCACTACAAGCACTAGCATGGCTGAGTGAATAGCTAACCTGTCTGACCAGTCGGTGGATGTAGAGCTCTGATGCATGCTTGTTGAAGATCTTGACCGCCACATCTTCGTTCTTGTAAATGGCTCTATAAACTGAGCCAAAGCCTCCATCTCCTTCAGGTATACATGCATCCACACAAAACACAATGTATGTACAATTGAAGAATACGTTGAAGAGAGTCATGGAGCATTAACCATCAAAAAGAAAGTATAGAGTTGCAATACTTCATTGTGTAAAGTTAACAGCGTGTTGAGAAAAGAAGTCAAGGATAGACCCATTTAGTCTGCTGTGGCATGTGGATGTGCCTGCCCAAACACATCATCAGATTTGATCTGAGCTGCTGTCTGCTCAATTTCCTGATCTTTTACGCCTCCGAGGTCAGGTAAGACTGAACAATGATATCTATCTATCCAATCAGGTCCGTGTCTCTCTCCAGATCTGTCTGTCTCTCTCCAGATCTCTCTCCAGATCTGATCTTCAGAGATGTTGTGTCTTGTGTTTCATGCATGTCTACACACCTTCTAAGTAAAAGGGAGATTCATACTAATGTTACAGAATAGCTCCTTACCCAGAAGGTACTCTTTGGAACAGTCCATCTCGAGCTCCTCACTGTTGAGCATGGTGCTGGCCGGCTGGTCACACAGGATGAGGTCCGGGGAGATCTGGGCGATGGGCACAGTGCAGCGGGGGTCCTCTGGGTTCACCAGCAGGCAGTCTGAAACACAACAGTTCCACATGACCCCTTTCAGCCCTTTGGAATAACAGGTCACCAAAATATGGATACCAATGTCTGGGTCATAGACAACCTGAGGCACCCACGCATTTACATCATGGCATTAATATGCAAGCTTGTTGCATGGTTACACACTAGAACAGACCTTCATCTATGTGGTTGAGCACTTCCTCAAGCAGCATCCTGTTGCACTCCTGTCCATCATCGAAGCTGTACAAAGCCCACTTCTTCAGCAGGGTCTCTCCATTTCCATGGATGTCTGTGGTGAGAAGCCCAGGGAACCACTCCTCCAACAAGGAGTCAATGTGGTCCACCACCTGCCCCAGTAAAACACGACCTACAGGAAGAAACAGTCAACTGAGGTGCCAGTTATCAGCTACTGTTAGTAATGCGCTCAATGGCATCTTATTTGGCTGATCGATACCTTCACTGATGTAAGCTAGGTGTGTTTGGAGCAATGATAGATTGAAGATACACCAATATACTCAAAGAATTTTGTCAAGGCAGCATAGAAAACTCTTGATGCAAATATGATAGTGTTAAAGGAGTTCGGTCTAATACCGAACTACTGAGATGTTTAAGCCCGGGGTAGGCCTGGCCGACGCGCTTGATATTACAAACTAACGTTCACTTGGTTGCCCTGCACTAAACAAATGTCTTGTAGACCAAAGTTGACGTTGAATTACAAAGTAGTCCATTTATTTGAATACACCGTCATTCCCATAAAGGCTCCATTCGCACTAGCAATACACAAGAGCCGTGCGCAAGCGGTCAAAAACCCTTTGCCCTTCCGGGTCAAACACCTGCCACCAACATTGCACTTGCTACCTATATACCTGCTGCCAAATTAGACAGGCGCCACCCAGTGTTGCACAAAAACATTGCAATACAAATACAAACCAACAATTGGCTCTTACAGATAGTTTTACTGTTTCTTTTTTCCCCAGGATGATCCTGTTGCACTAGAAAAGCATCTCTTGCAATGAAACTAAGAATAATTGCATCTTTAGGACAGAAAGCCCTTGCTTAGAGCAGTTACCTTTGCGAGAGCAGGGAACAGTGATCTTGATGGCATTGGCTGGGCCATTCTCCACTGCATCAGCCTCCACTAGGCAGTAGGCCTCTGGGGACCAACTCAGGTAGATGCCCCTCCTCCAGTACAATCGGTTGGGTTTCAGAGCCTTCTCTGTTCAACACAAACACAGTACAAACACATGACAAAGGAACAGTAAACCACCAAGATAGTTCAATGTTTCTTTTTAACTGGTTATGCAATACATATCATGTATATGTACAGTACATATATGATACATATATGATACATATCACTAGTGTTGAGTTCTGCTGTTAAATGGCAATACCTCGTCCACACAGCATGAATGGAGAGACCTCCATGAGCCGGTTGATCTGTCTGGACCAGTAGCCCATGGGAAAGTAGGGCATCTCGTACAGTCGGATGATGACCTCCGAGTTCTCACAGTGAGGCAGATCAAAGATGGGCTTCTCCTCATATAGACTTGAGTAGCAAACACAAGGAATAGTTCAGCCAGACTTAAAGCGTCAGGGTTTTGAAAAGCTCTATACAAATTAAATGTATTATTATTATTATTATTATTATTATTATCATTATTATTATTATTATTATTATTATATTAGTACAGTCTATTTTTTCTACACATACACAATTAATACTATGAATAGCACCACCACCACCAACGGTTTGCTAGCAATAGAAAAGGCTACCTGTTAGGCACCAGGAACTGGTCCTGACCCAGAGGGAGAGCGATCTGGAACTTCTCCAGCAGCTTGAGGTACTGAGTCAGGAGGCTCTTGGGGAAGCTGCGGCTCTCCGTCAGAAACACCTCCATGACACAGCGCTGCACCACGCCCCTCAGATGCTCCCCGCCACTACAGATCTGCAGGCCCAGGGTCTGCAGGACGCCAACAGGCCGTTAGAACTGGAACACAGGCATGCTTGTGGACATGCCGGTGATTTGTGTGTGGGGAGAAGTTGCCATTGATATTTGAATTGACACTGAGTTAATCATGACTGGCTGGATGCACAGAGGATTAGATATGGATGTGAGAGGAAGAAGATCAAACATTCACAGTCTTCTGGCCCTCTATGGTGACCCTTGTGTGAGTGTGCCTACCTGTGAGATGATATTGCAGAGCCATTGAGGGTCTATGAAGTAGAGCTCCCCAAGCTGCAGGGCAGGGTCATCAAAATGCAGGAGGATCCCTAACATGGGGAACACAGAGCACAGCTTCAAGTTGCAGCCTGTAATACACATTGGGCCACTTGGACATCTATGCCTTTGTCAAAATGTTACAGGAAGTACAAACAAAAATTACTGAATGCCTTCGGTGTTGCCACAGGTGCAATTTAATATAAACAGCAATCAAATATAAACAGCAACAGCACCTATTTACAAGAGAAAATGGCCGCCTGTACACAGAGAATTACTTCTGGGAATACTGCCAAGGAGCCCTACGGCTGCACTGGACTGTACTGGGGGAAAATGTACTGCAGGCATGGAATGAGTTGAGATATGCTTATTTACCCTGTGGATATATTGTTTAATATGGGAAAAACATGGCTAGTCAGGCTCTTGTAAACTTTAACTTTAAAATCTTGAGCATTGTTGTTCATACATTTTACATATCTAGTCACTATGCCATGCTGGATTCATTATAATATATTCCTACTACAGTTAGAATAGAACACAGTGTGTTCACCTATGTTTATACTGAAGATTTCTCTCAAATGATATTGTACTTTATATTACTGGAAACAATATGTTCTAGTGGTTTGGGCAATGCCAAAAGAGCTCATTTAAACAAGCAGACATTTGAAATGAGCACATCTATACAGCACTAATAGGCACCATTTATAAGCAAAATGTTCTTAGCTGATATGAAGCGTATGTTGTGGTTGAGACGGAGTACTGTCCTCTGTGGTGCTGGGGCCCTGCCCTGAGTCTCACCGGTCTCGCTGAGGAAGCTGATGGCGTGCGGCAGCTCCCCCTCCTCCAGCTGCAGCTGGCTCTCCTGGACCATCTGCAGCAGGTGGCGGTGCGTGAGCACGGGGAACTCCGGCGGCACCAGCTCACGCTCCCGCAGCAGCCTGCGCTCCAGCTCCACATACGAGTCCGGCACCAGCTGGCCCATCACCGGCTGACCCTGGATCTGACCGCCACACACACCGCACACCAACAACATGGGCCTCACAAAACCATGGCACACAGAAACACAATATCCTAAACCTGGATAATCCATCTTTCAGTCACATAATCCTGATTTCCATGTCATTTCATGCCAGAACAGTATAAAAGTTTAAAAACATTTTGTTCATGAGAGAGCAAGAACAGCAAATATGGATATGCAAATCAAGTGCAACACATTTAGATTACCTTAAAGCCCACCACCTCCCTGACAATAGTGCAACTCATTTAGATTACCTTAAAGCCCACCACCTCCCTGACGATGGCTTTGCGGAGTCTGTTGACAGAGTCTGCGTCATCAAAGATGGACACCACGTGATAATCCCGGATGACTGGGAACCCAGGCTGTCCAACCAACTCCTCCCGCACCTTCTGAAAACACTCGTCCTTCTGCCGCTCCTCACACTCGTCCATGTGAGTGCCCACCAGAATCACGGGGGACAGCGGGGCCACAGCCTACACAGGGCAACAGCACACAAAGGGCATCAGCTGACCACTCCAGATCACCCTCATCAGTACGCAGTGAGTGAAGGCATGATGAAGGCATCATTTGGGAGGGCAGATGAGCATGTGCACTGAGCGTACTTTGATGTTGAAGAGCCAGGGCTTGATGGCATCCACCTCACTCACACCCTTGCTGACATCGTACACCACGAGGTAGAGTGCACGCGGACCCATGAAATGAGGATTGGACTCGCTGAACTCCTCTCCCCCTGTTCAACACAAGTTGGAGAGGTCAAGCCTGTTCTAAACAGCAGAGCGCTGACTAGTTTGTATTCCGGTCAGTGGAGTTGTTGCGGTCCTTGTGTCGTGTCACACACTCACCTGAGAAGTCCCACACGTTGAGCACCATGTTCTTTTTGTCGCGCTCCCGGATGCTCCAGTCCCGGACGTCGATGCCGGTGGGGCTCTTGCCCTGGTGCCACTGCACCCTCTTCAGCCTCATCAGCTGCTGGATGAGCGAGGTCTTGCCACTCAGGGCATTGCCCACCACGATCAGCTTCATGCGGTGATAGGGCACGGCCTTCTTCAGCCGCTGCTGCAGAAATCTGCACAAATAAGGGGACAGTTCATCAACTACAGTTTTAAACAAGGTGATTACTTGCGAATTAAAAACAGCATTTAGTAAACGTGTAACTTTAAAAGCCATGGCAATATGAACCTGACTATGTCTTTGGTTTTGGTCCCGATGTGTTTCAGGTCCAGCTGGAGTTTCAGCCCATCCAGGGGCAGGTCCCACAGCCGCCCCAGTTTTCCCATCTCATCCGGGAAGAAGCGCAGGCCACTATTCCGGCTTACATCTAGAGACGTGAGCTCCTCCAGCATGCCAATCTGTGGAGGAATCTGTGAGCACAGACAAATGGCTCAGTATGAGATCATCAAGGGGAACTCTTTCAGTAGCACCACTGCAGCACACACCACACAGGACTGATGGAGGGCTGAATACCTCAGTAAGCTTGTTATTACACAGGTGCAGCTTCTCCAACCGAGCCCATTTGTAGGCCGTTCCACTCAGGTCCAGTGCGGCGATCTGATTGTGACTGAACATGATCTCTCGCAGGTTCACAGAAGCCCATGCAGATGGTCCAGGCAAGATGGAGATCTGATTGTTCTTCATGTCCACAGATTGTAAACTGAAGGGAGAGAGGAGTTATGAAGTCTTTGAAGCTGCCTTAAGTATTTTACTTTTCCAGCAAATGAAATACAATCTCTTTCCTTTCAATGGCCAAAAAATAATAAAATACATGATCATAATCACAATCATAATCATAATCACAATCAAGCATATCAAATGAATGCCATCATATTTCTTCTGTGCATAAGATCTACTTACTTTGGCAAATCCACAATGACATCAGGTACAACTGTGAAGTCATTGTTTGACAGCTTTAGAGTAGCTAGTTTTGTGGGAAGGTGTGACAAAGAACCTAGAAACAGAGTACATCATGACAATATTGAATTCTTTAGAAAAAGAAATATCAGAATGTCAGAAGTGAAATTATTTCCACTTCCATAATTACAATAAAGCGCAATAGTTCAAAAACACAAAGGTCCTCTGATGAAGGGCACAAATAACTGTGAACTGATTTCTTTAACTTACTGAGTTTGTTCACTGAGGCGTTCAGAGTCTCCAGTCTGGGACACTCGGACAGGCAGTCACTGGAGACAAGTTCAATACTGTTCTTACTCACATCCAGAACTTTCAGCTCAGGCAGACAGAGGGGACCAGAGAGAGCACTGATCTGGTTCCTGAGAGAAGTGTTGAGAGCTTTAGTCAGGGGAAGGATGTAAATATGTGACCTGTGCGGTCCAAGACAACTCCATTTCCCAGCAGTCAACTCACCCCTCCAGAAAGAACTCCTCCAGTCGTTCCATGACGCAGCCGAGCTGGCTGGGGAAGGTGGTGATGTGGTTGAAGGACAGATTCAGCTGTCGCAAAGTGGGACAGCAGACGGCAGGGTCAAAGGTCAACACTGGGCCCACACAGTTGCGTGACACGTTGAGCACACTCAGAGCCGGCAGGCCCAGCAGTTGGGCGGGCAGGGACTGGAGCTGGTTGCCTTGGAGATCCAAACGAGTCAGTCTCCTGAGACACTGAGACACATCACACAGACACAGATGGAACAGAGTTTAATCCACTATTTGAACTAACTGAACTATTTAACCCACTATTGGAACTAATAGAACTATTTAACCCACTATTGGAACTAACTGAACTATTTAACCCACTATTTGAGCGTGCAGTGCATACCTCGCACAGGGAGCTGGGGAACTTGGTCAGGGCGTTCTGACTCAGGTCCAGGCGGTGCAGATACTCCAGCTGGTTCTGGACGGTGAGGCTGTCCATCAGACAGCTCAGGCTGTCCAGCTCATTCCCGGACAGGTCCAGCAAACGGATGTGCTCTCGGTCTCCACCGGACAGGGAGGGAGAGGGGCTCTCGCCAGGGCTAAGAACTGACCAGCACAGCAGAGACAACACAGAGGCACAACACAGACTCAATTCAGACTCAATTCAAAACAACTCCTTAAAGTGAACCACAGCAGGTGACCTCGGCTACAAACATATACCTTATATTATAAAATCAATATGACCTGATTAGGGTCTCAAATAAAAAGCTCACTGTTGAGAATATTTTCCACTATATATATTCTTACCTCTGTGATTCTGCACATGTCTGTTGCGCCTCTTGTGTAAAGACTCTTGCGAGTCCGAGTCTACTTGGCCCCCCTGTGAGAGGACGAGAGTACAGGGTAAAGTAAGGCATCAAATGAGGCCGTCTTAGCATTGGCTAACGGATGTCATGAATCCACACATTACCTCAGAGCTGTTGTGTCTGCGTCGGCCATTTTGTCTTGGTGTTGACCTGGGCCTCTGCTCCTCTGGCGAATCCCAACAGAGCTTCAGAACACTCTGGGCTCCTTCACTTCCTGTCCAAAGCAAATGATATGGGGTCAGATCTCCAATTTGGTCTTGTCTGTTTTATTATCTGTCTGATTGCAAAGTACACTGGTTTTTATCTGCTGTTGTTTTTTATTGGGCTACAGAAATAAAGTTGACTTGACCTGACCATAGATACATTATTTCCCTCCTGAAATATGTCAATATTATATTGCTGTTACATAAAGTCAAAACAGTTGAAAACAGAGCGAGACCCACCATCGCTCTCTATGTCCTCAAAGGTAAAGACAAGGCTGTCTTCAAAAGACATGTGACTGGAGTCATCACTCTCTTCCCCTGAGAAGTGACCGCACAGGTCATTCAGCATCCCTGGTGAGCCCACCGCCCCTCTCTTCTTTTGGAGTGCCTGGATCTGTCGAGCTAGATTTTGGCCTTTACCTACACACACACACACACACACACACACACACACACACACAAATGGGTCAGCACCCTTCATATGGCTCCAACAGTGTGACTATGAGGACGCGCTGAGGCACTTACAGTTCCTCTTGTGGCCACTGGGGGGTACTCTGCGCTCGGACAGGAGCGGGCTGAGCCAGGCGGCGTCCAGACGGCCCAGCCTGAAGCCCCCCAGGCAGAGGGCGCTGTTGTTGAGGTCCAGGCCCAGGCGGCCCAGCAGCAGGATGACCACAGGGCCGTCCCCTCGCCTGACGCACGCGCCCAGAGCACCCCTCAAGTGCTGCTCATGCACACCTGCACTCAACAGCAGCTCCACCAGCGCCAGGGGCGCGCCCCGCTCACACACCTGAGAGGGGACACAGAGGGAGAGTGGGAAGAGTGAACATCAGGAGCACTTCATGAGCAGTCAGGGTCATTTCTCTGTCAGGGCCAATCTTCTCACCACACATTAACCGGGTTAGCGATAGCAACAGTGTGTTAGGATAGGTTAGATCACATGGTGGGGAAAGACCATGTTGACTTATATTGCCTTCATGCCGGCCATAAACTCGGACGACCCGACTTTACAGGAAACGCATAAAGAAGTTATTAGAACTGCTTACTAAAGCTTCCAAAAAAGACTTGGGCTGGCCCAGCTAAATGGAAGAGTACCGGGCAGGGAGTGCCAACAGGTCAGGTACAGTATGTTGACCACTCTCTGAGGCTCCAGCCAAACGAACACACACACATGCACTCATATATGGCTAGATACTACCCAGTTGTGCACCACACATAGGGCTAGCGTGTAGCGAGAAGTAAGGATCTTTCATTGTTTAGTTTACTCGTACGTTGCAGACGCTTTAGTTTAGTTTAACCCCTAGACGATGTAGAGCTGTGACACACACACACATACATTCACATACACACACACACACACACACACACAAACACATAAACACGTAATCACACGGAACAGATCGATCATTGTGCAACATCTGTCTTGCCTGGTATATGAGGGACTCAGTCTTGGTTTTCTTGTTGATGTCGGCTCCCAGCAGTATGAGGCATTCAGCCATGAGCAGATCGCCCTCCTCACAGGCCTTCTCCAGCACCGTGTACTTGATCTCCCCATCAGCCACCATCTTAGACAAGCACAGGCAGCTCAACCTGTGCAGCTGCCACACACACACACACACACACACACACACACACACACACACACACACACACACACACACACACACACACACACACACACACACACACACACACACACACACACACACACACACACACACACACACACACACACACACACACACACACACACACACACACACACTGCAAGTCAAATAGCAAACTTTTACATATCATCAAGCAGAGGGCAGAGTTCCTCAGTCTGCGTTTCCCTGCAATGGGAATGAAATGCAAATGGAACTCCTCCTGACACAGTTGTTCCATCTCCAGCTCATGCTTACAGAATCGCTCCGTTGTTCTGAGGAGTGTTGCCTCAACTGATCAAAGATCTCCCGGGCCAAGTCTTCACTCTCCAGCGCAGCCGCTGCAGCAGAACAGGTGTCCATCATTTTCCATGCCACCATGAAACCCTAGACAGGAAGGATGTCAGCATTATAGCAACAGAGTAAACTAAACAAAAGCAGAGAACCAATGAGTGTCATGAAGTGACAATGTTAGCCACCTTCATCCGCATCTCCCCATCCTCAGTGTACTGCCGCATAGACTGCACGAGCACAGAGGCCAGGACAGGGACGATTGTGCGAGAGAGCTTCTTTTTGCTGATGAGGTAGACCAGGAGGCTCAGCCCCCAGTAGTGGATTTCTGAAAAGGAGGAGGAAATCAGGTCATTAACATTTCTTATTATACGGCTCTTCAGAATGCTGCAGAGAGTTCTAGCGCCCTAGCTGCGCTGTTGACATAAACTACAAACCATAGCTCATATACAGTACCGGAACATTCTTCTTCCCTGAAGTTGACTCACTAGTGATTGCATTAAGATTTGTCAAAGGTGTCCCCAGACTCACCACGATTCCTTGGGAACATCTGTAGTGTATGTAGAACTGTATCTATGGCCCCTTGTTGGCACATGAGGTCAACGGCCCCCGAGCTGCCGGCCAGCTCAGAGAGGACACGGAGGCCGAACTCCTGAATGTCTTTGTTGCTGATGAACTGAAGACGTAGAAGATATAAAACACCATCTCATCAACACATTCAACCCACCAACAGTCCATTCAGATATGCAATGTCAAGAAAAAGACACTGGCTGGCAGCGGTTTTACCCAAAATCACATTTTAGTGTTTATGTCTGATTTGTTGACCACTTAATGTTGCGACTGAAAATGTGCAACTGCAACTGTGGATTGAGATACCACGGACAGAGGTTTAGCTCTTACTCTGTTGAGAGCCTCCAGGTAGACTGTGTGAGCTCCCTCCAGCACACACTGGTTCTTCAGAACCCTCACAGACACGTCCTCTGCGTCCGGATCCGCCACAGACATGCCGTGCTCCTGCAAACTCCTGTCTGCTCAGCAAGCACAGGCACAACATCGTACTGTACATACACCTTGGACTCCTTTGGGTAGTACACATTTATAATGACAATATCTAAATACGCTCAAGTGAGACACTGACTTGAATAACACTTCCTTTATCAGAGAGCAGTTCAGAAACAAAATGGGTATGAAAGCACCCTTACTTATTTTGTAGGTTAGATTGCATATGGAAATACATAAAAACCATAGTCCTTACCTGGGCTTAGGAAGGTTAGGCTGGCTTGTAGACCATCTAACTGAACTTGAACTTGAAAGTTATGCTTCACCATAGCTTTTAAGATCAGATTCATAGCCATGGTGGACTCATCCAAACTTGCCCTCCTGTTACAGAACACAGTAATAAGCATTTGGGTTACCCATGGTTTCCAGATCTCTTCCTACAGTAGCTGTATACCACAGCAAGTGTAACTAAGACAGTTGTTGGTATTTTCATTGACATTAAGATGAGTTCACATTCCACAAATGGTGCAAAAAGAATTATGTTTTTAAGAAACTGGAGGCATTTTTGGGATGTGAAAATGGTGCTTCCTTACCAGCCCTGAAAGAGCTGCTGGAGCAGTCGACAGCCACTGCTGGACACTCGAGTAGAATGGATGTGCCGCTTCATAATCTCCACAATGTTGAAATGGATGCCATGGGACAGCAGCTGTCCTCGGATTTTACCTGAATGAAACATAATTAACACTCCATTCATTTGCAGATACAGTACAGGCCAAAAGTTTGGACACACCTTCTCATTCGGACACCCCTTCTTTATTTTCATACTATATGACTATGAAAATTGTAGATTCATACCGAAGGCATTAGAATTATGAATTAACACATGTGGAATTATATACATAAAGAAAAAGTGTGAAACAACTGAAAATATGTCTTATATTTTAGGTTCTTCAAAGTAGCCACCTTTTGCTTTTAATACTGCTTCGCACACTCTTGGCATTCTCTTGATGAGCTTCAAGAGTCACCTGAAATGGTCTTCCAACAGTCTTGAAGGAGTTCCCAGAGATGCTTAGCACTTGTTGGCCCTTTTGCCTTCACTCTGCAGTCCACACGGTGGTTGGAACCAAAGGTCTCCGATTTTGACTCATCAGACCAAAGCACAGATTTCCACTGGTCTAATGTCCATTCCTTGCGTTCTTTAGCCCAAACAAGTCTCTTCTGCTTGTTGCCTGTCTTTAGCAGTGGTTTCCTAGCAGCTATTCTACCATGAAGGCCTGATTCAGGCAGTCTCGTCTTAACAGTTGTTCTAGAGATGTGTCTGCTGCTAGAACTGTGTGGCATTGACCTGGTCTCTAATCTGAGCTGCTGTTAACGTGCGATTTCTGAGGCTGGTGACTCGGATGAACTTATCCTCCGCAGCAGAGGTGACTCTTGGTCTTCCTTTCCTGGGACGGCCAGTTTCTTTGTAGCGCTTGATGGTTTTTGCGACTGCACTTGGGGACACTTTCAAAGTTTTCCCAATTTTTTGGACTGACTGGCCTTCATTTCTTAAAGTAATGATGGCCACTCGTTTTTCTTTACTTAGCTGCTTTTTTTCTTGCCATAATACAAATTCTAACAGTCTATTCAGTAGGACTATCAGCTGTGTATCACCCCTGACTTCTGCACAACACAACTGATTCCCAACCCCATTTATAAGGCAATAAATCACACTTATTAAACCTGACAGGGCACACATGTGAAGTGAAAACCATTTCAGGTGACTACCTCTTGAAGCTCATCCAGAGAATGCAGAGTGTGTGCAAAGCAGTAATCAGAGCAAAGGTGGCTACTTTGAAGAAACTAGATTATAAGGCATATTTTCAGTTGTTTTACACTTTTTTGTTTTCCACATGTGTTAATTCATAGTTTGATGCCTTCAGTGTGAATCTACAATGTCAATAGTCATGAAAATAAAGGAAACTCATTGAATGAGAAGGTGTGTCCAAACTTTTGGCCTGTACTGTATGTGTAATGTTGTATAAGTTAAGCAAGATTAGCCAGCTTGTCGACTACACTGACCAAACATTGTATTGTACACGTACACCGTGCTTGTATCGGGTTGGGCACCCTTTGCCTTCATAACTGCCTTAATTCTTTGTGGCATGAATTCAACAAGGTGCTGGAGATGTTGGTCCATATTGACATGATCACATCTGCATTACATTTGCTGCACATTGGTCAGCTGCACATCTATGATCTATGATCTCCCCTTCCTTGACATCCCTAAGGTTCTCTATTGGATTGAGATCTGGTGAATGTGGAGACCATTTGAGTACAGTGGTCTCTGTCATGTTTAAAGGGATATTCCGCCATTTTTGGAAATACGCTCATTTTCCACCTCCCCTCGAGCAAAACAATCGATATTTACCTTGTTCCCGTTCATCCAGCCATTCTGTGAGTCTGGCGATACAACTTTTAGCTTCAGCCTAGCATAGATCATTGAATCGGATTAGACCATTAGCTTCTCGCCTGCTAGCTTCATGTTTAAAAGTGACTAAGATTTCTGGTAATTTTCTCATTTAAAACGTGTCTCCTCTCAAGTTAGAAAGTGCAATAAGACCAACTGAAAATGAAACCTGGCGTTTTTCTAGGCTGATTTGACATGGAACTACACTCTCATCTGGCGTAATAATCAAGGCAACTTGCACACTACTGGCACTACTACTGCTTGTTGTCTATGGGGACTATTTTCAGATGCTGCGTACGATATCACTACGCCTATGGTACGTTTGCAAGTTGCCTCGATTCTTACGCCAGATGAGAGTGTAGTTCCATGTCAAATCAGCCTAGAAAAACGCCAGGTTTCATTTTCAGTTGGTCTTATTGCACTTTCTAACTTGAGAGGAGACACGTTTTAAATGGGAAAATTACCAGAAATCTTAGTCACTTTTAAACATGAAGCTAGCAGGCGAGAAGCTAATGGTCTAATCCGATTCAATGATCTATGCTAGGCTGAAGCTAAAAGTTGTATCGCCAGACTCACAGAATGGCTGGATGAACGAGAACAAGGTAAATATCGATTGTTTTGCTCGAGGGGAGGTGGAAAATGAGCGTATTTCCAAAAATGGCGGAATATCCCTTTAAGAAATCAGTTTGAGACACAAGCTTTGTAAGATGTTGCATTATCCTGCTGGAAGCAGCCATCAGAACATCCACTGTGGTCATAAAGGGATGGACATTGTCAGCAACCATACTCAGGTAGGCTGTGCAATTATGGTGAACCCTAAATGTTCCAAGAAAATATCCCCCATTATCACCATTGATCCAAGGCAGGATATATCCATGCTTTCATGTTGTTTATGCCAAATTGTGACTCTATCATCTGAATGTCACAGCAGAAGTCGAGAGCACACCAGGCAACATTTTTCCAATCTTGTCTCTGTTGTCCAGTTTCCGTAAGCAAATTGCAAACACACTGATGAAGGCCACAAGGCCAAAACGTTTGTTACTGAAGTCCTGTTGCTAGTGAAAAAAAAAATCAGCGAAAAAAAAAAGAAAACCTTTTGGAGTGTGACTTATTTTTCTGCAAGTTCCCTGGCTAACGCACCCACAAACGGGAGAGCGCAGTGTTTGCAAAAAAGGACTTAGTGCAAATTGTAGCCACAGTTTCCTGCACAAAGCTGTCAGGAGTGGCACCCGGTGGGGTCTTCTGCTGCTGTAGTCCATCTGCTTCAAGTTTGCTTCAAAGTGGGTTACTGCAGGATTTTATTGTCTAATAAAGTGGCCGGTGAGAGGATATTGAGTGGGTGCACCTGTTTCTAAGCAGCTCCTGTGGAGTTGGGCCAGTAAATCAGCCAGTGACCAATTCACCATTACGCTGGATAAGGCCAGTGACCAGGCCAACTCACCATTACGATGCATAAGGGCAGTGACCAGGCCAGCTCACCATTACGCTGGATAAGGCCAGTGACCAGGCCAACTCACCATTACGCTGCATAAGGCCAGTGACCAGGTCAATTCACCATTACGCTGGATAAGGGCAGTGACCAGGCCAACTCACCATTACGCTGGATAAGGCCAGTGAACGGGTCAACTCACCATTACGCTGCATAAGGCCAGTGAGCGGGTCAACTCACCATTACGCTGGATAAGGCCAGTGAACGGGTCAACTCACCATTACGCTGGATGAGGGTGCAGAGAGTAGCAGCAGCAGCCTGGAACACTCCCACACAGTTGGAGTGCAGCAGCATAGCCGCCATGATCTTCCTGTGCACTGGACTCCTGACACACACATACAGGAGAAGAGTAAGAGAGAGAGAGTGTGTGTGTGTGTGTGTGTGTGTGTGTGTGTGTGTTGATTCTGTTCAGCAAACATACCTCCCCTCCTGCTCCTCACACACATGATTCCACATGAGTCCACTGCCATGTAACAGAAGGCTGTTCAGTGCCAAGCATGCTGCCCGCTACAGAATCACAATAACACCAACTGTTAGTTCATCATCCTCAATTCAGCTCTGGAGATGAATCCTTTTAGTTTATTATACATCTCTACTCAAACACTATTCTTGACACGTAATACAGGTGTAATCAAGAACCCGTTTTTGGAAGAACACGAAGAGCGATTTTCTCCGTACGGTGCTACATTAAACGTCATGACAGGGTCTTTTCTGTAAGGGCAGGAAAAGGTGAAAGAGTGAGCGCCATTCTACAAGCTCACCTGTACTGCAGCATCTGCCGAGTGAAGCTCATCTGCAGCATCTGCCGTGTGAAGCTCACCTGTACTGCAGCATCTGCCGAGTGAAGCTCATCTGTACAGCAGCATCTGCCGTGTGAAGCTCACCTGTACTGCAGCATCTGCCGAGTGAAGCTCACCTATGTGAAGCTCACCTGTACTGCAGCATCTGCCGTGTGAAGCTCACCTGTACTGCAGCATCTGTCGTGTGAAGCTCACCTGTACTGCAGCATCTGCCGTGTGAAGCTCACCCGTACTGCAGCATCTGTCGTGTGAAGCTCACCTGTACTGCAGCATCTGCCGTGTGAAGCTCACCTGTACTGCAGCATCTGCTGAGTGAAGCTCACCTGTACTGCAGCATCTGCCGTGTGAAGCTCACCTGTACTGCAGCATCTGCCGTGTGAAGCTCACCTGTACTGCAGCATCTGCCGTGTGAAGCTCACCTGTACTGCAGCATCTGCCGAGTGAAGCTCACCTGTACTGCAGCATCTGCCGTGTGAAGCTCACCTGTACTGCAGCATCTGCCGAGTGAAGCTCACCTGTACTGCAGCATCTGCCGTGTGAAGCTCACCTGTACTGCAGCATCTGCCGAGTGAAGCTCACCTGTACTGCAGCATCTGCCGTGTGAAGCTCACCTGTACTGCAGCATCTGCTGAGTGAAGCTCACCTGTACTGCAGCATCTGCCGTGTGAAGCTCACCTGTACTGCAGCATCTGCCGTGTGAAGCTCACCTGTACTGCAGCATCTGCCGTGTGAAGCTCACCTGTACTGCAGCATCTGCCGTGTGAAGCTCCAGAGCTCTGCAGCTCGCCTCCATCCAGCACAGGCCTCCACCCTCTTCGTTCTTCATCTGATGCCTCTCCGCCTCACCCTCTTCTTCATCCTCGCTCTTCACATTCTCAAGCCCTTTGTTCAGCACAATGGTTTTTGCTAGGAGAAAACACAGGAGTCACCAACACTGCAACTCAATTTGGACTTGCATATAGTAATTTCCTGTGTATTAGCCATATTGTGTATAAGCCACAGGCTGCAAGTTAAAAGAAACAAAACCATATTAATGCCATATTAACTGCCCCCGTGTATTAACCTCATAGCTGAAGAAATTTAGCTAAATCAATGTATAATAATAGTGGGGAAATGACAGTACCATTGATATGCTGATATCGGGGAGAGACTCTGTGTTGTTTTGGGTGTGAAAACATGTGTCTGCATGTGTGTGGGTGGAGGTGAGCCTGAGAGTCTGAATAGATGGGCATGGGTGGTGCAGGTGTGAGAACTCACTGAGGGCAGCCAGGCAGGTTAGGGCAGATGCTTGTAGCGTTGCATTTTCTGGGTAAGTGAGGCAGGCTTTCACTGTGACTCCATGTATTCCATTCAGCACCAGTATGTTGAAGTAGCTCTCTGTGAATTCCACACAGCAAGAGAAGTACAATTATACAATGACCTCACATCATAAGCAAATCCTGACCGACCTAACCTGACAGTTTTTAAAGGTGAACTATGCAAGTTGTTTCAGCTTAATTTGCCTTAACTAATCAGCTTCGGAGTCATTGGAATGGATATTTTGACTTATTTCGGGTTGAATGACAGCTGTCTCGCTCCCCCCTACCACCTCTGAGCGGAAAAACCACGCATGCAAGTTTGTGCAGAAAGTCTCCAGCCTCGCGATCATTCTCATGAAAAGGCAGACTGACCGAATGAGGAGTGTTGTAAAATATGCACACTAAAGCTGTAGGGGAAGCTCTGCAGAAAAATCTGCAAGCGTGAAACGAGCAAAAGTGAAAAGCGAAAGCAAAACCGGCAATGAAATCGCCAAACCTGCATAGTTTCCCTTTAAGTCAGACCAGACCTCAAAGTCCATGGCACTGAAAATGATACTGGAAGCTCCACACACTTGTGATATTCCAGCAGGAGAAAACCTATCAAAGAGCCCTCAGTGGCCTGCAATGTTAGTAGAGGGGGCCCACCTGAGGTGAACTTTTGAAGCAGGCAGCAGCCGACCTCCTGCAAGACTTCAGCGTGCGGAAAGGAGAGCATGGCGTGACTGACGAGGGAGTAGCACCTCTCCTTCTTGGACATGAGGATCTCCACATTACTGGCTGCACAAAACAAACACACAAACAAAAACTTGAGTGGAGCTCCAGAGAACAGAGGGCGAGACAGATGGGGGCAGATACCCGCGCTGGAAGAGGCACGACTCACGGGGGTCAGCCAGGGGCAGCAGCACTCTCAGGGCGTGCAGGAGCAGGTCCTCATTGTCCCGGAACACGTGAGCTGCTCTCACCACCACACTGTGATCCTGTCTGTCCACAAAGTCCACCAGGTGCTCATCTGAAACTGGACATGGGATGGAAGATGTTGCATCATCCCACAATGAAATCAAAACACGTGAATGACGACGGCCAGGTAAATGTGTCTTGCACATTTTAGGTTTTATAATACATTACTATTTATTTAATCACACATAAGATCCACTATTGCCCTTCACATGTCACAAGAGGTGCAAATGAACCACAAGAACATATCTACTAGTAACACCTCCTCATGTCCACTAGACATAACTTATCGTAAAACCACAGAATAGCACTAGAATAGAACAGGTTCTGTTCAACACTCTATTAGTGTATACTCACTTCTGCCACCAACTATAGTTCCTTACACTTTCAGTCAGAATAAGATGTGTACACCAAATGTTTTAGTCTATTTTTGCCTGAAATGTTTTAATTTAAAGTAACACCGTTCTTGGAATAGGAAATATGTTATTTCACCAATTCCCACCAGACTACAGTATACATATCAGATATTACAGAGCGTGCATCTCTGCTAGAGGTGTCACAATCCTCAGTGGTCATTTTGCAGCATGTGCATGTCTAGTTTGTACAGAGAGTGGAAGAAAATACTGAGTACATTTGTCAGCCACAGAGACACCCTGAACATATAAGAGCATGCCAAACAAACCTCTTTCAAAAAGCACTTGCAATGCCCTACAGCCCTGCAACTGCAGCTCTTCACTGCCTGGAAAAGACTTCATCCCTTCCACAATCAAGTCAAACACATCCACGTCTTCTTCCAGAACCTGCAGCAGTATCTCATCTGGCAAAAGAGAAAAACATCACTGGTACCATCCTAGTAAAGGCCGAAATGTTCTCTGCTGCATGTATGCAGTGTCTAGTGTGGATGGTCCTCAAGCTCATTCATTGTCTGGGTGGTATGGCACTTTACAGTCAGTCTAGAGCTCAGCTGAAGTGTACAATGAATAGTGTAGTGAATAGCTGCAGTTTGTGCTGGGCAGTTTTACGTAATACTTGAACTGTATGCATCCCCTGTGAGTTTAGTCCGTCTAATAGTTTAAGTTGATTAATTATATCCTAGATCACAATCTGACCTACATAAGACTACTACGGACTTCCTATGTTGGCTTACAGCCATACACTCAATATTAGACAACAATGCAAGCAAGTAGTTTTGCAAATGACCTGCAAGAACCACCATAAGCAACAGCAACATTTTCAAGACATTGTCCATACCCCGACATGTGCCTTGATTAAAAAAGTCAGTATAATTAAATGTTTTGATATGACACATCTGGCAAAACGTAGTACCAGATCTCCTGCACTGATTCCACATGTGAAGCATGTTGTGAATAGCTTTGAACTGCTTTCCTCTGAGGTTCTAGGGGCATCAAGGCAACAATAGGGTGCTTACGTGATCTGAGAAGGTGTGCCAAGGCTCGCAATGTTGCCGTAACGACCCCACAGTCTGTGATATGCATGGCTAGTACCTTAAGAATCTGTCTGTCCACACACAGAGAAACACACATATGTACAGTGGGTTGCTTTCATCCGCATAGAAACATACATCCTTCAAATACAGTATTTTATCATATTTTAATATCTCCTCATAACCAAACCACAGTTAGCAATATTAAATGGATGAAACAAGTACTGCTCTCACTCACTCGCAGACATTAACAAGCGTTGTACCACTTATATTAGGCTACTTACTGGTGAACTCCCAAAGCCTCCCAATCCTTTGATAAAGCCAAAGGTTGGGCCAACTTCTCCAGAGTTGTAGGACATATTTCTACCAGCTTGCAAAGCAGTAGCCACCCTGCCTGTAAAACAGACAACCACAATCTTTCAAAGAGTAGCTTTTCACTAGGAACTGCTTTAACTGCGTTCAGTTTGAACTGCTTACCTGCTGCACTCCTTTACTGCTGGTGTACGATAACAACACAACAAGCAGTGGCACGTGTGCATCTTTGCCTTCAAAGAGTTCAGCAGCTGAAAATAAGTACATAGGCTACATCACCAAACGTTCCTTCGATAAAAATAGATCACAATTTAATCTAAATGGAATATTTCTGCTGCGCCACTGTAACCCAGGCTTCACGACAGGCTACTTCTTGCATAGGCGCACTGCCTGACGCACACATAGACTGAAATTAATGTTATGCAAAATGTGACAACTGTTCAAACAAAAAAGGGTCTTACCACAACCATCCGTGTGTGCCAGTGAGAGCAGATCCTCCATGATCTGCACCACGGTGCTTAATTGTTTCCCCTCCTGGAGATTACTGAGTCGCACGAGTAACTTTTTGAGTCGCTCCTCCAACTCCTCTTTATTCACCATGTTCCTCTTCGTGTTATTAGTGCTATCTTGCTTTTGAATACATAAAATCCTTGTGTTGAGTTAAAATCACGTGGCTTTGCAAAAATGTTGGAGCGATGCTAAACTGTTCCAGAATGTACAGACAGACAGATGTTGAAAACATTCCACAACACGCGACAACATTTGGCTACAGCACGCTCCATTACTCCAGATAGCGAAGGGCTTCCCTACAAATGTAAACAACGTTATGGTAAGAAAAAACTTAACGGAATCTGTGAAGTCATAGTTCCTGGTTGGCGTCTTAAACCTGAACGCAGGGGCTTTCGATTTGAAAATCACTGCTGTAAGGGACCACAGGCGTGCCCAACTCTCGCCAAATGAGTCATATGACTCCTGTAACTTCGGAACTTCCTGTTTGGGAACACCGGGAGGTAAGATCTGCTTCAATCAACAGGGTGCGTTTTTAGAAAGTTATTATTCGTTCTGTTGTCAATGAAGCTACATTTAATTGCGTTTTGGCACGTCACTTTACTAGACCTGTATGGCAATCCACCGCTGGTGCATATTAGGCTAAATTCCTACTGATTTAACCTAAATCAGTCTACGGGGAACGAACGAACCAGTCTGGGTTAGGTAGAATCGGAGCTATGCATGTTCATAACCAATTCAAATTTGACATGCAAAGTAACCTACAGTAGACTTAGGCTAATCAAGCGTAGAAGTGAATAAGAGAAATAATGCAGATCTGCTGGAAATGTTGATGCAAATACTTCGTGTCCTTGATGACAACATTAAAAACATCACTTAGGCGCTGTCATTTCATATGAATATATGGGAGACATTTGGCAATTGGCTAAGAGATGTATAAAAATTCTCTGGATGTATTTTGCTGGTTTGCTCCATTAACTTCCGTAACTTAACAGACACGCCCCTCACGACGTAAGAACTGTCATATGGCAAGCGATCGAGCGACCACGACAGAGGAAAAAAAGGACATCGGTCTTTCTTTTAGGTCTATGATATCAGTCAGCCACAGCTGCTTTATTGTAGACCAGTCGTTGTCTGTAGCAATATGTTTCACAGCATGCTGGGGACAGAGCCGTAGAGAGAGATGTTTTATCTACCGCTCTGGCTGGCTGGGGAACCATGTTCTCATTGAAAAGTAGCCGAGGCAGGCTAGATTGTGTTTGGCTGGCTAGACTGTTAGGTTCGGCTAGGTTGTCCGTCTGACAACTCTTCTTCCTGTGTTTTCTTAAGGTGACAATAATGGACACAAGCTGATTAATATGACCAAGCCCATGGAGTCAGAGGGGAAGACATATGATGAGCAAAGTCTCATCAGGAGTTCCGTCGACCAAAGCCAAGGCTCTGCACATGCCGCGGGCTCCAAGGATGCTACTCATTCGTTCGTCTACGTCTTGGCATTCTTCTCCGCCCTTGGTGGCTTTCTGTTCGGATATGACACTGGAGTGGTGTCTGGGGCCATGCTCTTGCTCAAGAAGGAGATGAACTTGAGTGCGCTATGGCAGGAGTTACTGGTCTCCAGCACGGTGGGCGCTGCGGCGCTATCTGCTCTGGCTGGCGGGTACTTAAATGGACAGTATGGGCGACGAGTTTGTATCTTGCTGGCAAGCTCTATTTTCACTGTCGGTGGCCTTACGTTAAGTTTAGCTCCGAACAAAGAGGTTCTACTTCTTGGGAGACTAATAGTTGGTCTTGGGATAGGTAAGTTCATTTCTGATGAGTTGTTCATTGTTTCTCATGGTGAATCTGACAGCCTGATGATGATTCATGTATTATAGTGATCTTATCTTATCTTATCTTATCTTAGGCCTAATACAAAACTCATTAAAGAATAATAGTTATATTTACCCTGCTGATCTGTTCCTCAGATTTTAACTTTTCTGAGTAACATGCATCACTCCTGCACATGTGATACACATATGGTCTGTATGAGGTTCATGAGCTGCCTCTGTTTTCACAGGTATTGCCTCTATGACAGTGCCTGTTTATATTGCCGAGGTTTCTCCGCCCCACGTCAGGGGACAGCTGGTCACCCTCAACACCCTGTTCATCACTGGTGGCCAATTTATTGCCAGTATTGTTGATGGAGCTTTCAGCTATCTGCACCATGATGGCTGGAGGTAGGCTATTTCCAACGTAATCAGTAGTTAGCAAACACCCAACAATAGAGTATGAAGACTATCTCTTTTTAGTTGAATATCTTTAGAACTGGTCTATTAATACCAGATACCATGGTAGGCCCTATATCATGGTAAAACTACATTAACTTGTGGGCAATATCTCTTGTCATTTGAACATATTCCACATCTGGGCCATACACACTTCCCTGAATAGGCTACTGGCTGTACTCCATACTAATGTCTTCTCTCATATAGTAGTTATGTGGAGGCCTTCTTCCCCTCATTTCAGGGAGGAACCTTGATATAATGTTCTTGGTTGTAACATATATATAAGGGCGTTGTAGTGGTCTTAAGGAGCCGTGTTGTGATCATCCCAGGTACATGTTGGGCCTCTCGGTGGTACCAGCTCTGCTCCAGTTCCTCGGCTTCCTCTGGCTCCCTGAGAGTCCACGCTGGCTCCTCCAGAAGGGACTCGTCCAGAAGGCCCGCCAGGAGCTCAGCAAGATCCGAGGAACCACACACGTGGATGAAGAATATGATGCCATTAAGACCAGCATTGAAGACGAGAGGGATTCTAGGGGAGGTGAACAAACAAATATGTATCTATGACACCATTCATATGGCCTATAAACATTTGTAGAATTATATAATGTCACCTAGACGTATCGATTGTATTACATTCTCACCGATGGCCTTCCATCATGCAGAAGATGGGTCAAGTTAATAGGATTTGATCTCTGAGATCTCTACAAAATGCTGCTTTAAAATGTTGATTTTTTTTCTTTTTTGGCATCAAAAAGGAAAAAGCCTCACGACTTGAGGAATGATGGAAAACACTAGAGCTGTAAAGGTCCACATATTCGTACCGGACTGTTTAGGTACATGATGTTAGGTTCTATTCAGATGTGTCCCAAGTTGCAGTCTTAAATGAGGAAGCTTAACTCTTTGGTGTCTGTAAACAAATTCTATGAACATTCTATCAAGCCTTCATTGAAAGTCTATTAACATTTTCTTTCATATGTTGGTTTAACTTTAATGGACTATCTGTGAAAGACAAAAAGAGCTTGAGCGACATTGTTAAGGTATGCTCAAAATCACTCGTACCCAGCTAGAAGATCTCTGTTCTCTCTGGAAAACCTGGGTGGTTCAGAAAGCAGAGAGAATATTGTGCCAACCAAATCATGTGTTAAGTCATGGATTGGTTATCATGCAGTCAGGTCAGCGGTATCATGTGCCAGTACGTAAAACTAACCACTATGCAAACTCAATTATTCCCTCTGCTATTAGACTGTTAAATGAACATCATGTAAGACTGTTAAAAGAATACACATGGCTACAGCAATACTGGTTCTTCCACCCGCTGCTCTGTTCTGCTCTGTTCTGTTCTGTTCTGTTCTGTTCTGTTCTGTGTGTGTGTGTGTGTGTGTGTGTGTGTGTGTGTGTGTGTGTGTGTGTGTGTGTGTGTGTGTGTGTGTGTGTGTGTCTAGACAGGAGATGTATGACTGCTGCAGCACTTATTTATTTGTCTATTTATTATTCTTAACATTGCATACATCCTAGTGAATGCCAATGTACTTTTCAAACTTTTAACCCCTTCATGGATGGGTTTTTCAGTAGACTTTTTTGCGTGCGGTTGTTGCAAATGGGAAATCCAAACATATTAAGTGACGCACCATATGGCTTATCAGTTTAGTTAATTAGTGGCAAAAAACATTTGACACACTTTTCAAAATACTGTTCTTTAAATGCGTTGAGCATCAGCAATATTGTCAGTAAATGTCAGACAGTCAGTACTGTTACTTCCAGGTAACGCAAATGAACTGCCCCTGTCCTGCAGATGGTCCAGTGATCTGGCGCATGCTGGCCAGTGCCCCAGCACGACGCGCCCTGCTGGTTGGATGTGGGCTCCAGATGTTCCAACAGCTCTCTGGGATCAACACAGTGATGTAAGTTGTAGTAAGGGTGTCACTTGCGCTCAAGCCTTGTCGGTGCTCACAGTCCAGGACCACAGGATCAGAATCGCTGGCTGGGCTTCTTCAAATAGACTAACCCAGAGATGACCGGAGCACTCGGATTACTTAATAACTTTTTATTGTGGTGCACAAAAGACTGACGATTCGACACACTGCGTCTTCCTTGACTCTGAGGAAGATTATTGATTAAGTAGTAGCTGGTTTATAGTTCATTGAATTCTCAAGGAGACTAACCACCTTTAGTCTCTTCTCAGGTATTATAGTGCGACCATATTGCAGATGGCAGGTGTGCGGGATGACAAATTGGCCATTTGGCTAGCAGCGGGCACTGCTGCCACCAACTTCCTCTTTACTCTGGTGGGGGTGTGGCTTGTGGAAAGGGTTGGGCGCCGGAAATTGACTCTGGCCAGTATTGTTGGTAAGGCAAATGCTGACTTGCCAAACAATCAATTGGCATATTTTATAACCTGCATAACATGGTGTTACAGTGTTAATGTAGAGGCAGATATGTTTTCATCAGACGTGTGTGTGTGTGTGTGTGTGTGTGTGTGTGTACAGGTACAGCTCTGAGTTTGGCTGTGCTGGCTGTTGGGTTTCTGTTATCCGCTCAGACTTCTCCCCCAGTCAGTTTCCATCCCGTCGACCCTGTTCTTAACTCCTCCTGCACACAGTATAGGTAGGAATGCTTGTGTTCAACCTCTCACATTAATCAGCTACACACTCAGGACAGCACACACGTGTTTTGTTACAGAGGCCCTGTACTTTTTTCTGTTATTAGAATTCTGAAGCATCTAAATCTACTCAAGTAGTTCCCCAAAAAATGTACAGTGAAGACGGGCATAATAGGGCATCAACTACTGTATTCTTTAAGACTGCATTATTATATTGTTATTTCATTAGTTTTTTTCCCCTTAAAATATTTTTGAGTGGAATAGTGAACAAAGTAATAATCTGACATTTTTGTTGAAGATTCTGTGAGCCCTGCATGCTTGATCCAGATTGTGGTTTCTGCTACCGTGAGAATGGCACGTCTTGGTTTGACACATCATGTGTCTCTGTCAATGAAGCCAACACCGAGGAGGCCTCATCGGGCAGGTGGGGAACTGGGAGAGGCCATTTTTATCTCCTCAGCATATCACATCTTCGCTTCTCTTCAAGTCGTGTTGTGGTCTACATGACCTATAATTCTGTAGCTGGATGTCATGAATTATTTTTGTTTGATTTGTAGGTGCTCCAATTCCTCTCAGGAAAGTTCTGGGATATTCTGGGCTTATAATTATTGTCCTACTCCCTACTCATGGGTTGTCCTGCTGGGACTTATTCTTTACTTGGTCTTCTTTGCTCCTGGTAAGAACTCATGAAGGCATGTTCCTTCCATATCTGTGCATTTGCTCTAAAACTGCATCAGCTGAATGTCTGTGGTGGTTGACCCCTCTGTAGGTATGGGACCCATGCCCTGGACTATCAACTCTGAGATCTATCCTCTGTGGGCAAGGAGCACAGGAAATGCTTGTTCAGCTGGTGTCAACTGGATCTGCAACGTCTTGGTGTCTCTGACATTCCTGCATGTGGCAGAGTACCTCACTTACTACGGTGGGATTGCTTATCTAATATGACCACAAAATGATTACAATCATGTTCAGAGTGATGTCTGTTGGGTTCATTTAATGGCATAGAATTAAAAAAGGATCCTGTTGCATCTCTTCTGCTAGAGAAGTAGCCCTCTGCGGTTGTGTGTTGGTGGGAGTGCTGAGGTGGTGTTGTACAGTATGTGCTGTGTGGGGTGCGTTCTGAAGTGGTTCTCTATGTGCTGCGTCAGGTGCCTTCTTCCTGTACTCGGGCCTGGCTCTGCTGGGCTTCCTCTTCATCTTCAGCTGCGTGCCCGAGACCAAAGGCCAGCGGCTGGAGGACATGGAGGCCCTGTTTGCAGATCAGCTGTGCACCTGTGGGAACTCTGGCCCCTCCCTCAGACAATACATCAGGGTAAACGACGGCAGCTATCAGTCTGAAAATGAAGTGTCTGATGAAGAGTTGCCCTAAGGAGTGGGGACACTGGCTGTCACTCTTTTCTCCTTCATTTCTGTTTCCGGGGTGAGGGTCGGGGGAGCCTTGGACCAGTAGGGGTGACTGGGTGACTGTGAAACTGCATTCACTTTGACTACCTTTCCTCTGCATGCACTGCAGAGAATCTGCACTTTTGTTCATATAGCTTCAGTAAGTTTGATGGCCCTTGCTTTTCAGACAAGTTTATACTGTAAAGATCTATGCTGTTGATCGGTATAGCATATGTTATAAAATAGTGAAATTATTTCGTTATTTGAATATGTGTTGTGATTTAAAATAATGTTCAATCCTGGAAAGAGAGATACATTGAAAAACTATAGATCATATACTTTTAATATATTGTAGTTTTCCAAGCTACATCAGTATTGTATTCCAGCTTGCAAAGAAAGAAGAAAATGGACAATTAAAATATTTAGTCTCTGGAATGCAGTTGGGTGGTAGAACAGGTACTTGACCACTTGAAGTTTGGACACACCTACTTATTTATGGGTTTAAATGTTTAGAAGCGGGTGCGCACATCTGAATATTTAAAAAAGTAGGTGCTGGACTCAAAAAGCAACAGTAAAAAGGACAGAAAAGTCCGCACACTAAAGGTCCAATATTCTTTTTTTGTTTTTATTCACCACGTGACATTTCGGGACACACTGCCCTTCCTCAGATTGTTTAAATGTGACCATTTCTACAGCTTTTCACATTCTTTGCATTCTCATAACCATCCACAAGTTAGACACTGGGAATGTTTTTTGTTTTTTTAAATCCTGAAAGGGTTATGTTGAGCTCTTCTTGGATGCTTTCTGTTCACTCATGTTAATCGAAATGTATTCCAAGTGACAATTTCAATGAAGCTGATTATGATGACGTTGATAGTGGGCAAAGCAGTCAATAAGGACCATGGACGGGGCGGAGGCTATTATGAAGAATGTAATGCATGAAATAAAACAAAGTATGTTTCATGAATCAATTTCTTCAAAGTAGCCTCCAATTATGGTTATGGTTATGGTTATTTAGCAGATGCCTTTGTCCAAAGCGACATACAAATAAATAACAGTACAAATTAAATTAACAGTGAACAATTACAATAGGGAGAATAGTAATATTATCAGTAAAACAATAATTTTAAGCACTAACCTAATGAGAAATAAAAACAGTGAAATGAGAATAGCAATCAAATAAGTCACTCAGTTAATTATATATAATAATAATAATAACTAAAGCAAGGCAATACTTTCATGACTAATCATAACCAGCTTCATGAGATGATTATCTGGAATGCTTCTCGAAAAACATGAACAGGAATCAGCCGAGAAGTGCTCAACATGTATAGGAACTCCTTCAGGACTGTGGCTGAGAAAATGCCAAAAATTGTGAAATTTGAAAGGCCTACGGTATTTAAACATGCTTTAAAAATAGTAGAGTAGATAATGTATGAGTAGGGGCTCCCAAAGATTTGTACTGGTAGTGTAGATATTTCCTCTGCTTAATGATGAATACTAACAATACCTCTGAAACATCTTGTAACTAAATAACACCAGCTGTTACTTTGGCGGGATGACAAGATTCTATGGTGATGGGACTGTAGAGTTGTTCAACAGCAGATGTCATTAGTATGTTTTGGTAATTCAAAAGAACAATGATGCATTTTCCAGCCCCAAATGGAGTTAGCCCAAATGCACTATGGATCGCTGGAGCGAAATACTGCCGTTTCTTACATAACAGTGAGTATGGTAAATGCACATTACAGGACCATTGCCCTGTTGTCATCCAATCCTTTGGCACAAATATATGAATAATAAATACCAGTAATAGCAATTATTGAAACCTAATTCTGTTCTACTAATTGTTTTCCCCTGCTTCACGCCATCATTTATCTTCAGTTGTCGAACTTGTCGTAGTGCTACAACAGTCTCCCTTCATGGAATGCATTACTGGGAACAATACAGTGAAAGTGGCTTTCTTGAAGACATGGCTAAATCAACCTCAATTAAACCGAAGGCCTCTGTTTCACTTTGTTTTCTTTCCGTGGATTTCAAAAATCAACAAACCAATCATATTTTGCCTTTTGCAGAAGTAGGAGTAGGCCTACTCTCTGGAATTGAATTGACGTATTATTTTCTGGATGGCATTTTGTTATTTTGGAAGCAGTACTTTTAATATATGTACAGCCGCAGGAACCAAATTGTATTGTGCAATGCAGCATGTTGCTAGTTTCTGTCATTTCATACATGGAAAGACAATGTGCCATTTATCAAAGGGAAGGCTTTATTATTTATTTGTCTAAATGAAGGATTGCATAATGAACATGTCTGTATAGGATTTATGAATAATTATTTCTGTCTATTAAATTTTGATATTGAGATTGGTGCCACTGAAAAGTCTACTGTTGTGTGTGAGTGCCTAATTATTACTAAACTAAAACCTAAGGGGAGGCTTCGTTGTCATTTCCGTTGTGTTAAGGGGTAGTAGGCCTATACGGACTCCAGGCTGAGGGTAGCCTATATATTGTAATGTAGCCTATACGTTAGGCCACAGTAAGTTACAGTAACATTAACAAATGCAATATGTTTCGCTGTTAACAAATCCCCCAGACATTACCGTGTTTTGTTTGGCTGCTTAACAATCGTGCATTAATAAGTGAATAGTTCCGTAGGAATTGTCGTTTGTGGCTTGTGGTGTGTATTAGAATAGCTACGTCGAAAATCGTTGTATTTTCCCCGATTAATCAACTAAGCTGGAGTGTTCCGCTGTCTTTAGAGGAAGATGGCCTACGCGCGCTGTGAGTCTTACAAAAATACAGGCCTCTGCCTCTACCTCATGCAGATCATCATGCGCAAACATGAATTAATAGGCCTATGCAATGGACACACAGAACCTATATGAGTTGGGGGTTAACCCTGACTCACGTAGCTTCTATGGAGCAAATGCTTGTAGGCCTACGCTCAAAATAACAGCAATTATTTCAGGCTCTTTTTTTACCTCAAGACTTTTTTTTTTTTTTTTTATCAGTGGTTCCAAGTTGGTGATGTTGATCAGTAGCCTACTCCAGCCCGGCAATAGTTCGGGATCTCTCAATAAGGGTCTTATATCTGTTCAATATCTTAGTCTATTTAGCGCTTCTTGGTGTGTATTGTTTTTGTTTTCAATAGGCCATTGATTGAATTGACAGTTATTTTCTTATTGCTATTCTCCTTAATGTAGCCTTAATTACCATGCCATAGTTATTGTCATATGATTGATTGAATGACTTTATGTTTATTTTCTATTCTCCTATAAATTCATTGTTTATTTGCATTATTATTGCATGAATTTATATTGTTTATTGTTTAGGCTATAATATTATTGTAGGTCTACCAACGTTTTGAAATTGTTCACTATTAATTAATGATTGTGTGTTTATTGTATTGGTTTTAGTGGTATGTCGCTTTGGACAAAGGCTTCTGCCAAATAGCAATAATCATAGCCTATTCTTGTTTTCAACCAGCAGCCTCGGTGGCCGAAATGTTCGAATGGTAGGCCTATACGTTCGACCGGCGTCGCGTCACACAGAGCAGGTTGTTTGCTCCACGCCCCTTTTTTGGGGAAACAAGCCCTCAGAACAAGCCTGAAACAAGCCAAAGTGAACGGGTGTTGTTCACGGCCACTGATCTATAACGAATAACTTATTATTTATAGATCAGTGTTCGCGGTAGACAGACATGCCGAGAAGTTGCTGTGTGGTTGGGTGTACCAAACACAAAGCTAAGAACCCCTAACATTAGGCTACACCAAAAATAAATCAGACCAACGAAAACGGAAATCTAGGCTAACACTTGGCTAACACTAGCAGCTAGGCTATCGGCTATGACAGAAATTATCATATGTTGGAATTATCTAACGAACATACTTTACATCCAAGCCTGTCAGTCAACTACACAACATTACAATTAAAATAAGAGGCCAAAAATACAGGAAAACAATTTAGTTATTTAACTGGAGATTCAATGAGATAAGAGTATGTCCGGGTATGACACTGGCCACTGCTACTGCTAGCAGGCTACTCGGGAGGCGATATTTTTTGGAGACCGAAGGGACATGTTTTTACTTTGATTGAATTAAGCTTTTGAACGTATTTTTCACGGTCAACGACCGGCAAAGTGGTAATATATTGAGTGGTCCTATTGATTCGTTGTGTTTTCTGTTATCATTTACTCCTACGTTTTCAGTACGAATTACGTTTATTGAGCCTAATTTGCATTGGAGTTAATGGGAGACGTAGTTTGTTTCCCCCAAAAAGGGGCGGGAACGTTCGTCGCGAGTCAAGTTCCCGGATGTGCCGGTCTAATTTTTTTTCTGTCTTCTCTGCTCTGTGGCGTCAGCATACACTGAAATTACGTCACAATCAATCACCATGCTTACACGTCCTTAACTATCCTGACTGCAGCAAAAGTTCATAATAGCGTTTGACAAGAGCAAGCAGACACATTTTCTATTTTTCCTCAGCGATTTTTTTCGAATTCCAGACAAATTCTGGTAATATCAGGTAATATCTATTCATAGGCCTACATATTTTGTGTCTAGGCTATGTAATGTTTGTTTTCTCGAAATGTTGCTTTAAACAAAATTACATCTAGATAGGCCTACAGTAGGAAAGAAAAGAAAAGAAAAAAAGTTGCTTAGGCTATTTTGTTTGTCCCAAGTAGTCCTACTTCTTCAGATCACGTTCTGCATGTTCTTATAAATTGGGAAACGAAAAATCATGAGCATGGTGAAAAATAATTTCATGAACATTTCATCTACTCAAGGCTATTTAACTATAATATTAGTAGGCCTAACCTTGTCCTCTGACTCTATATAGGCTAATATAGACAGTCAGTGTCAAACAGCGCTCAACAGGCAATATAAATTAATATAAAATATAACTATAACAGGAAATATTGAGTTCCATCCTTTATTTCTATCCAAAAGGGCTAACATTAGTCCTTAGACCATGGCTTGCCAGGTCACTGCATATCCTGACAACTGGAAATCAGTTGTTGCAGTCCAGGCCAGTGGCATCAGGGCGACTGTGGATCTCCTCGTTACTACAAGGTAAGCTCCTATGGGCACAAACATTGTCAGAAGACACATGGATGCCTCTTAAGGGATATCTGGCATCACATATAGTATGTTGTTGGTGTGCTTGTGGTTGAGCAGCTGCATCTGCTTACATAATGAGGATCACTCACTGTACTGTACTGTACTATAGGTGAACCCCAAAGAATACAGAGGCTTTCTGGGACTTCCGGACAAGTAAGTCAGACATAGACTACCATGACGCCATGATTTAAACTCTATACACATTCATAGACATCCACTCTAATAATTTGAAAAGATACGGCCACATTTGTTAACGTTTGCACATTTTGTTATAGATAGCCAGGCTATGACAGCATTTATCAGTACATTATTACTTACATTGACAGAAATGGCTTGTTTAATTTGTATTTTGTTAATGAACGACAGCAATGACCCTCCTAAAAGTGAGGTCATGGCCTTCTTAAAAGGGAAGTCCTTGGAGTGCCTCCGTGACCTCAGTGTGGAGGACCACTGTTCAGCATACCTCTGTTGGCAGCTCACGGCTCTGCTCTGCCAAATGAATGGAGTGAGTTTCAGAGAACATGACATACACCCATGGCCAGAAACATGTTATTAAGCTACCGGTTATTACTTGTCAAAATGTAATACTCCCTTCAAATTTTCCCTTCAATATGTAATAAATTAGCCTGACGAGCCAGACCCACATCAAGATGTAGGGTCTGGGAACTCACCGTAGTCAGGGCTCAATCGGAGGGGTGGGATAAGCAGTTGTCTTTCAAATTCCATCTCCGCAATAGGATAATGCTAAACGAATCATCTTCTTGTTTTCAAGTAGCAGGCTGCCTAACCTTCCCTCTCCACGCAATAGGATAACGCTGAACGAATCATCTGCTTGTTTTCAAATAGCAGGATGCGTTACCGTCGCAACTTCTGATCGCATGTCAGTCACCATTATGCTAAGCCCGCCCACCGACTTTATACACGCTGTGATTGGATCGCTTGATTTTCCAGCTCTCAGCTCCTAAGCTCTATGGATCGTGCCTAGACTGCCCCGCCAGCCAAATTATATTTGCTGCCCCTAGGGGCGTCTAGATTTCTAGGCTAGTAATAAATCACATTCTTTTGTAATAACACATTTTCGTGTGGTTGCTCGGGTGTTGTAAGGATAGTAATTGTGGATGCTATGGTGATTGCTAGATTGACACTATGGTAGTGGTTTGATTTGTTAGATTGTTGCTAGGGTAACTGAGGTGGTTCAAAGATCCTTAAGGCGGAGCAAGATACGTCGACGTAGTTCATGGGTGCGTTTCATGCAGCGTTTATACGTCCTCCCTCGCTCCTCGATCCTCACTGATCTACGTAAAGAATGATGGGGGGGAAACAATGGGATAGTCTAGTCCAGTGTTAGTTATAGATCAGTGGGAACGCCCCTCGAGGATCGAGCATCGAGGATCGAGGAGGCATAATGAGAGGCACCCCATGTCTATGGGCGCAAAATGGGGATCACTTCCTCTGCATAAAGAGGCGTGTCATTGCGTGTCATTGCCGTATTCATGGGTTTCATCAGGTCCCTTTCCACAGGTGTATAAAATCAAGCACTCGATTATCAATGCAATTCCTATCAGTTGCTTGATGATGTTCCAAAATAATCTGGCTGCTCTTTCAAGCCTTCTACATTTATTAATTCTAATATGGAAAATAACACACACAAAGCATGTACACTTTCAAGGAATTGAATAAAAACATCAATGGAATAATGGAAATATGTCTCTGCTCTCATTAAGTTACCCCAGCGCCGTCTGATCGTCGTTAGCACAAATCAGGATTTGGTTCAGCTGGCGGGCTATTGTGTTGTCAAGGTAGAGCGTACGTAGCAACCGGCCAACATCAGCAGTATAAACAAGAGGGGCACACCTGATATAAAGTCGATTTTCTCCAGACTGGAATGCTCAAAAATGCTAAAAATGTACCTGAAGTGGTCAGAAGGGGTTGAGGGTCATGAAACCGTGCCCAAATGTAACATTCCTAACTCTAGAGAACCAAGATCTTAGCATATACATGAAATTCTGATCTATGTCCATAGACTTCAGTGGAACAGTTGCTGCCTCTGCTCTGCATAAAGGGGATTTTGACCCCCCCTCTTGCGATTCGGGTTCCAGGAAGTGGCTTCTCATGAAGTATCTTGCTCCGCCCTTAATGATCTTTGGGTGGTTGTCAGGTTGTTGCGTCAGTACAGTTGGTGGTTGTTATGCTGGTTGCTAGGTTGACATCATGCTAGTGGTTGCAAGGGTAATTGAGATGGTTGCTAGGGTGCTGTTAGCGTAATCATAGTGGTTACTATGGTAGTTGTGAGGTTTACATTATGTTGAAGTTGATGGTGTTGCTAGAGTAATTAAGATGGTTGCTAGGGTGTTGCTAGAGTGGTTACTGTGCTATATAAATGTGCTAAATTAATAAAAAGGGCCTTCACTTGATTATAAAGTGGTTACTATTCTGGTTGCTATGGTAGTTGCTAGGTTATCATACTGCTAGTGGTTGCTAGGCTAGGGTATTTCTATGGTAACTGAGATGGTTGCTAGAGTGGGTAATCATAGTGGTTGCTATGCTATAAGAATACATCTTGTGTCCTTCATGCTTTTCTACCTAAAACAGAGAAATGTGTAATGAAGACAGAGGTGCATTAGGTTGTATGAACACACACATCTGTTATATACTGAATGATAGATAGCTTACATTTAATTTGTTTTCTACAGAATGTGATGGGCAACGATATAGCAGAGCTCCTTCTCTGCAAGGAAACAACCAAACTAAGGCAGGAGGAGGAGATAACTGTCTTTGATTTGGTAGACGTGGACAGCAAATTAAAGCATTGGGCTACCACTAAAAGGACAAGGTGGGAAAAATGATCCTCAAATGATCTACTATTTGTTTTAGCATTATTTACTTGTCATTGTATGTATAAACAGCTATTAACTAAAAGTTATGCATTATATTACTACATTACTACTTCCATTATCATTATTCTTATTTTTTCATATTTACATGTTGTACACTTCTATGTCATGTACAGTATGTACACATGTGCACAACTGTGATGTACACTTTCCCTGCAACCCTGACACCATTATTAAGGGGGGCACAATGTATTACCTCAGAATTAAGAATTCATTTCTTAAACTGGTTCTGTAATGTTTAATTAATGTAAAATGGGTTGTAAAATAAGCCAATTAATATTCATATCTGTATATGTTATTGTACAACATACAACTGTAACTTCAATATAATCAGTTTCCTTTCTATAATACATTATAATTGTAGGCATCTTTGAACACACTACATGAGACTCCACCATTAAAATAATTCCACACAAATCCAAACTACACTGTGAAATATTGATTAGATTAAGGGAACAGAATTACACATCCCAGGAGAACATGCGCTATATACAGAGACAACGAGCAGGGCAATGGAGGCCGTGCTGAGGCAGGGGTCAGACCATGCTGAACTGATGGGGTTTCAATGGGGGTTAAAGGAGAATAGTGTTTTTTTTCCAAAACTGTATACAGACCTGTAAATGATATTCCATATTCTCAACTCTTAGATTTGCTGATTCTATGGAGGGGGGTGATCCCCTGAGGACTTCATATCAGATAGAGTCTGGAAGAATACCAGATGTTGCCACGGTATGTATTCTCTATTTGTGCTGGTTCTGAATGTATGGTGTGAGAAGCATAATTCTGACTCTTACACAATGCCAAATGGTTCCTCTTCCAGCGTTGTGGTGAAAACTGGTACACTCATCTGGCCTCTGTTTTGACTGCGGTGTGTCCAAAAGATCTACAGATCACTACAGCAAAAATGATGGGAGAAAGCTTGAGTAAATATGAACAATTACTGTTCCTTTCTTTTTTTTAAATACAAATTCTTAAACACACATTCTACATTCTAGCATCAGACACATTAATGACTAACCTTGAGTCACTTCTTTCATCAGGCTCTAGGGGCATGATGGAAGCATCCCATTTTTGTTTTGTGGCTGCTCAGATCCAGCTCAGCACACTATATAAAGTGCCGTTAAAAATTGAAATGGACCCTGACCAAAGGTGAGAGGTGGAGTGTGATGTTATGCATGCATTAGCTGGTTTGAATTGCATTGAGCTCAATGAGAATGAAACCAGCTAATTACCTAACAGCTAATAACTTACATAAAATCATGCCAATCTGTGTTGATGGGGACTTTATCAGGGTGCATAGTGTCATGAAATAACTGACCTTTAAAAATAAAAATAAAAATAAAAATCCTCTATGGGAATTTAACATGGGCGTTGCAATACTTATGACCCCTGTATTTTAAGGAAAACATTTATTTATTTACCACACATTATTCATTCACAAAGAAAATTGATGTCCTTAAAGGTTGAATGTTTCCTCATTTTGTCATGTAGGGCATTGATCAATTTCCAAAAGATGATTTTATATTTAACTTTAAAGGAACACCTCACCCTTTTTTCATATTAAACTATGTTATTCGCTTAATTAAGTTGATACACACCTCTCGTTTCAATGCGTGCACTCACTGGCTCTGGCGCGCGGCGCGTCTTTAATAGCACTTAGCTAGCCCAATGCATTCATTAGGGCACTAATCCAAACAGAGATGAAGTTAGAAATGACCAAACACCTCCATGGTTTCCCTATTAAAATACAGTTACACGAGTAGTCACACGACCAAGTATGGTGAGACAAAATAAAACGTGGTGCATTTCTAAGCAGGTAAAAGGGATAACTACAGTATATTGTGTGGCGGAATAATATTGGGAGCTCTTAGACTCTGCGCAGTAATATCCTCACTCCAAAGTGAAACTGAAAGTGCAAGAGTGAAGATATTACTGCGCCACACAATATAGTTATCCCTCTTACCTGCTTAGAAATGCACCACGTTTTATTTTGTCTCACCATACTTGGTCGTGTGACTACTCGCGTAACTGTATTTTAATAGGGAAAACATGGAGGTGTTTGGTCGCTTCTAACTTCATCTCTGTTTGGATCCTAATGAATGCATTGGGCTAGCTAAGTGCTATCAAAGTTGCGCCACGTGCCAGAGCCAGTGAGTGCACCCATTGAAACGTGAGAGGTATATATCAACTCGTCTTAATTAGGGGAATAACGATAATATGAAAAAACGGTGAAGTGTTCCTTTAAGCATGTGTTCCAATACTTTTGGAGGGCACTGTATTTACAGCATGTCTTTCCTTCTCCCCCCACAGAGTCCCTCTTGTTCTGGAAGCAATGGATGTTTCACTGGATTTCAAGGTGACTTCTTAATTGCCATCCTTAGAAATGGATCAACTGTGCTCTTGTACTTCTGTGTCTGAAACATATAAGCCTTGTTTCCATTGGTGGTAAATTGAGGAAGTAGGAAAATGACAGGCTACATACATTGGCCCTCTCAGCCATCGTGTCTCCATTACAAAAAGGGACCCGTGACTTACCAGACCAGAAATGACGTGATTATTCCACATCAGTTTCGACCACCACACAAGCATGGCCCGTACCTCATTATCAGTCTGCTTGTCATACTTTTTCCATCTTTTGCTAGTCATTACTCTTCTTGAATTTTTTTTTTGCGACCAAAAAACAAATCTTACCACAGGATAGGTATTCTTTTGGCCCTGAAAAAGGCTTTAGGGGCAGGGTCTATGAAGGGAGACACCCCCACATGGGTACATTTACAGGCTACGTTTCTTGATAGGTCTCTTTTAACTCACATTCCAACAAATTCAACATGTATCATACTCCTTATCAACAGGAGGTGACGCTGGCAGCCGCTGAAGATCCTCTTCTCACTGACAATGAGGCTTCAGTGCCCATCTCTGCGCCAGTACCCATCGCTGCCTCAGTGCCCATCTCTGCACCCATCCCTGCACCAGTGCCCATCTCTGCCTCAGTGCCCATCCCAGCACCAGTGCCCATCTCTGGACCAGTGCCCATCCCTGCCTCAGTGGCCACCGCTGCACCAGTGGCCATCCCTGCCTCAGTGCCCATCTCTGGACCAGTGGCCATCCCAGCACCAGTGTCCATCCCAGCACCAGTACCCATCCCACCAGAAAAGGCAATACCAGCACCAGTGGCCATCCCAGCACCAGCACCCATCCCTGCACCAGTGTCCATCCCTGCCTCAGCGGCCACCACTGCACCAGTGGCCATCCCAGCAGAAGAGGCAATACCAGCAGCAGTGCCCATCCCAGTACCAGTGGCCATCTCTGCACCAGTGCCCATTCCAGCAGCAAAGGCACTCCCAGCCGATGCTAACCGCTATCATCTGAATAGTGAGTGTGTTTATTTATCTCATGAAGGTGTTTCTGAAAACCATTGCCTTGGAAATAGACTCCAAGAAGCTGATCAGTCTGGAGCTGTCATGTCCCACAATATATCTCAGAATCAGCTGTAGGTTCTTCTGGAATGTTTAGAATGTTTACTGATTCATAGCAGACATATGAAGGCAGCACTGGTCCTTCTTTCTCCAACAGGGCCCAGAAGGAGGTACGTGGATATATTTGCCACATCAGCGCTGACTGTGCCAGTAGCCCCGCCCAACATGTTGGACCTCATGGCACCAATGGCCATTCCTGACCTCATAGAAGGTCAAGGTTAGTAACACAAAAGCACACTCCACACACATCAATTAGTGTCCACGGTGTCTGTGTGAAGAAGTCATTTTTTTTTTAGAAGTATGGCTGACAAAGTTAGATATATTTGTAGATGTAGTTACCATACTACTGGCAAATGTATTCATGGATGTATCTCGATTCCCCATTGCAGATGAGACTGGGCAGTGCATACAAACAACTCTGTCTGCTCAGGTAATCACATTATTGTTCAATTCAAAAGTAAAGAAAATACATTTCTGTTTTAAATCATTCGAATTCAGAATTGTTCAATATGTCCCACCTGTCCCCTCTCAATAGGAGGTGATGGCTGTCTCTCCTGCTCCTGTTGAGGAGGCTCCCCAGTCCATCTCTGCACCAGAGTCCATTCCAGCAGCAAAGGCAACTCCAGCAGCAGTGCCCATCTCTGCTTCAGAGCCCAACCCAGCACCAGAGCCAATCCCAGCACAAGTGCACATTCCAGCACCAGTGCCCGTATCTGCACCAGTGCCCGTCTTTGCACCAGTGCCCATATCTGCACCAGTGCCCATTCAAGCACCAGTGCCCATATCTGCACCAGTGCCCATTCAAGCACCAGTGCCCATCTCTGTTTCAGAGCCCATTCCAGCACCAGTGGCCATCTCTGCACCAGTGCCAATCCCAGCACAAGTGCCCATTCCAGCACCAGTGCACATTCCACCACCAGTACCCCTCTCTGCACCAGTGCCCATTCCAGCAGCAAAAGCACTCCCAGCCCTTGCTGACTGCTATCATCTGAATAGTGAGTGTTTTTTTGTTTTTGTTTTTTTTATCTCATTAAGGTGTCTCTGAAAACCATTGCCTTGGAAATAGACTCCAAGAAGCTGATCAGTCTGGAGCTGTCATGTCCCATAATATATCTCAGAATCAGCTGTAGGTTCTAAAGGCAACACTGATCCTCCTTTCTCCAACAGGGCCCAGAAGGAGGTATGCAGATGTATTTGCCACATCAGCGCTGACTGTGCCAGTAGCCCCGTCCAACATGTTGGACCTCATGGCACCAATGGCCATTCCTGACCTCATAGAAGATCAAGGTTAGTAACACAAAAGTACACTGCACACACATCAATTAGTGTCCACGATATCTGTGTGAAGAAGTCATTTGAAAAAAAAAGTATGGCTGACAGATGTAGTTGTAGTAGTTGTAGATGTAGTTACCATACTACTGGCAAATGCATTAATGGATGTATCTGGATTCACCTTTGCAGATGAGTCTGGACAGTGCCTAAAAACAACTCTGTCTGCTCAGGTAGTCACATAATTGTTCAATTCAAAAGTAAAGAAAATACTTTTCTGTTTTAATCATTCGAATTCAGAAATGTTCAATATGTCCCACCTGTCTCCTCTCAATAGGAGGTGATGGCTGTCTCTCCTGCTCCTGTTGAGGAGGCTCTTAAATCGGCTTCCTCTAAGGATTACATACCAGCTTTTAAGGTTTGATTAAAGATCCTGGGAAAAACAGACAACTGTTATGCCTTAGAGTAACATTCATAATGAGACTACATTACTTTAGCTGAAAGTTTTGGATTGTCACAATTTCACAAATTTACTTTAATTGAATATCATCAGAAATAAGTAACTACAATATGATGATGTAAGGAAGACACAATGTTATGCAGTCTCACTGTTGCTCCAATTACTGCATTCGTTGTTTGTGCTCTTATTCTGGCTCATTATGACCACTGTGCAGTGAAACCTACACTCATATAAGTTTAGTCAGAGTGTTTTTTCTTCTGGATTTTTTTCCTTTTCAATTTTGTGTTAGCAAATCACAGGACACTGAAAGACCAGGGTGCTCACACATTCATAAACACACACACCATTACCTCCACACACCCACATGTACAGACACATAAAACACACACACATGCAGGCAAGCAGACACATGCACACACTCACAAGCAAACACACACACACACACACACACACACACACACAAAAGCAGACACATGCACACACTCATTTACATACACAAAAGTTGCAAGAGTAGGGGATGGAGTAGGATATGAAGATAAATTGACAGTGATTCATTTTTGTGTAGAGAATGTGCAGGACTAACCGGCGGTCATATTTTGTACCGCTTTGCATCTAGTTCTTACATAATTTTCACTGAATTTGTCTTGCTGTAAATGCTTTATCTGAGGTACCAATTAAGCAATTCCATCAGCAATCATTGTTGTGTTTTTGTGATAGCATTAGCTTCTGCTTCTGATTGTGTTTTCATGTATGTGCCACAGAGATATTGTAGGGGCTGGCTCATGTGGATACTTCCCTCAAAGAAAGAGGCTCATCTCCCTGATGACACAAACAAATCTGTAAGCAGTCTAATTTGTATGAGAAAATCTGTTAAAATGGCATGAGGAAGATGTTAAACAAATGTTTAAAAATTCTTACAGATTTTTTGGGATGTGTCTAAACAGAAATGGGTGGATCGAAATGAACCAGAGAAAAAGGTAACCTATTAAATGAGCAATGGAAATGAAATAGTCAATCAGAGAACTATTGCCAGTGATCTTTTATTGCGCTCTTAAATGAAAAGGAAATAGTTCCCAAGGTTTACACAGTGAAATGCCAGTTCATCACTCACTTACAGTAATTTCCTGTGTATTAGCCGCATTGTGTATAAGCCGCAGAACAGTGTTTTATGCGAGTTAAAAGAAACTAAACTATGTCAGTATATTAACTGCCCCCGTATATTAATCCCATATCTGAAGACATTTTGCAAAAGCAATGCATACAGCTAATAGTTGGGAAATGACGGTTCTGATTTTGTTCTACTCAAAAGACCAAAGCCGTCCCACCACCACCCATGGACCCTCCACTGATGCCCCCCTGGAACACCAGCAGCTCAACGGGAAGTGGTGGCCCATCTACTGTACTCCCCACCAATGGAGCACCAGTCAACATGTTCCGGAGGACTGGTGAGTTCATCTGCAGTGTGCTAGTAACAGCACATGACCATTGGCTCAGTCTGATATTTCAACTCACAGACTGAGAAATGTCTTGTCCTGAAAGTCCTCGTCTTCACAACATTGGATCACTTGTAAAATGATTCTAAACATTTTGCAGCCACGTTCAACACATCACATTCAACATCAGGCCATTGGTTATGGATTGAGATTAGTTGCACTGTCTGAATGTATGAAAAGGGTTTTTGTTTGGGAATGGCCAGCTTGTACACATTACTCTACTTACATATTGAACCCCACTTGTTTGAAGTGATCAACAACAAGCTACTGACATCAGTGGTCATCTTGTGCATCTTCTTCACTGTAGGAATTAGGAACCGATATGTTGACATCATGAACCCAGGCGGAGACAACACTAAGCCACCAACAATGCTAACCCTGTTGACTCCTGTGGTGAAGACAGTGAACATATTCAACCCATCAGCTCAAGGTAAGTCGTAGATGTGTTCGCTTCCTTTTAACCACTAATTGTTTACACTCCAAGGCAAAGAGGCACTTTTTGTATGATGTTCCTGCAACTGGATAAAAATGGTTGCTTTGTTTGTTTTGCATACAGTGTGTGCAGGGGAAATGGTTGAAAGCGTTACACAGCCTTATCTACCTTTGGCTGAGCTCTAAAAACCCCCAACCGAGGCTGAGGTAATACTGACACATCATTCATATACTATTAGTAAGAAAATAGCAGATGTAGATGGTTCTGATATTTTGCTATGCTGATTCTTTGGTCAACAGAGTGTGTGCATGACCCTGCTTAGGGATTTCAATACTTGACATTTTGGTGGTAAGTTTCTGTCAGTAAAAGCAATCTGCAATTGTAAATTAATTTTTGCACTTTAACTCCCATTGCATTCTCAGTTTAATCTACAGATGGTACGGGTTGAGAATGCTCCTTTCATTCCCGCACATCGGGACTCCCGAAGCATCGGGAAAACTGCAACCGCAAGGGGGCAACATAGACCGCCCGAGTTTTCGAATGTTTACAGCCTACCTCACAGCTCTCTCACTCGACGTAGCCTATAACTCAGTCAGTCCAGCAGAGATGCCAGAGCAACGTTTTGGTCAACGGAGAGGGAGAGAAATGCTCCGCATATCCGTCTCATTTAATCATTAAAATGAAAGTGATTGGCGAAATTAATCAAACGACGTTTCAATAAACCATTGTTGAAATGAATGAAAATGGTTTTAGAAACCTATAGGCCTATCAGAAGGACTATTTCCTTCAATTCAACCTGAAATAGGCTACTCGAAAGGCAACCTTAGATTAATTCATGAATTCATTACGGTTACAAGACCGCATTTCCGTGAATAGGCTATTATTGTCAACGTCAAGGCGAAGACGAAAGAGATGGACAAGATGGACATTTTGGCAACATTTACATGCTAGGAATACTTAGAAATGTGTAAGCTATTTTAAAACGGAGGCTTGTTCATTTTAACCGGCGACGTTTCAAGTACATTTCCCGAATAAAGCCTATCGAAGTTCACATCCAGCTGTGGCGCAAGTGGTTGATGCATAGGTATCGTATGCCAGCGACCGGGGTTCGAAACCTAGTCGAAGAACCTCTCCGGAACCCATCAAAAGAAATTGCATCGATTTATTAAAAGAAACGAAAGACTTCCTGTTTTGAGATTCTTTTTATGTTTGCGATGTCTGCTGAAAAGAAAAGTTAATATGTTAATTCGTGGTTCAGCGCGCACTCACACACATTTTTACATTGACATAGTGTCGGGCTCAAGTGTCGTGTCGTCCTCAGTGCCGCATATAGGCTATAATGTAGTGACCTGGTTAGACGAGTGTGGGGGAGGGGGAATGATCGCACAAGACAATAATGCTCTTCATGAAATGGATCTCACAGGCGGCTGTCTGTTTTTAAATGTAGCCTACTAGGCCTACACCACTTGCGAAATCGGACGTGGCACATAGCCTAATTAGGCTATTAGGCTACTGGATAGCAAATCCATAGACTTTGTTCATCCTATATCCTTAAAATGAAAGTGATGACTGGCGAAATTAATCAAACGACGTTTCAATAAACCATTGTTGAAATGAATGAAAATGGTTTTAGAAACCTATAGGCCTATCAGAAGGAAATAGCCTTCAATTCAACCTGAAATATGCTACTCGAAAGGCAACCTTAGATTAATTCATGAATTCATTAGGCTACGGTTACAAGACCGCATTTCCGTGAATAGGCTATTATTGTCAACGTCAAGGCGAAGACGAAAGAGATGGACAAGATGGACATTTTGGCAACATTTACATGCTAGGAATACTTAGAAATGTGTAGGCCTAAGCTATTTTAAAACGGAGGCTTGTTCATTTTAACCGGCGACGTTCAAGTAGGCTACGGCGACGTTCAAGTACATATCCCGAATAAAGCCTCTCGAAATTCACATCCAGTTGTGGCGCATGTGGTTGAAGCATAAGTATCGTACGCCAGCGACCGGGGTTCGAAACCCAGTCGAAGAACCTCTCCGGAACCCGTCAAAACAAAATGAATCGATTTATTAAAAGAAATGAAAGATTTCCTGTTTTGAGATTCTTTTTATGTTTGCGATGTCTGCTGAAAAGAAAAGTTAATATGTTAATTCGTGGTTCAGCGCGCACTCACACACATTTTTACATTGACATAGTGTCGGGCTCAAGTGTCGTCCTCAGTGCCGCATAGGCTATAGGCTATAATGTAGTGAACTGGTTAGACGAGTGTGGGGGAGGGGGAATGATCGCACAAGACAATAATGCTCTTCATGAAATGGATCTCACAGGCGGCTGTCTGTTTTTAAATGTAGCCTACTACACCACTTGCGAAATCGGACGTGGCACATAGCCTAATTATTAGGCTACTGGATAGCAAATCCATAGACTTTGTTCATCCTATATCCTTGGCGGAGATAATAATTAGGCATATCAAATTAAAAGCACACTACGACAGGTATACTTGTGTGATCACGCAACACAAGAGAGCATTTAGCGATGGGACAGTTGTGAATGAGTGCTTAACACCCTGGAGTCTAAATACCCCCGGGGGATTTGAAAAACTGTTCCAAACACACATCTCAATCTCTGCTTTTATCATATTATAGAGACACCATTAGAAGCCTTTAATCAACTCGTTTTCAAATATATAGCCTATGTTTTAAGAGAATATGGCAATGATAATGGCACTTTCTAAAAACAATAAATTCGTAGGATTTGTCCTCTCACCTGCAGCAGGCCCATTCAAAAGCCCATCCACCTAATTTGCATTTGAAAGAGCCAATCACTAAAGTGACACATTTAGTCTAGCCTACTTTATTAGTTTTTTTTGACCCCTCTAATAAATTGCCTATAGTCCTACTACGATAATGGAGGAAGGGCTGCCTAACTGTTCCCCCTAAGAGTTTTTTCATAAGATAAAATGTTTACTCTATTTAAGTTTAGGATTTGGTAGACAAGACAACCTCGGAAAAGTTCTTCAGATAAACAATGTTTTATTGAATTAAAGGAAAGAAAATGTATCGCCAGGGTTTCGGGGCTTGCGAAGGCATTCGTTGATCTTATCGATGCAGTCCTTGCGGCCACTTCTCCCCATCGTAGGAAACTTTCTGCTTAGTGTTGACAAAGGTCTTGACGTTGTGTGGCAGTGCTTGCTTGCCCTTCGATCCATCCCAGTTGGTGGTTTTGCACCAGGCTCTAGTGCAGGGGTCTCAAACTCAAATGAGCTGGGGGCCACTGTAACCAACATCAACTGGTTGGGGGGCCGCATAGGTTCAGATCACTGTCAATTAGGCCTACGATCGATCATAATCTCCAAAAGGCAGACATACTTCGGAATCAGATATGTGAATAACAGACCCAAGACCTCATCAAACGTGATTTTTTGTTTCAACATTTGATGTATTTCTGCTTCAGTTTGTGCAAAACTATGGCCTGCATGCATCGCTTCCGTGTCATTACAAACCGCACGTCTCCTGCGTGTAGTTTGTAATGAGGGGGCTAGTTCGTGAAAACGTTCCTTGAATCGAAACACTTGATGTCTAGCAGGTGGAGTCTAGGCTACAAATGAGATTTGTCACCGTACCTCCCGTCTGTTTTAACCCGCGTCGTTTATCGCATAAAAAATACCCTCAAGGGGCGACTTAGGCTACATTATTATTTTGACAGAAAGTTGCGGGCTGGAACATGTTGCAAGTAAACAATTGCTAATTCGTGATGCTGTCACGAACCTGAGCTATGGTAGCGCAGCCATAGAGCCCAGCCCACGATTATTACAAAATATAAAATGCCCAGATGCATCTGCGCGGGCCGCACTAACATTTAGCTTCGACTTCAGCCCGGGGGCCGCAAAATATCTTCTCGCGGGCCGCAATTGGCCCGCGGGCCGCGAGTTTGAGACCCCTGCTCTAGTGCTCCTTTGTGGTGATGGCTCTGAAGAGCAGGCATCCGTATCTACCAGTGATGCGCGGGCTGATCCAAATCGAGCGGGCGACCGCGGTCACCCGCGGTCACCCGCGGTTATGGGTCAAGAAAAAATATTTTTAATGATATGCGGGTCATGTTTGGTCGGGTCGGTAAAAAAAATAAATTGTCATTTATATCGTACATAATTGTCTTTAGAAGAAAAAGACATAAGTTGCAGCATTCCCACTGAAACGCGATTCTATCCCCCACATTTTGTCACGAACATGTAGAAATGCACTTGTTGTTTCTGCGTAGACAGACCCTCGGCTACACTTGACATGCAGTTGTGTTCTGTTCTCAGAGCATATGCTTTCTCTGTCTATGATCTGCAGCTTTTATCTCGAACTGCTGGCCTCTACAGAAAGTGGCAGAATCGTCTACTGAGCAGCGAAGTTGCCGATGCAATGCGTGTTTCTCAAGTCTGATAATTTCCAGCAAGATCGAATGGTATTATGGAAAGAAAAATAAACTAAAAGTTTCCCAAATCAGGAAATATTTCTTAATTTAATGTCATCAAGGCATATAGCCTACAATTGGTATGAGCATGCAATATGTGCGTCCTTGCGCAACTTATAGGCCTAGTGGCTCGTTGGAAAGCCCCACGTCTGCTCTTCCCCACGTCGTGCAATAAAGGTTTCATATCGCTGCAATTTATAATCGCGGAGCAATGGACTTTTGGTCCATTGATGAAGACGTTAATAAAGAGTTTCTTAATAATATTCTATGCCTGCATTTCATGCTTGGGAGAGCTTCAAGGCATTCATGTGAGGAACGGCTGAAACAGAATTTGTATAGGAAAATCCTAGGCTAATTATGTTCAATGTTGAGTCAAACAGCCACATTTTTGGATGAATGCTGACACGGAACAAAAAAAAGGTAGCCTAAATGCATGTTTCCCAAATTCTGAGCAATTATAGGCTATATATAATTAGGCAATATAGGCTATATTATTGTTTTACATGCATATGAGATACCAATTTTGCATAGCTCAATGACGCTACGACTAAGTTAGACTAGGCTACTTTTTACAATAAGCGGGTCGGGAAGCGGGTCGGGTCCTGTATTTCAATATTTTTTTTTTGCGGTCCGAGTTGCGGTCGGGTTAGTTGTAAACGGCGGGGCGGGGCGGGGCGTTCAGACACGTACCCGCGCATCACTGGTATCTACCAACGTTGCCGCGACTCTGTTGGTGAATTCGAGCATGTTGTTCTAATCTGGGCCAACAGCAAGCAAAGTCACGTCATCGTGCTGAGAAGGAACTTGAATGCTGTTGTCGAATGTGGCAGAGAATACAGAAGAAGACTTTAACTATTACTTATATATTCTTATGACGAAACGCGAAGAAAAAATACGAGGACTGACCATCTCGCCTCTCCGCGTTTCCCCCAATAGGCCTACCATGGCGACAAAGAAATAAATATGATTTGACATTTTAATGTTTGTAGCGCGCCAGTTTACCCAGTGTGTGTGCATTGAGTAGTTCCTTAAAATACGGAACAAAGAGCGTCCCGTAGGCTATCTGTTCAATACAGAAGAAGACTTTAACTATTACTTATATATTTCTTATAACGAAACGCGAAGAAAAAATACGAGGACTGACCATCTCGCCTCTCCGCGTTTCCCCCAATATCATGGCGACAAAGAGAAATACATATGATTTGACATTTTAATGTTTGTAGCGCGCCAGTTTACCCAGTGTGTGTGCATTGAGTAGTTCCTTAAAATACGGAACAAAGAGCGTCCCGTAGGCTATCTGTTCAATACAGAAGAAGACTTTAACTATTACTTATATATTTCTTATAACGAAACGCGAAGAAAAAATACGAGGACTGACCATCTCGCCTCTCCGCGTTTCCCCCAATATCATGGCGACAAAGAGAAATACATATGATTTGACATTTTAATGTTTGTAGCGCGCCAGTTTACCCAGTGTGTGTGCATTGAGTAGTTCCTTAAAATACGGAACAAAGAGCGTCCCGTAGGCTATCTGTTTAATACAGAAGAAGACTTTAACTATTACTTATATATTTCTTATAACGAAACGCGAAGAAAAAATACGAGGACTGACCATCTCGCCTCTCCGCGTTTCCCCCAATATCATGGCGACAAAGAGAAATAAATATGATTTGACATTTTAATGTTTGTAGCGCGCCAGTTTACCCAGTGTGTGTGAATTGAGCAGTTCCTTAAAATACGGAACAAAGAGCGTCCCGTAGGCTATCTGTTTAATACAGAAGAAGACTTTAACTATTACTTATATATTTCTTATAACGAAACGCGAAGAACAAATACGAGGACAGACCATCTCGCCTCTCCGCGTTTCCCCCAATATCATGGCGACAAAGAGAAATAAATATGATTTGACATTTTAATGTTTGTAGCGCGCCAGTTTACCCAGTGTGTGTGCATTGAGTAGTTCCTTAAAATAGCCTACGGAACAAAGAGCGTCCCGTAGGCTATCTGTTTAATACGGAAGAAGACTTTAACTATTACTTATATATTTCTTATAACGCTGGCTGTAGGCGATTTCTATAACCATTTTCATTCATTTCAACAATGGTTCATTGAAGTGTCGTTTGAATAATTTCGCCAGTCATCACCTTCATTTTAATGATTCAGTGAGATTAAGGAGTCGACTATTGACGGATATGCGGTCTTCATCATTAAATGCAGTTGAAACTTTCTGCCACCTGGTGGTTGTTTGGGTACATTGCCTTAGCCTCGAAAAAAATCGGCTTGACGCACTGCGGGATCTCTTCGGGAGTCCCGCGGGAGAAGGTGCATTCTCAACCCGTACCCACTGTAAATTATTCTGTTTGTTTGTTTGCTTGTTTCAGGACATGCAGGACATTCCAACAAGCACACAGAAGCCAGACACTTCACTTCACCAAAATAAATTTTCATTCAGCATCCTAATAGCATTTTCCTCTCCAATTATTATTATGACCGCCGCAGTAGCAGCGATGATAGAGAGGTTTGATATACTGTAGCTTGTTTTTCTTCCAGATTTTTTTTCCCTCAGTAATTTTGTCTCAATGATTCCTGGGACACTGAAAGACCGGGCTGCACAAAACTTGGTGGGCATGTACTGTAGCCCCACAAGGTAGTCTGGCTATCATCATGCTAAGCTCACTCTTTTCAGATTGAGCATTAGTATGGGGAGTCTGTGTTTTATTTCTACTGCACAAGAGACGTGATCAATGGGCATCGTTCAAATGACTACGTACGCTTGGATAGTCCTTCAACCAATCAGACCAACGATCCGGTGCGTCTTTTGGATAAGCTAGTTTGTGATTGGACCTAGATATATTTGAAATAGATGTGAACGTTTCCAGCCTGAGCTGCAGGGCAACATCCAAATTCGCTGGCAGGTCAGATAGGGTTCACTCAGCCTACCCACAAGGATGACAGAACCATTGATTTTCGTTTCGATCTAACATCGATCTGTCGGCCACCTGCCACATGGAACCCTCAAACAGAGCATAGGCTACAGTGGACACCGTCTTCTGTTTTCTCCAGAACTGTAGGGGCTAGCATTTTTTGTATACTGGTCTCAAGGGGCCATTTCATCTCACGAAATTTGTGTGTTGAGCTGTTATGACACCTCCTGAATCCATGCCAAGTTTTGTGAAATTCTGTTCATCGGGGGCCATAATATGTATGTGGCCAACTTATGTGTACTGTGACTGTACACCAATTGGCCTGTAGACAGTGGTGTTGAGCGAAGAGTTGCCGTTACAGCCCTGAAATTGCAGTTTTTTACTGCCCGGAAAAGACTTCATCCCTTCCACAATCACTTCAAACATGAAGAATGTAGGCTAATGCATGAAATAAAACAAAAGTAGCCTGCAATTACTTTATGACTAATCATAACCAGCTTCATGAGATGATTATCTGGAAGTAGATCATTTATGAGTATGGGCGGCATTGGGCGCCCCAAGTTTTGTACTGGTAGTGTAGATATTTCCTCTGCTTAATGATGAATACTAACAATACCTCTGAAATATCTTGTAACTCAATAACACCAGCTGTTATTTTGGCAGATTCTATGGTGATGGGACTGTACAGTTGTCCTGTTATGTTTGATGTAAAGACACGGACACGTTTCACTGCAGCTTCACTTTACTCCAGCCTTCAACATACATACAACGTGAGTCCCAAAACCAAAACCGAAACTCCCGGTACGCGCATGCGCACTTACACATACATCACATCTCCCCTCTTTTAGTTCTTTTTTTTTTCCAAACATGTATTTTGAAAACACATTTCTCCAATAAACATATCTAGACTAAACATGTCTCATTTAAGATAATGGGTATCATTCTAACACACACTTAATACTATACCCATCTGGTCCATAACACGTACCAAGTACCATTAGAACTCATGACATGCCTAAGCAATGCAAATTTAACAACTGGATTCCATGTTACATTCCCAGAACAGTTTCTTTGTAATTGAACCTTACTTAGATTGTGAGTAATTCAAACAAGTGTTCTTATGCAATCAGTCCATATATTTCATTGGAACTTTGACCTGTCTACCAGACCTAGTTGTCTGTAAGGGTGTTTGTTGTTGATTAGTCTGGGCTGTAGGTGTACAGTGCTGTTCAGTCTGTTTTTCAGGAGGCTGTTCTCCTGAAACTGCCTCTGCAATGTCTGTCATGATATTCTCCTTCTCGACTGTCTTCCTAAGATGTCTTCGATTGCGGCGGTACAGCCCTCCTTCTGGTGTGCGAACTATGTAGGATCTTGGTTGCTCATGCTCTTTTTCAACAACAGCTGGCTGCCAAGTTTCCCCTCTATGTATTCTGACTCTCTCACCAGATTGCAGATCAGGTAAGAGCCTTGTTTGCCGGTCATAGTAGAGCTTCTGAGTTCTTTGTCTTTCCTTCAGCTTGTCACACACCTGATAAGTTTGCTCAGTGGTCAGCAATGACGTGGAGGTGGGAAGTCTTGACTTTAGACGTCGTCCCATCAATAGCTGCGCTGGAGACAGCATGCCATCCAGTGGTGTGTTTCTATACTCTAAGAGAGCAAGATACGGATCACCATTGCTGCACTGTGACTTCCTGAGCAAATTCTTTATGGTCTGCACTGTTCTCTCTGCTTGACCATTTGATTGAGGAAAGTTTGGGCTAGATGTCATATGTTTGAACTCCCAACTTTCTGCAAAACTCTTGAACTCGGCACTTGCATACTGTGGGCCGTTGTCAGATATGACAATGTCTGCAATTCCATGCCTTGCGAATATGGATTTCATTGCATTGATGACACCTCGACTGGTTGTCTCAGACAGCTTGTAGATTTCTGGATACTTTGAAAAGTAGTCTACGCATAGTAGGAATTCAGATCCATTGTGATGGAAGAGATCAGTGCCTATCTTCTCCCATGGCCTCTCTGGTAATGGATGTGAGAGCAGTGGTTCTCTTGGGTTGCTTTTCTGATACTGATTGCACACTGCACACTGGGATACTATTTCTTCTATTGCAGCGTTCTTTCCAGGCCAATAAAGAATGTCTCTTGCTCTGGCTTTGCACTTGACTATTCCCAGGTGCGACTCATGTATTCTGCTTAGCATTTCTGCTCTGAGTTGTTTTGGGACAATGAGCTTGTCTGCTTTGAACAACAGTCCATCTGAATAGCTCACTTCCTCTCTGAAGGTCCGGTATGGCTGTATTATTTTCGGCACTGCTCCTTTTCCCTCTGGCCATCCACTTGCAATGATGTTCTTCAGCGTTTGCATTTCCATGTCCTCTGCAGAGGCTCTTTTAAACATTTCCTGTTTTTCCTCTGTCATGGGTAGCTGTCTTGTGATGCAGTTCACTACCACGTCTTCATCTAGCAGCTCTTCCTCTGTCTCATCAAGATACGAACGGCTTAGAGCATCAGCAATGTGAAGTTCTTTGCCTGGCTTGTATGTGACTCTGAGACTGTACTTCTGTAGCCTCAGCATCATTCTTTGCAGTCTCATCGGTGCTTGATGGAGAGGCTTCTTGAAGATACTCTCCAGTGGCTTGTGATCACTTTCAACATCTATCACTTTGCCATAGACTTATTGATGAAATTTCTCACAGCCATATACTATGGCCAGTAATTCTTTTTCAATTTGCGCATATCTGCGCTGGCAGTCAGTGAGTGCAAGTGAGGCGTACGCCACAGGTTTGCCTTCCTGCAGTATGACTGCACCCATACCTTCCGAGCTTGCATCCACTGAAAGCATCACAGGCTTGCTGACATCAAAGAACTTCAAGGTAGGGGCATTTGTGACGAGTCTTTTCAGCTCTTCAAAACTCTTCATCTGTGCTTGTTCCCAATGCCACTCTGTATCCTCCTCAAGCAATTTCCTTAGTGGTGCACTGACATCAGATAGGTTCTTGATGAACTTTGCAAGGTATTGAATCATGCCCATGAACCTGAGAAGTTCTTGCTTGTCAGTGGGTGGTGGTAGCTGAACCACAGCTCTGACTTTTTCATCATCAGGTTTCAATCCATCTACACTGAGAATGTGCCCTATGTATTTAATTTCTGTCATTCTGTTGCATTTGTTCTTGTTTAACTTGAGATTGTATTCTCTGGTGCGCTCCAGCAGTTTCACTAACCTCCTGTCATGTTGCTCCAGTGAGTCTCCCCATACTAGCAGATCATCGATGATCTCCATCCAGGCCCTCTACAGTGGGTACGGGTTGAGAATGCACCTTCTCCCGCGGGACTCCCGAAGAGATCCCGCAGTGCGTCAAGCCGATTTTTTTCGAGGCTAAGGCAATGTACCCAAACAACCACCAGGTGGCAGAAAGTTTCAACTGCATTTAATGATGAAGACCGAATATCCGTCAATAGTCGACTCCTTAATCTCATTGAATCATTAAAATGAAGGTGATGACTGGCGAAATCATTCAAACGACACTTCAATGAACCATTGTTGAAATGAATGAAAATGGTTATAGAAATCGCCTACAGCCAGCGTTATAAGAAATATATAAGTAATAGTTAGTCTTCTTCCGTATTAAACAGATAGCCTACGACACGCTCTTTGTTCCGTAGGCTATTTTAAGGAACTACTCAATGCACACACACTGGGTAAACTGGCGCGCTACAAAGATTAAAATGTCAAATCATATTTATTTCTCTTTGTCGCCATGGTATTGGGGGAAACGCGGAGAGACGAGATGGTCAGTCCTCGTATTTTTTCTTCGCGTTTCGTTATAAGAAATATATAAGTAATAGTTAAAGTCTTCTTCTGTATTGAACAGGTAGCCTACGGGACGCTCTTTGTTCCATATTTTAAGGAACTACTCAATGCACACACACTGGGTAAACTGGCGCGCTACAAACATTAAAATGTCAAATCATATTTATTTCTCTTTGTCGCCATGGTATTGGGGGAAACGCGGAGAGGCGAGATGGTCAGTCCTCGTAGCCTATTTTTTCTTCGCGTTTCGTTATAAGAAATATATAAGTAATAGTTAAAGTCTTCTTCTGTATTGAACAGATAGCCTACGGGACGCTCTTTGTTCCGTATTTTAAGGAACTACTCAATGCACACACACTGGGTAAACTGGCGCGCTACAAACATTAAAATGTCAAATCATATTTATTTCTTTGTCGCCATATTAGGCCTATTGGGGGAAACACGGAGAGGCGAGATGGTCAGTCCTCGTATTTTTTCTTCGCGTTTCGTCATGAGAATATATAAGTAATAGTTAAAGTCTTCTTCTGTATTCTCTGCCACATTCGACAACAGCATTCAAGTTCCTTCTCAGCACGATGACGTGACTTTGCTTGCTGTTGGCCCAGAACAACATGCTCGAATTCACCAACAGAGTCGCGGCAACGTTGGTAGATACGGATGCCTGCTCTTCAGAGCCATCACAAAGGAGCACTACAGAGCCTGGTGCAAAACCACCAACTGGGATGGATCGAAGGGCAAGCAAGCACTGCCACACAACGTCAAGATCAACGAATGCCTTCGCAAGCCCCGAAACCCTGGCGATACATTTTCTTTCCTTTAATTCAATAAAACATTGTTTATCTGAAGAACTTTTCCGAGGTTGTCTTGTCTACCAAATCCTACACTTAAATAGAGTAAACATTTTATCTTATGAAAAAACTCTTAGGGGGAACAGTTAGGCAGCCCTTCCTCCATTATCGTAGTAGGACTATAGGCAATTTATTAGAGGGGTCAAAAAAAAACTCATAAAGTAGGCTAGACTAAATGTGTCACTTTAGTGCAGTGGTTCTCAAACTTTTTCTTTCATTCCCCACTTTGATCAAGGGGGCTTTCTCGAGCCCCACCTGTCCATCATCGCTCTATAGAAAGTATAGGTCAAGCTCAAAATTGTCATATTTATAACGTCACTTGCTAAATATACATCAGTAGGCCTAACAAATAACAGTTAGGCTACTAAAGATAAATATCAGTTAAAGAATAGAGAAAATAAAAACCTTAATCAATGACCAATAACGTCAGTTTTTTGTTATTGACAAGGTGTCAATCCTTGCTTCAAAAAAAGCTGATTTCCATTAATACAGCAAAAGGGCCAACTATATGCTACCATTGTGTTATAAATGAAGTTTAACACTCTCAACCTCGTTCAAAATCTTATTCAGGTCAAGCCTTGACGCGAGCGCTTCCCTGAATGAAACAGTCCGTCTGTTGCGCATCTGGCACTACCCTCTTTATCACGACGATAGCATTTCTTCTACCTGCTTTCGTCTGTGCGCCAACCGAGCAAAGTCCCTCACAGTTTTTCCATTTGATGTCCTGTTCTGCCAGGTAGACTAATTGTTGAGATCAATGTTGAATAGTTCATCTGCAGTGGCCCTACTTTTGGCATACTCGCAGAATAGAATATCTTCGCCCGCTGTCAAGTTAACAAAGCGGACATAAGCAATAACTAAACCACCTTTGTAACTGTCGGTGGCCTTGTCCACTTGCAAGGCAAAACATGTTTGCGTTTGTCAAGCACTTGTTCTTCGAGATCGCAGAACAGCAATTGTGTCGTCGGACAGATAGCCAAGATATCCTTCAATTTTACTGCGCTCGTCTCGTACATAAACAGGTTTTTTTTGTTTCCGCTGCAATTAAAATTCCGACATCAATCATTTTTTTCGGACTATGGTTCCAGGACAGACTAACATTTTCATCTGGTCAATGATAGGCCTACAAGAGTCTAGATAACCTTGTTTGTGTTTGTTTTGTGAGATGGAGGTGCATTCTCGTAATTATCAATAAAGGAAGGCACAGGCTACAGATTAAAAAGAAATCTCCGGTTTTTCACGTCAGCTCGCGCCCCACCTGGCATGTCTCTGCGCCCCACAGTTTGAGAAACGCTGCTTTAGTGATTGGCTCTTTCAAATGCAAATTAGGTGGATGGGCTTTTGAATGGGCCTGCTGCAGGTGAGAGGACAAATCTTAAGAATTTATTGTTTTTAGAAAGTGCCATTATCATTGCCATATTCTCTTAAAACATAGGTTATATATTTGAAAACGAGTTGATTAAAGGCTTCTAATGGTGTTTCTATAATATGATAAAAGCAGAGATTGAGATGTGTGTTTGGAACAGTTTTTCAAATCCCCCGGGGATATTTAGACTCCAGGGTGTTAAGCACTCATTCACAACTGTCCCATCGCTAAATGCTCTTTTGTGTTGCGTGATCACACAAGTATACCTGTCGTAGTGTGCTTTTAATTTGATATGCTTAATTATTATCTCCGCCAAGGATATAGGATGAACAAAGTCTATGGATTTGCTATCCAGTAGCCTAATAATTAGGCTATGTGCCACGTCCGATTTCGCAAGTGGTGTAGTAGGCTACATTTAAAAACCGACAGCCGCCTGTGAGATCCATTTCATGAAGAGCATTATTGTCTTGTGCGATCATTCCCCCTCCCCCACACTCGTCTAACCAGTTCACTACATTATAGCCTATAGCCTATGCGGCACTGAGGACGACACTTGAGCAAGACACTATGTCAATGTAAAAATGTGTGTGAGTGCGCGCTGAACCACGAATTAACATATTAACTTTTCTTTTCAGCAGACATCGCAAACATAAAAAGAATTTCAAAACAGGCAATCTTTCATTTCTTTTAATAAATCGATTCATTTTGATGTGACGGGTTCCGGAGAGGTTCTTCGACTGGGTTTCGAACTCCGGTCGCTGGCGTACGGTACCTATGCTTCAACCACTTGCGCCACAGCTGGATGTGAATTTCGAAAGGCTTTATTCGGCATATGTACTTGAACGTCGCCGTACTTGAACGTCGCCGGTTAAAATGAACAAGCCTCCGTTTTAAAATAGCGTAGGCCTACACATTTCTAAGTATTCCTAGCATGTAAATGTTGCCAAAATGTCCATCTTGTCCATCTCTTTCGTCTTCGCCTTGACGTTGACAATAATAGCCTATTCACGGAAATGCGGTCTTGTAGCCTAACCGTAGCCCAGCGTTTCTCAAACTGTGGGGCGCAGAGACATGCCAGGTGGGGCGCGAGCTGACGTGAAAAACCGGAGATTTCTTTTTAATCTGTAGCCTGTGCCTTTCTTTATTGATAATTACGAGAATGCACCTCCATCTCACAAAACAAACACAAACAATGTAATCTAGACTCTTGTAGGCCTATCATTGACCAGATGAGAATGTCTGTCCTGGAACCATAGTCCGAAAAAAATGATTGATGTCGGATTTAATTGCAGCGGGAAAAAAAACCCTGTTTATGTTCGAGACGAGCGCAGTAAAATTGAAGGATATCTTGGCTATCTGTCCGACGACACAATTGCTGTTCTGCGATCTCGAAGAACAACTGCTTGACAAACGCAAACACTCATGTTTTGCCTTGCAAGTGGACAAGGCCACCACAAAGGTGGTTTAGTTATTGCTTATGTCCGCTTTGTTAACTTGACAGCGGGCGAAGATATTCTATTCTGCGAGTATGCCAAAAGTAGGGCCACTGCAGATGAACTATTCAACATTGATCTCAACAATTAGTCTACCTGGCAGAACAGGACATCAAATGGGAAAACTGTGAGGGACTTTGCTCGGTTGGTGCACAGACGATAGCAGGTAAAAGAAATGCTATCGTCGTGATAAAGAGGGTAGTGCCTGATGCGCCACAGACGGACTGTTTCATTCAGGGAAGCGCTCGCGTCAAGGCTTGACCTGAATAAGATTTTGAACGAGGTTGTGAGAGTGTTGAACTTCATTTATAACACAGTGGTAGCATATAGTTGGCCCTGTATTATTGGAAATCAGCTTTTTTTGAAGCAAGGATTGACACCTTGTCAATGACAAAAAACTGACGTTATTGGTCATTGATTTAGATTTTTATTTTCTCTATTTTTGAACTGATATTTATCTTTAGTAGCCTAACTGTTATTTGTTAGGCCTACTGATGTATATTTAGCAAGTGACGTTATAAATATGACAATTTTGAGCTTGACCTATACTTTCTATAGAGCGATGATGGACAGGTGGGGCTCGAGAAAGTCCCCTTGATCAAAGTGGGGAATGAAAGAAAAAGTTTGAGAACCACTGCCGTAGCCTAATGAATTCATGAATTAATCTAAGGTTGCCTATTTCAGGTTGAATTGAAGGCTATTTCCTTCTGATAGGCCTATAGGTTTCTAAAACCATTTTCATTCATTTCAACAATGGTTTATTGAAACGTCGTTTGATTAATTTCGCCAGTCATCACTTTCATTTTAAGGATATAGGATGAACAAAGTCTATGGATTTGCTATCCAGTAGCCTAATAGCCTAATTAGGCTATGTGCCACGTCCGATTTCGCAAGTGGTGTAGTAGCCTAGGCTACATTTAAAAACAGACAGCCGCCTGTGAGATCCATTTCATGAAGAGCATTATTGTCTTGTGCGATCATTCCCCCTCCCCCACACTCGTCTAACCAGGTCACTACATTATAGCCTATATGCGGCACTGAGGACGACACTAGAGGGCTGCATTGGGACTGGGACCCGCCGGGTCCCGCGGGACCCAACGCAAATCTTGCGGGAACGGGCGGTATGAACTTGACTGCGGGCGGGAGCGGGCGGCAGAAAAAAAACTCCGCGGGATCGAGATTTAGCATAGCAATAAAATGGAGAGCATAATTGGAGTGGAAAGCCTAGCCTAGCCTTGCCTCCCATTGAGATAGGCTACAGTGAGGGTTTAATTGTTTGTCCTGCGCGCTCTGTTGCGACTGTCATGAGGCAGAGGAGCTGTGATGCGCCTGGCTCGCTCCATGCCTGATTATTTTTATTTCTTTCCCGATATCTCAGACAGGCGTCCGTCATTTAGTACACAACGCACTGGGGGTGTGCAACACAGCCTAAGTGGCTGCATAAGTTGCAAAGATGTTTTAACTGAACGCAGTTTTTGTAGCCTAATGATTAAACGAAGTTCTAGCCGTGAACGGTCATTCAAACACAGTTGTTTTCTATTCAAGCAGCTGTTTTTTTTCTCTTGCGGGACGGGAGAAGATACAAAATCAATGCATGTCTATTACAATGCGGGCAAAAATGATCAGAATTTCGCGGGAGCGGTCGGGACTAAACATAAACATTGTGGGTGCGGGCGGGACTGTATCACACACTCCGCGGGTGCGGGCGGTAATGGTCAGAATTTCTGATTATGCGGGCAGGATTGGTATGAAGAAAACAGTCCCGCGCAGGGCTCCAGACGACACTTGAGCCCGACACTATGTCAATGTAAAAATGTGTGTGAGTGCGCGCTGAACCACGAATTAACATATTAACTTTTCTTTTCAGCAGACATCGCAAACATAAAAAGCATCTCAAAACAGGAAGTCTTTCGTTTCTTTTAATAAATCGATGCATTTTGTTTTGATGGGTTCCGGAGAGGTTCTTCGACTAGGTTTCGAACCCCAGTCGCTGGCGTACGATACCTATGCATCAACCACTTGCGCCACAGCTGGATGTGAACTTCTAGGCTATAGCCTAGGCTTTATTCGCGAAATGTACTTGAAACGTCGCCGGTTAAAATGAACAAGCCTCCGTTTTAAAATAGCTTACACATTTCTAAGTATTCCTAGCATGTAAATGTTGCCAAAATGTCCATCTTGTCCATCTCCTTCGTCTTCGCCTTGACGTTGACAATAGCCTATTCACGGAAATGCGGTCTTGTAACCGTAATGAATTCATGAATTAATCTAAGGTTGCCTTTCGAGTAGCCTATTTCAGGTTGAATTGAAGGCTATTTCCTTCTGATAGGCCTATAGGTTTCTAAAACCATTTTCATTCATTTCAAGTTCAAGTTCAAGTTCAAGTTCAAGTTTATTATAGCCATTTCAACAGTATGAAAATACAATTGATAGGAATGTGTTTTGGTATGCTCACATATAAGACACATAATGACAACACAATAACACAGGGGTAACAACACTTAATATACAGAAAAAGTGCAACAAAGTGCAAGGATCACAGAAAGCAGCAGTTCAGTACAGTTGTACAAGTGCAAAGAGAGGTAGCCTGGTATGTAATCCATAAGTGCTTAGTGCATGTTCAGGTGGCGAATAGCTTGTGGATAGGTACTATCCCTGAAGCGTGATGTTTTGCATGTGATGCTCCTGAACCTTCTCCCTGATGGTAGGGGTGTGAATAGATGGTGTGCTGGGTGGGAGAGGTCAGAGATGATGTTTTTGGCTTTCCTGGAGATTCTGGTGATGTAATGTGAGGCTATGGTAGGCAGACTACAGCCAATGATTTTTGAGGCCCTGCGCACCACCCTCTCAAGCCGTTGTTTGTCCTGGCTGGTGGCACTACCATACCAGACCAAGATGGCGAAGGAGAGTACACTCTCAATGGTAGCCCGATAGAAGTGGATCATGCCTGCTTGACTGACCCCAAACTTCTTCAGCTGACGGAGGAAGTGTAGTCTCTGATGGGCTTTGGAAATGATGAGACTGGTGTTCGGGTTCCATGATAGGGACTGATGGATAGTGGTGCCTAGAAAACGGAAGGAGGGTACCCGCTCCACTACCTGGCCATTAATGGAGATGGGAAGGTGCTGGTCTGTCTTTTTCCTGAAGTCAACTATGAGTTCTTTGGTTTTTGTTGTATTGAGGATGAGATTATTGTCTGCACACCACTGCACCAACTTTTCTACCTCATCCCGATAGGAAGACTCCTCCCCATCACGTATGAGGCCTATAACGGTGGTGTCGTCCGCAAACTTAAGCAGTTTAACAGATGCAGAAGTTGATATACAGTTGTTTGTGTACAGAGAGAATAGCAGGGGTGATAAGACACATCCTTGTGGGGCACCAGTGTTCAGAACCCTGGGTGAAGACACATTGTTCTGGATCTTAACACACTGTGTCCTGCAGGACAGAAAGTTCAGTAACCACTGACAGAGTGAAGGATTTGCTCCCATGGACAGGAGAGAATTGTACAATGTGACAGGCAGGATGGTATTGAAAGCTGAACTAAAATCAATGAACAGTACACGGGCATAGGTGGACTTAGAATCAAGATGTTGCAGAATGAAATGTGTGCAGAGTGAGACTGCATCGTCCACTCCCCTATTTGCCCTGTAGGCAAATTGGTGAGGGTCTAGCGTGATATGTGACAGGTACCTACAGACTAGACGTTCAAAGATTTTCATTACAACAGAAGTGAGTGCAACAGGCCTATAATCATTGAGACAGGTAATGTTAGTTTTTTTGGGCACTGGGATGATCAGAGCTGATTTAAAGCATGCAGGTACCATTGTACTGTTAAGGGACCAGTTGAAGATGAAAGTGAGAATAGGAGCAAGCTCGTCTGCACAGTTCTTAAGTGTAGCTGGTGTCACGCCATCAGGCCCAGCAGCTTTGTTGGTGTTCTGTTGCCGCAGTAGTCTACGAACATCATGCTCCGTGATGGAAGGGGGGGAATGTCCCACCCCGAGAGGGTGAGGGAGAGTGCTCGCCTGGGCACTGTTCTCAAAGCGGCAAAAAAAGTCATTAAGCCGCTCTGGCAGGGAGGGATCACAGTCAAGGATATGTTGTTTAGTCTTGTAGTCGGTGATCGCCTGTAGGCCCTGCCACACACCCTTGATGTTGTGATCTTGAAGTTTGCCTTCAAGTTTGACTCTGTAGTTGGATTTTGCTGTGTCTATTGCCTTCTGGAGTTTGTATTTGAGAAGTTTGTATTGCTCTTTGTCCCCACTTTTAAAAGCGTCATTTTTCTCCTTGCAGAGGCGCTTAACTTCCTTGTTGAACCAAGGCTTGTTGTTACTGAAGATGGTAACAGTCTTAGTGGGGATGCACACAGACTCACAGAAACAGATGTATGACATTATGCAGTCAGTGAAAGAGTCAATATTGTCTGACTCAGCTGTAAACACCATCCAGTCAGTGATATGAAAACAGTCTTGTAGCATGTCAATAGCCCCAGGAGAGCTCCTCTTGACCGTCTTGGTCTTAGGTTTGGATGTCTTAAGTCTCTGTCTGTACTTAGGAACAAGAAATATGGTGTTGTGGTCAGACTCACCGATAGGGGCTCTGACTAAAGCCTGATACGCCTCCGGTATGGAGGAGTAGCACTGGTCCAATGTTTTGTCCAGCCTGGTGGGGATGTGGATCTGAGGCTTGTATCTTGGGAGAGCGTAATTCTTCAATTACTTTTTCTCTTAGTGCAACTGGAATTTTCCTTGGTGCATGAACCACTGGCCTGACAGTGCTGTCAATCTGTATGTGATGCTGTCCAGGTAAGCAACCTAATCCAGAAAATAAATCTTCAAAGTCCTTCAAAATAGTTGTGTCTAGGGATGTAACGATTACCGGTGTGACGGTAAACCATGATAAAAATGTTGACGATAACAATTACCGTGTTCATTTCGAATATCATTATTATCACGGTTGATACTACGGTGTGGTAACCGCGTGTTTAATTCCTCCCAGCTTAATCCGAGCCTGCTTTTGACACAAGCTGAAGGCAACTATGAAACAAAACTTTACCTTACTAATTCTGTTGTCTAATTGATGGATTTAACCATGATTCGGATAAGGCTACACCTGCTTTTAAAGGGCGCAACATTTTCACCCCAAAACGTGCGCTGTATCATGTAGCCACTCTGCGTCTTTTTATGTAGGCCTACATGTTCACATTAAATCTAGGCTATTCCACTAACGTTATCAGGAGAATGCCGTGAAGTTTTATGTTGAGTGCTGGGTGTCACTCATTGGATATAACAGATATACCAAACTCCAAATCATAGGAGTTAAGCTATAAGCAGCCAACATTTCCAACCAAGGAAAAAGTGAGTACAATGCCACGGTAACCTACCTACAGTAGGCTATGGAATTTAGTTCATTTAGGCCTACTGTAGTGTTTAGTTCAATTTCCGAAAAAAGCTACACAGCCTATTGGCAAACTTCTATATCTTGAGAGAGTTCCTTCAAGGTAACTATCCTGTTAGCTCACGCGTCATGTCTATCATTAATGTAGCCTACAGTAGCCTAGTGCTCACCAAAATCATTGAAGTTAATATTGCAAGACACGTATCTTTTCTATGATCCCAGCAATATTTTCTTTGACTTGTTAATTTTTTGAACATTCATTTTATTCAATGAAAACGGATATCCTTGAACTATGCTGACTACTTTCCTAAAACCGAATGAAGGTTAATATAATTAGCCTACTTCACGTACATCTCTTAAAGTGACAGGCTCTCAATTAGACCTACACAACATTAAAGTCATTAAAGACAAGTGTAATAGTTTAAAAATCAATATGAAGTATTCAAATGACTGAATATTTTTAGCTATAAGTAATTATGCAGATCCTAACATATTCTTAACTATTACAAAATATATAAAGTTTATGAATTCAAAATATGCAATAGAAGACAAGCCATTTTCTGTGTGTGTGGAGGGTTGAGCAGAGACTAGGATTGCCACTGCTGTGAATGATCAGTATCCTGCTGAAGGCAATAAGAGTTTGCCTATATTTTTAATGTAATAAACACTGTCACACTTTTTTAAACTAAAATATTTCAGCTTGTCTACACCCATCAGCGCTTTCTTAACATATTGTACACACAATTTTTAAAACCGCGATAATACCGAAAACCGTGATAATTTTGGTCACTATAACCGTGGGGTTAAATTTTCATACCGTTACATCCCTAGTTGTGTCTTTCCCTATTTCATAAAGTCTCTTGACAAGGCCTAGTTTTTGACATGATGTTCTTCCTAATATTGCAGGAGCATCTTTCTCTATGATTTCAAACTCAAGCTTGTACTTCTGCCCCTTGTATTCACATGTGACGATTGTCTTCCCCAGTGATGCCATCTTGCGACCTGTGTATGACACCAACTTGCACTTGGATGATGACAGTTTTCCTTTTATGTCCAGTGAACTGAATATTTTCTCTGACATTACGTTGCATTCAGCACCTGTATCCAGCTTGAATGTCACATGTCTTCTGTTTATTTGCAGATGTTCAGTCCACATTTCCTCATCATCTGTGTTGACAGTTTGGATGCATTTCTCATAGATGACTTCAAGTGTGCCAATAAACATGTCTGAACTACAGTCATCTTGCTCTACGGTGTGCATTTTCTTGTTGCTTTGTGAATTGCACATTTTTGCATAATGATTTCTCTTGTGACATGAGTTACACGTTTGCCCATATGCTGGAAATTTTTTCGCTTCATGACTGTAGCCACATCTGCTGCATGCATTCTTCAGATCATCCTTTTCAATTTGTACATTGCCTTTGTAGCCCTGTTTTGATCTCACAGTTCGAATTTTATGCACTTCAACTTCTTAATTTAATGCTTTGACTTGACTGGACGTAATCTCACTCGCTCGACAAATATCAATTGCCTTTTGCAACGTTAAATCCGCCTCTCTCAGTAGTCTGCCTCTGACTTGGTCGTTGTTTATGCCACATACAATTCTGTCACGCACTAATGAGTCATGCAAATCTTTAAACTCACAGTCTTTGGCCTTACTTTTTAAATCAGTTACATATGCATCGGTTGTCTCTGAGGGTCCTTGTGCCCGCGTGAAAAATAGATGTCGCGTAAATGGCAAATTCTTTCTTGGCTCGCAGTATGCCTTGAACTTTTCCTTCAGCACCGCTATTTTATCTTTCTCTTCATCCCCGAATTCGAACGTGCTGCTTACTTTTATTGCTTCTTCGCCAGCGACATGCAAGAACGTAGCACACTGCACAGCCTCTGTCTTCTTATCTATCCCGCTAGCTATACAATACAGTTCGAAGCGCCGAATCCAGCTTTTCCAATTTTCAGAAAGATTACCTTGCAGGCTTAACGCTGATGGTGGCTGAAGACCTAGGGTAGTCATTCTTCTATTCTTTTCCTTTTTTTTTCAATAACTTTGTTCTGACACCATGTTATGTTTGATGTAAAGACACGGACACGTTTCACTGCAGCTTCACTTTACTCCAGCCTTCAACATACATACAACGTGAGTCCCAAAACCGAAACTCCCGGTACGCGCAGGCGCACTTACACATACAGTCCAACAGCAGATGTCATGTTTTGGTAATTCAAAGGTGAACAATGATGCATTTTCCAGCCAAATGGAGTTAGCCCAAATGCACTATGGATCGCTGGAGTGAAATACTGCCGTTTCTTACATAACAGTGAGTATAGTAAATGCACATTACAGGACCATTGCCTTGTTGTCATCCAAATCTTTGGCAAAAATATCTATTAATGCAAGGAACGTCTGTCTGTGTGTCACTCTGTCTGTGTGTGTTCCACGCATAGCCTAACTCTCTAACCACTCATCCGACCTAAAATTCGACACGTCTTGCTAATGACATGGGTGAGTGACAAAATGACAAAGATATCGTTAAATTAAGCAAAATACAACCGCAATCCACAATTCTACGGCTCTCCGCACTTTAGCCACTCCACTTCTCACTCACTCCAGCATAGAAACAAAAAGGCACATTTCACTGACAAACTCACGCGGTTCTGTTGCCTGATCAGGTTGCTGATCTTGCAATGCCGACACACGTCTGTAGCATTCTGTTAAAATTTGCATTTAAAACAGCCGTTCTTGACTCTATCTGGACATCGGCTATGGGCATAACATTCATTCAAATATCACTTCCGAGTTCATAGCACTGGCATTGCCATGGTCAGCTTTTTGGCCACTGTTAGCTTTAGGCTATCATTTCCCAACAACAGCAAAAACGCACGGGTATGTAATGTGTCTAATATTGCCATTATATTAGCTGCCACTCTAACACCTTTCCCCTTCACTTTTTTTACTTTTCAAAGACAGTAAAAAGCTCTACTAACTGCACAGGCTTGATTCTACATCATCACAATCTAACGTGATCTACAGTACCTGCATCAACGTCATTTGGCAACAAGTTTCTTGGAAAACACACTTTACTGCACTTTGCACTTTACTAATTGTTTCCCCCCTGCATCACAACCAGTGGCGGCTGGTGAAAAATCATGTTGGGGGGGGCTGGGTGTTCTCCCCCAGAAAATGTTGAATTTTGTCGATGTGATTTCCTGCATCCTGGTGCATTTTAGGGTGGCCAACTGGAGATTCCATATCATTCACAATGATACATTTGTGTGTGGAAAATGGCAATGTTAAGTGCTGCTCCGTTTTCAAACAGTCCCTTGCCTATACTAATAAAACAACTCAAACCAGTTAAAGGTATACTATGCAACGTTTTTCAGTTAATTAATTCGTTCCATACTGTTATATATGATTAAATGAGTCATTACCGGTCAAACAGTGTTTTTTTCGGCCGCCCTAGTGGGCTGTAGCGGTAGAACCACGCTTGCAACTTCAGGAAACCTCGGGCACGCACCCATGCTCTAATAAGTCTCATGAAAAGGCACGGCAGACTGACCGATTGAGGAGTTTTGTCAAATTTACACGCTAGAACTGTAGGGGAAGCTCTGCCGAGAAATAGGCAAGCATAAAACGAGCGAAAACGAAAAGTGAAAGCGAAACCAGCGATGAAATCGCCAATCCTGCATAGTATACCTTTAATACCAATGGTCTAAAAAGACAATATTAATTTAACTGCCATGTAGAAATCAGAAGTGGTCAATGCCCAAGCCTGTGTAAATGTATAGTCTTTGTCGTCCAAATCATATGCCTACATTTATCAGTTTGTGTCACAGTCTGTTGTTGACTTAAAAATGTTGTTGTGGTCTGCAGTATCTAGGCACTGGATGCCAACATCACACTTCTGCTGAGGCATATTTTCCAAATTACTGACTCTACCTATCAGATTCAGGTTCAGCACATGATGTGTCCTCTTGTACGGGCTGAAGACATATCTTCTTTTGGGAGGTGCTCTTCCAGATGACATTGACCCCTGATAAAATACAACAAAAGAGAAAAGGAAATTGACTTACATGTAGACTAATAGAAATGTGCATGTCCGAGGACCTGCAAGAGTGGGCTGGCAAAAATGTTAACTAGGCTAACAATGCTAACCAGGTTGATTAGCTAACTTAGCTGATGATTTCTAGCATTTATGTTAAAAATGCTAACCATGCTAACAATGCAAACCTAGCTAATGACTTCTATTATGTCAACAATGCTTAAAAAACACAGGCTGCAAAAAAAATATCAAAAAAAGAATTTCCCCGTTCATTTCAATGGGACTGAAAACCGGCGAAAAACGGGATACCGAAAAAACGACAATCGGCAGCCATCCGACATAAACAAGCAAGCTACACCGGATCGGGCCTGAATTTTTAGTGTTGGAACCGTGTCAATAGCTCAAACGCTCTATGAGAAGAGGCGTCTTATAAAAGTGGGTGAACAGGAATAAATAACCAGAAATGTCCGAGGACCTGCAAGAGTGGGCTTGCAAAAATGCTAACAATGCTAACCATGCTTACAATGCTAAGGTTGATCAGCTAACTTGGCTGATGATTTCTAACAGTTATGCTAAAAATGCTTTGAATGCTATCTAAGCTAACAATGCTAACCAGGTTGGTTAGCTAACTTCGCAGATGATTTGCTAACTCTGTTAACAATGCAAACTTAGCTAATGACTTCTGTTATGTCAACAATGCTTAAAAAAAAGGCTGCAAAAAAACCCGGAATACCGGAAAAACGACAACCAGCAGCCATCCGACATGAACAAGCAAGGTACACTGGTTTTGGCCTGATTTTTTAGTGTTGCAACCGCGTCGATAGCTCAAACGCTCTAGGAGCAGAACAAAAAGTGAGTGAACAGGAATAAATAATAAGTAAACTTAAAGCAATAGGACATAGGACCTGATTTCCAACTCAGTCTGGGTGATATAGGTCGGTGAAGACCATTTTCAGTGAATTTCTGCCCTTCCTATGAGTTGCAGCGTTCATCTCGTGCTAATCTGGTGCCAAGATAACGCAAGTCAACGGTAACATCCAGCCTGCCACTGAAAACACTCCACAGAACACCCGAAACAAATACATTTTAACGTCAGACTATCGATGCACATGCCTAGTGTTGATAGAACCATGTTAGAAATAAAACGAACCTTGCATCGCATTGCAATAGCCTACTTTGTTCCCTGTATGGCAGTGGCGGATTGATATTGAGAAAATAGTCCCTCAAAATGTAATAAATCATTGAGTTGCAAGGTTAGTTTAATTTCTAAAATTATTCTATCAACACGGACATGTATATCGATAGTCCGACGATTTAATTGACTTGTCTCGGGTGTGCGGTGGAGTGAGTAAGACTGTTGTTGATGTGACTGATGTTACCGTAGAAATGTGTTAGCTCAAAAGCAGCGTTAGCAAAGGGGGACGCTGCAACTGAAGGAAGGGGCTAAACGCGATAAAAACGGTCTCCACCGACCTATATCACCTCGGTAAAGTTGGAAATGAGGTCCTATGTCCAAAATTCCGAACTATTCCTTTAAGAAGAACAATAGTTTACAGCAAGCCCACTAATCACTAATAACAGCACAACAAATTTAACCCAAAAAACAATCATGAACATTTTTACACAACATCTAATATCCAAGTGACTTTTAAATGTGAGTGCTACCCAAAAACTGTTTATTACAATACTGAATCGGAGGAAAACGCACTAAGATCTTTCCAAATAACTGATGTTTTCATGGTTAACGTTGCCAAAGAAGGAAAGCAATCTTGCCATTAGCATGTCGCCGGCACCCGAACTCCATCAGACGTTTTCTGTCTGTCATGCCGACCATAACATGTGGCTACCATGGCTGCCCGAATGATTTTTCAATAGTGCCATTTAGTTGATGGAGATAATTATTCTGACAATTAACTACCGAAGTTCCTAGCACATATCTAACTTTACAGTTTTGCTTCTACGTCAAATATTTGGTAGGCTTCCATGTCTTAACCCACCAACATGCAGTAGATAGATAGATAGGTAGATGCTGCCGTTGGCTGATGTTTTGCCATGCAATAGGCAACAACATGCTAGTCATTGTGGCAACTGGCAAGATTTAAGATTAATACTGTTAAACAAAGCTTACCGTGATGTTTGTTCGGAATAAAGTCCTTTCGGTTGATGTTCACAATCCACTTCTGACGAATAGCTTGTGTGGCGGAATAACATTGGGAACACTAGACTCTGCGCAGTAATATCCTCACTCTAAAGTGAAACTGAAAGTGCAAGAGCTAGGATATTACTGCGCCATACAATTAGTTATCCCTCTTACCTGCTTACAAATGCACCACGTTTTATTTTCTCACCATACTTGGTCGTGTAAATGTATTTTAATAGGGAAAACATGGAGGTCTTTGGTCGCTTCTAACTTCATCTCTGTTTGGATCCTAATTAATGCATTGGGCTAGCTAAGTGCTATCAAAGTTGCGCCGCGCACCAGAGCTAGTGAGTGCACACATTGAAACGTGAGAGGTATGTATCAACTCGTCTTAGTTAAAGGAATAACTTAGTTTAATATGAAAAAACGGTTAAGTGTTCCTTTAATAGTGTGTTCAAATAAAGGTTTAAGTTCAATTTCAACAATAACTGTGTTAAGACGTCACTTCTCTGGACCAATGAGTGAACAGAAAGTGGTCGAAGGAAAATCCGAGAAGCAGCCGCGCGCTGTTTGAGACTTAAATTGATTATAACCCCTGTTGAATCCTAAGAAAGCTGACTCCGCCAAATATGAAAAAGGTTTAGTTCAAAGAAACATTATTCTCAGGGGTCAGGCTGGTGAGCCATATGTGCCTTCGAAAGTAACATTATGTATTATCCGGGATCAGGCTTATGTGAGCCATAAGGGCCTGACCATAACTATTAAAGGGATATTCCGCCATTTTTGGAAATAAGCTCATTTCCCGCCTCCCCTCGAGCAAAACAATCGATATTTACCTTGTTCCCGTTCATCCAGCCATTCTGTGAGTCTGGCGATACAACTTTTAGCTTCAGCCTAGCATAGATCATTGAATCGGATTAGACCATTAGCTTCTCGCCTGCTAGCTTCATGTTTAAAAGTGATTAAGATTTCTGGTAATTTTCCCATTTAAAACGTGTCTCCTCTCAAGTGAGAAAGTGCAATAAGATCAACTGAAAATGAAACCTGGCGTTTTTCTAGGCTGATTTGACATGGAACTACACTCTCATCTGGCGTAATAATCGAGGCAACTTGCAAACTACTGGCACTACTACTGCTTGTTGTCTATGGGGACTATTTTCAGATAAAATGCTTTGTGAATACGGGCCCAGGTTTCATTTTCAGTTAGTCTTATTGCACTTTCTAACTTGAGAGGAGACACGTCTTAAAAGGGAAAACTACCAGGGCCCGTATTCACAAAGCATTTTATCTTACCACTAAGAGTACTCCTAAAGCCTACCTTACATTGCCAGACTTTGCAAAGATTTGGAAAAGATTTTTGAAAGACTACAGTATCAGACCCTCTCACATCTAAAGACAATTCATTGAGTTTTTAGTCACAGTCTAGTCACAGGCCAGTCTCAGAATAGGATTTTGCAAAGACTGTGGGTCACTATTTACAAGACTGCTGCTAGATTCCTTCAAATCATTTCCATCATGCAATAGGCTACACGTCATCATTAACAGGAACTCACATGATAGCCTACTCATATCAAAGTAATTTTTTGCGTTTCTGCAGCATTGTTTGATGTGTGACATCACTAACAGATATAGAATTGTTCTGTCTCGTAGAATAGCCGACTAATAAATTATAAGAAATGAAATAACAAATAATCATATAGGCTACAGCTGTCGCCTATTTTGCCCATAGACCTAAAAGAAATTTTGCCCCTTCCTGTTTTCGTGTTCGCGAGAGGTTACTATTGGTTTTTAATGTTCACGTCATTATTTGCATGAGCCACGACTGAAAAGACTTCCGATAATATCAAACATGTTTGATATTGTCGTAACGGCAAAACTAGAAAAAGACTGCCCCCGACGGACTTAAAACCGCTAAGATTGGCACCTTACACTAAATGATTTAGATGACGGGAGCGCGCTGCGATTCTAGTACTACTCCCAAGATTTTGGAAATGTAGTCGCCGACTGTTAAAACAGGCCCAAATCGTGCAATGTAAGCCAGCCTTTAAAGATTTTAGTTAGGAGTTTTCCCTTAAAAGTTATTCACAAAGCCTTTCAGACCTACTTTTAGTAAGGAGAAACGCCCACTCCTAAACTAAAAGTGAGTCTTCGTTGCTATGGTTGACGTCATTACTCATGCACGAGCTTGATGAAAGTGACCACCTTGATTGGCTGGTGATTATAACGCGGGAATGATGGCAAAAACCTCCCCTACGATGACAAGTTGAGTGACAGGTGTCAGGTCTTAGCTGGTGAGAATGCGTGCGCTATGTCGGACTGTGAAGGATGGAAGATGATGAATAAATGGGTATAGCCTAAATTAATAAAGAGTAGGCTAAAGCAAATAGCCTAGGAGCATAATGAAACACGGACTGGAACAGTAGCCTATATTTGCAACATGGTTTAAATGAATCTGTATGAAAGCATGAAGCCTACATTTGCGAAGAGGATAAACAATTTAATTTAATTTAGCCCTACAACGACACATTACATTTAGTTTGCATGCAGTGGTGGTTTATGATTGTCGGTGGCGTTATTGCATCTCTTAGTTGCAATGCACAATGATTCCCTCGCATGACAGCTCCTGTAACCGCACGGTCATTTCACTACATCGCGGCGTGAAATGCCACTAAAAGTGGTTTGTGAATAGGTCTTACTGAGTTAGGAGTCCTCTCGACTTCTTTTAAGCTGTCCTAGACATATGAGCTACTTTTAGGCTTAAAATGGTTTGTGAATTACTTTTAGTGAGAAAAATTAGGAGTCCTAAAGTTAGGAGTGACACGCCCATTATTTTTAGGAGTTTCTCCTAAATTCGCCAGTTAGGAGCTACTTTTAGCCCTAAAATTCTTTGTGAATACGGGCCCAGAAATCTTAGTCACTTTCAAACATGAAGCTAGCAGGCGAGAAGCTAATGGTCTAATCCGATTCAATGATCTATGCTAGGCTGAAGCTAAAAGTTGTATCGCCAGACTCACAGAATGGCTGGATGAACGGGAACAAGGTAAACATCGATTGTTTTGCTCGAGGGGAGGTGGGAGATGAGCGTATTTCCAAAAATGGGGGAATATCCCTTTCACTGTGTATGCTCACCGGTCATTCTTACCGACCCCCTATCGCTAGGAATATGCTGAGGGTCCTCATCTCCTCCACAGCCGGTTAATTCGGGCGGTTCCCATACACAATCATTGTTACTAGTTCTGAAAAGGATTCAGGGGCTGCCCTGACTCGGACTGCTATACTTATCAAAACGAGCTGAACGACAATCACATGCTATGCACAGAGGGTTCTGGCTGTGCCCGGATGTGATTACTCGATTCAGACATCGTAGACAAACGGCCCACCGCTTCATAATACTACAGTCAATTTCAAAGACAGCTTGCCGTTTCCAGTGGTTAGCTCCTACGGCGGCGGTAGCTAAACCCTAGTGTAACCCCCAGTTCAAGTAGAACTGTAAATGTTCATATTGTAAAATACAAATATGTATACGAATAATAGATATATAAATAACACAAAGTTATTTATTAAAACACACAGGATAAAAAAATAGTTTTGTACAAATTCAATGCTTCTAATGGTGTTTGAACCATCCCTTTAATTGAACGTCACTGCCCCTTTTCAGACACTGTTCCAGCTATGCACGAGCTAGTTCTAAACATTAATCAAGAACGATAGACACGAAACTTAAGACATCTGAATTAAAGCTCCAAATATATACATTTTAACATCTCTAATATAGCTCATCAACGTTTCAACCCAAATAACATTTTAGCGGTAGCTGATGAGTGTTTCAAGACGGTGTTGGTGAGTTTTCACTTTGTTTTTCATGTTTATTGTGTTTATTGAATTGAATGAATGTGGTACAGTGTAATAAGGTAGCGGGGTAAAGCCTGTGTTTACACCCATCAAAACAACCGGATGACTCTGGACAGCTCGACGACCTCCTCAGCGTAATTGCGAGACACTAGATGGCGAGCCTACCCAAGGAAATCCAACCCAGGGTTCGTACACCTTTTTCATGGCCAAATTCAAGCACTTTTTAAGGACTTTCAAGATGAGTTTTCCAGTACCGAAATCAAGCGTGAACAAATCCAAAGCCCTGTTGTTTGAGGTCACTGTAGGACAAAGATCCAGAAAATTTGATACAACCTAAGCCGAATACAGAACCAGCAGCTATCATTAGGTTAACTGAATGGGGCATTGAAAATGAGTGTGCCCCATTTCATTAGTGTTAGCTGCTGCTCTATTTGGTCTATGTCATATAAAGTTTCCTTGTTCTTTTTCTTACTGACAGCACTCAATGGTGTTGAACAGCATGGATTGATTCATACCATATTTCAGGAGTGTGATTGGCAAAGGACAAAAAAAGAGGAAAATATACTCAACACCCCCAGGAGAATTTTTTTAAAAAATAACCCCTTAAATGATATCAGATGACTTTTATGAGAACTATTGATAAACTGTGATACATATATTTCAAACATTATAACATACTACAATATAGTCTATATGTATATATAAAATCTATAACTCATTTATAGCAAAGTAGCCTAGGCCTACTCAAAACTAAACCAGATATGGCTGAAATATGTAGGCTATCATGATCATTTTGCCAACAATGATGTAGAACCATGAACTTTCTCAGTTCATAACATGTTTTGTTTTAACTTAAACTAACATAAAGTTATAATTTTGACTACATTTAGGCCAACTTGATAACATATGTAGCCTGCCCCTGTACAATATAGTGAACCATAGGCCTATTGATATTGATGCTGTTTGAAGAGGTTGCTTGATTATATTTAAGTTCCAAAGAAAATCAAATTGCACCACTCCCTCTCCTTCCAAAGTAACATGTCCTACACCTCTCTGTTTAAAGGCTACATCACTAGTTGTTCAAGTCCACACACTAAATGGAGAGCTATAGGATTACAATTCAGACTGTGCCTTTAAATAGGCGACTTTTTTCATCTATCAGAACAATGCTACAGTAGGCCATTTCCACTAAAAAATCATCTCAATATTATGTGCAAGACTGATGTTTACCAAGAATGCCAACCTGTTAATTTCTTAGCATAAAGTACATACGTTTTCTCATAGTGAGATGACTATCCCGAAATATGTTTTGAATGACATGGGGCGCACGGAGGTGAACGGCTGGAAAAACGCGTTCACCTCCGTGAAAAGGTGTTACCTAAACAATTTAGTTGACCTAAGGTAAGGCTTTGTGGCTAAAACGATGAAAACCAGTAGGCTAGTCTGTCACAGCTAACTTCAAGCACAGTAGCCTAGACTAGTTTACAAGCGCAGAAATGAAAAGTCAATATCGCCATCACGAGATTGCTGTCATTAGCGCAAAATCCAGACACGTCAAACTGGACGTGAATGCGTGGCAAAGCCAACAACTTCATAAATGATGTCTTTTAAATAAATAATTTGAGCTTTACCGTTTCATGGCTTCTGCTAAGAAATAAATTGTTCACCACACACATCGAACTTGCATCAAACATTCATCAACACACGTCTGCTTTCACTTTCAATGAAATCCACTAGAGAACGGACAAGGCTTGCGGAGTGATATGAATGAAAGAAGCACCAAAGCCCTTCGTCATTGTCAGCGGCCTATTATACAGCAAATTAATTGTATTTTCCTTCATTTAATAATTGGTCTATTGAGTCAGACTGCCGAGAAATATGTAGGCCTAGCACTTTCAAGCATTAACAAGCATTTTACCCCAAATCCAAGCATTTTTCAAACCTTGAAAACACCACATTAAAATCCAAGCATTTTCATGGATTTCAAGCACCAGTACGAACCCTGCCAACCCCGAAAGAACTGAACAACGCACGGTTTGATCTCAACTTACGTTAATCACACAGGAGCTATAGCCTACTCATACTGGAACCACACTGGATATTGACTGAACTCTCAACGAATTGAATTGAAAGGATCCTCTGAACTGAATTAGTTATGCAACACAGATATTTAAGGCCTTTGAATAGAATATAGAAACTTGTGATGTGTGAATGGGTGAATGTATGAATGTGAACTGGTTAATGTGTTATAAGTTTTCTTTTATGTTTTCCTGTCAAAGTGAAACAGAATAGCAATAGTTAAGCAGAAGAACAAACAAAAGAAATATTTAAATACTTACCGTTTACCTTTAAAGAAAGAGTTAGATTCCATAAGGTGAAATAATCACACTAACTTAGACATTACAAATACTTACCTGTTCCCCTAAAGAAAGAAAAGTTAACTCAAAAGAAACAAATATAAAACAAATAGTTGGGAAATAGCTACTGTTCCTAAAACAAACTATTTAGATTAACAGACCAGTCTCAAAAGATAACTAGAACAAAGAAACTCATATTTAAACTTATTTAAATCCATTTAAGTAAGTGGTTAAACTAGATTAAATTGAAAGCATGTATTACATATTGCACTGTAAATATTTATTGGTCTATTTATTGATCACGTGTGGCGTAACTTCCCGGTTAACCCGTACTCAGGCTAAGATACAAAACAGACAGAGAATGAAACATACTTTACCAGGGGCCTGTACTACGAAGCGGGTTACTGGCTTAGCTGGGTAACTTCGAGAGTACAGTAAGTTGATCACGTGTGGCGTTACTTCCCGGTTAACCGGTACTACGAAAGGTGGATCGGTTTTATAACTAGGGGTGGGAATTGGCAAAAGTGACAATTCGATACTATTGCGATATTTGGGCCACAATCCGATATTATTGCGATTCTAAACATATTGCGATACAACAAGTATTGCAATTCGATTCTGCGATATTGCTATTCATGTCTCTCATATTGTTCGAAGGCATTACAAAAAATAAGGAAAATAACACTGTTCAACTCACTTTGTCATGGCATGGTGCATATCAAGGTCCTTACTATTTGCTTTTTGTTGAAAACCGAAACACACCCACACTTTCAATTTGAAATTGCCGTTGAATGCACAATAAAACGCCACAACAAGCGCCACATTGTGAGCGTAATATCTTGAATTTCCCCCTTAGGGATCTATAAAGTATCTATCTATATATCTATCTATCCAGCATATTTAATGTGATCAGAGTAAACCCTGAGTAAACTCGCCTCAATAAAGGAAAATAGATCATTTAAATATATAATTAAGTATTGCGATACTTTGAGCTACTCGTATCGATATAATTGCATGCACAAAATATCGCGATACTGAACAGAATTGATTTCTTCCCCCACCACTAGTTTTAACCGAGGTATGCTGGCATGGCAATTTACGCTGCATCTCAATCCTGCTCCGAGCAGGTTATGTCCTTGGTTAACCCGAGGTTTGCGGTTAACCACACCCTTTATAGGCGAAGTACCACCCCACAATGTCGACGTACTGTAGGCTACCTGAAAGATCCATTATTGGAGCGCAAATTGTAAGCGCCTCTCTTCGTAAGGCGAGGGTTTTTAAAGACCGCCAGAATTTTTCTCCATATATATAATATTCTCTATGAAAGATAGAAAGAATTCCTTATCCGTAAAATAACGTGATCGCATCATGATTAAAAGTGGTGGCTTTGCACTGCAACCCGCCCAAGTGAACGCGCACCAACTCCGATGAGGCTAACCCCAGTTCAACAAATCAACTTCTTACTGAGCGTACAGTAGTAGCGATTAACGCCAATGAAGATAACCAGGTTTTGTCAACCCCGGTTTAGCAAAGTAACCCTGGGTTACATCTGGGTAGGTTGAACTCCTTCGTAGTACAGGCCCCAGCTCAGAGAAAGATGACTACACACCTAAGGTGTGGGAGCCCTGGACAGACCTTGTTACAACTACTCCCAGATATTTGAAAGATCCACTGACCAACCTGAATGGAAACTGGGAATATGACGCAACCCGGGCAGCGTTGTTTATGGGGAACAATATACTCTTAGATAAATTCAGCTTGTAACCAGAAATCCTGCCAAACGTTTTCAAAACAGACATAATACCAGGAATAGATTAGCCTGGTCATACCAAACCTTCGTACTAATATCGTACAGTGTCTGGACCTACTCCATTCAGAATCGATTTCAAGCAGGAGGCATGAACTCTGTTGAAGTTTGACATGATTTTTGACATGAAATCAGTGTATATGAATAATTTAATATTCAAATTCACCAATACATATTCATATTTTAACAAACAGCAATAATTATGTTCATTCCTCTATGACTACTCCATGAATGTGACTAAGTTTAGTGAAACAATACAATGATTGAACACATGGGTCAGAAATTACCTGTGTCTGCAAAGTGTGATTGTGGGTAAGATAATGAATATTATGAGAACCATTTCATGTAACTGTAATATTTGCAAGGCCATGGCGATATGTGGTGTTAAAATGGGGAGTGTTGAGACCACCCAGCCACAAACCACAGACAGGGAGGAAAATCCAAGAGAAAGCGATGCAGCCTTTGTCCAACTGCCAGTGATAGAAAAGTCACCCTACTGCTCCAAATGCACACGGCCTGTGTGCCAGGACCATAAATTGACAGTGATCATTTATGAGACATCCCTACTGGTACGCTGGTAGCTGGTTTTAGCTGATCTTTGCTGGTTTTCTTCCAGCTATTACTGGTCTTAGCTGGTGTAGCTGGTTTGGCCACCAGGTTGACATGCCGTGACCATCCGAGGAAGATGGTCACGGCCTGTTGTGTGGGATACAGCTGGTGTTAGATGGTTATGCTGGTGACCAGCCTACCAAGCTTGACATTGTTGGTGTGATATGGTCACGCTGGCTTGCTAGAATGACCAACTTAAGCTGGCATGGCCAGTAAAAACCAACAATGTAGACCAGCAACACCAGTTAAAATGACCGGCTTAAGGTGGTACGACATGCAAAACCATCAGTTTTATTACCATGGACAATGTTTATGTGACCGGTCATGTCAGACATCATTTTAGTGGTAAATGCAAATGTAATGCCAAACATCCACATGTTCCAGACAAATACAGCGCCCTCCACAGTTATTGGCACCCCTGGTTAAGATGTGTTCTTTAGCTTCTAATAAATTCATTTTTTTTCCAAATAATATAGGACCACAATGGAAAAAAGCGTAAAATCCAACCTTTAATACAAGTGCATTTATTTAGAAGGAAAAAAATCCCACATTAAGAAATAATTATTCTTCATAAAATCACCTGTTCCACAATTATTGGCACCCCTAACAATTCCTAGGAAATAAATGTAATTAAAGTATTTCTGTCATTTCTGTCATTTCTACAGTAGTTTACAAAGTCAATCAGAGTATGTAGGAACATTTAATTAGTAATTCTTAACATCCTGTTTCCCTGGGCTATCAATATGACGTGACACAGAGGCCATTTCTCTTCAACATGGGAAAGACAAAGGAACACACTGATCAAGTAAGGCAGATGTGTGTCGACCTTCACAAGTAAGGCAATGGCTATAAGAAAATAGCCACTCGCACACCTGCCCATATTTATGGTCAGAGGAATTGTTAAGAAGTTTAAAACAACTGGAACAGTGGTAAACAAGCCTGGAAGAGGACGCAAGTTTATTTTGCCACCACGCACAGTGAGGAGGGTGGTAAGAGAAATAAAAAAATCTCCAAAACTCACTGTTACAGAATTGCATCATATGGTTGCATCTTGGGGTCACAAAGTCTCCAAAACAACCATCAGGCGCTATCTACATGCCAACAAGTTGTTTGGGAGGCATGCAGGGAAAAAACCTTTCTCACTCAAAATCATAAGCACAAACGTCTGGAGCGGTATTGGGCCTTCAACTGGGACCGTGTGCTTTGGTCAGATGAGACAAAGTTAGAGCTTTTTGGCAACAAACACTCTAAGTGGGTCTGGCGTAACAAAAAGATGAGTATGCAGAACAGCACCTCATGCCCACTGTGAAGTATGGGGGAGGATCGGTGATGCTGTGGGCCTGTTTCTCTTCCAAAGGGCCTGGGAACCTTGTTAGGGTGCATGGCATCATGAATGCTTTGAAATACCAGGACATTTTAAATCAAAATCTGGTGGCCTCTGCCCGAAAGCTGAAGATGGATCTTCACTGGGTCTTTCAGCAAGATAATGACCCTAAACATATGGCCAAGTCTACACAGAAATGGTTCACCAGACACCGTATCAAGCTCCTACCATGGCCATCTCAGTTCCCAGACCTCAACCCCATTGAAAACCTGTGGGGTGAGTTGAAGAGGAGAGTGCAGAGGAGAGAACCCAGGTCGTTGGCTGATTTGGAGATTTTGTGCAAAGAGGAATGGTCGAAGATCCCTCTTTCTGTTTTCTCTAATCTTGTGAAACATTGTAAGACAAGATTAGGTGCTGTTTAATTAGCAAAAGGGGGTTGTACAAAGCATTAACATCAGGGGTGCCAATAATTGTGGCACACATGATTTGATGTAAAATAATTATTTCTTAATGTGGGATTTTTTTCCTTCTAAATAAATGCACTTGTATTAAAGGTTGGATTTTATGCTTTTTTTCCATTGTGGTCCTACATTATTTGGAAAAAAAATGAATTTATTAGAAGCTAAAGAACACATCTTAACCAGGGGTGCCAATAATTGTGGAGGGCGCTGTAGGTCTACAGGCACTTTGTATGTTACCATGTACAGTAGCTCACCATATCCGTTGGCTTGAACGCTAAATTAATATATGGGTCGCGACTATGAAATTGTGTGTCCCAAAGCGAGATCTGTTAAAGCAATAGTTCGGAATTTTGGACATAGGACCTCATTTCCAACTTAGTCGGGGTGATATAGGTCAGTGAAGACCATTTTCAGTGAATTTCTACCCTTCCTTGAGATGCAGCGTTCATCTTGTGCTAATCTGGTGCCGAGATAACGCAAGTCAACGGTAACATCCAGCCTGCCACTGAAAACACTCCACAGAACCCAAAACAAATAATTTATAACTTCAGACTATCGATGCACATGCCTGTGTTGATAGAACAATGTTAAAAATAAAACTAACCTTGCATCGCATTGCAATAGCCTACTTTGTTCCCTGTATGACAGTGGCGGATTGATATTGAGAAACTAGTCCCTCAAAATGTAATAAATCATTGAGTTGCAAGGTTAGTTTTATTTCTAAAATTATTCTATCAACACGGACATGTATATCGATAGTCTGACGTTTTAATTGACTTGTCTCGGGTGTGCGGTGGAGTGAGTAAGACTGTTGTTCATGTCAGACTGATGTTACCGTTGAAATGCCTTAGCTCAGAACCAGCGTTAGCAAAGGTTGACGCTGCAACTGAAGGAAGGGGCTAAACGCGATAAAAAAACGGTCTCCACCGACCTATATCACCTCGGTAAAGTTGGAAATGAGGTCCTATGTCCAAAATTCCGAACTATTCCTTTAAGAACCACTGGCTTAGGGACTCTATAGCACCACTTAGCACTTTGTCTGTTGTGGTTGACACATTCACGAAAATTAACCAAATTTGGTGGGCATATGTGTTATTGCTACCACTAGTCAGGGACAGAGCTCTGGCCTATAACCTGACTTTCGCCAGATCCTGTAGTTCGCTGTCTGCTTCACACAAGGATCTGGGACTTCTCGATAGGAGATGTATTTCTGAAGGCGGGTCCTTGTAAAACATCCTCGCATGTGATTCGATAAACCACTTGCCTGTTATCTTGAATGACGTGCTAGGCTTCTTCAAGCTCTTGCCAAACCCGGTCGGAAGAAGAGTAAAAACATCCTTGCCACCAATAAATGTCTTCAAAACTATTCTCTGTTAATCTTTTAAAGAATGAATACTCGATAGATTCGACAAAACGGTTGAAATAGCAGAATCAATGTCAGCACAAGACTCCTCGCTGCGTGCCGCCATTGTTATTTGAATCAAACACTCGCTTCGGCGCTCCTGATTGGTTGCTTATTTTTTGATCACTGGCCCAGGGGTTTGGATTGCCCTCGCGTCCAGACCCTTGTGTGGAGCTCAGCCTCTGGTGGAGCATGGCGGAACTACAAGGGTCTGGCGAGAGTCAGGCTACTGGCCTAAGGTGTGGCTTAGGGACTCTATAGCGTCACCTAGCGTGTTGTCTGTTGTGGTTGACACATTTATTCACGAAAATTAACCACATTTGGTGGGCATCTATGTTGCTCATGCACATGCTCACCAACATGCACATGTTGCTTTGTTAGATTCCGAAATGTCACAGGTCCGCACCGCAGGGGCTCGGGCCCGCCATCGCCGCTTGTGGCTATATTTTACTTTATATTATGACAGATGGCAAGTGGTGGACAAAGTCAAGTGTGGGATAACTTCACAAAAGGCCCATTAGGTACAGTCACATGCAACATCTGTACAGCCTCTGTGAGCCAGGGATCTGACAGCCTCAAATTTAGAAATACATCCAACTTGTGGGCACACCTTAAGCCTACCTTACATTGCCAGACTTTGCAAAGATTTGGAAAAGATTTTTGAAAAACTACAGTCTCAGACCCTCTCACATCTAAAGACAATTCATTGAGTTTTTAGTCACAGTCTAGTCACAGGCCAGTCTCAGATTAGGATTTTGCAAAGACTGTGGGTCACTATTTACAAGACTGCTGCTAGATTCCTTCAAATTATTTCCATCGTGCAATAGGCTACACGTCATCATTCACAGGAAATCACATGATAGCCTACTCATATCAAAGTATTTTTTTCGCGTTTCTGCAGCATTGTTTGATGTGTGACATCACTAACAGATATAGAGTTGTTCTGTCACGTAGAACAGCCGACTAATACATTATAAGAAATGAAATAACAAATAATCATAAAGGCTACAGCTGTCGCCTATTTTGCCCCTTCCTGTTTCATGTTCGCGCAAGGTTACTATTGGTTTTTAATGTTCACGTCACTATTTGCATGAGCCACGACTGAAAAGACTTCCGATAATATCAAACATGTTTGATATTGTCGTAACGGCAAAACTAGAAAAAGACTGCCTCCGACGGACTTAAAACCGCTAAGATTGGCACCTTACACTAAACGATTTAGATGACGGGAGCGCGCTGCGATTTCAGTACAACTCCCAAGATTTCCGCCCGATTTTGGAAATTTAGTCGCCGACTGTTAAAACAGACCAAAATCGTGCAATGTAAGCCAGCCTTTAAATCAAAACACAAAGAGATCTACGAGAAGACTCAAAAAGAAGCACAGCCTCAAGTTCCAACCACACCATTGACACAGCCAACCCTAAAACAAGTGCTAGAGAAAACCAAAAATGGACTCAAAGTTGTTGAGGGTGCAGGGTTTAAAAGGGTAATGGCCAAGGCAGAGCCCAGATACCCATTAAAGGCAGAGATTTTTTTCCGAACAAAGAAAATGGATGAGGTTTACACAGGAGTTGTAAATAAAATAAAGAAACTGCTGTCAGTTGAAAATGCAGGAAACAGCATTTTTTTCACCACCGATTGCTGGTCAGGGTCAAATGAGGCACTTATGAGCCTGACTGCTCATTTCATTGACAAGAATTGGAAAAGGGTTCAACTTGTCTTGAATGTGAAATCCCTGTCACAGTCCCACACAGGACAGTACATTGCAGACATTTATGTCCATGCTGGAATAATGGGAAATTGATGAGGAGCGAGTCATGCTTGTTCTCCGGGACAGTGGGGCAAACATGGTGAAAGGTATGCGCCTTGTTGAGATGCCAGACCTGAGCTGCAGTGCTCACATACTGTACCTGGTTATCAATGATGGTCTAAGTTCCCAGAGAGTGGTGGTAGACATTCTAGCAAAGCTGAAGAAAATTGCAACACTTTAACCACTCTGTTACGGCACAGCAGTGCCTATCTAAAATTCAGGAGAAGCTAGGTGTCTCACAGCATTCGATCATACAGGCAGTACAGACAAGGTGGAACTCGACATTACACATGTTGGTGAGGATGATTGAACAAAAAAGAGCAATCACTGCGTATGCTAGCGACCCTGGACATTTCTCATCTCTGTCAGCAGAGAAATGGCACATTGCGTCGAACCTGGCAGAGACCCTTGGACCACTGGAGGAGGTGACACTGGAGTTCAGCAGAGAGGACTCATCTTCATCCTGTATTCTACCATGTTTAGCAGTATTAAAACCTTTACTGGCGTCAGAGGGACCAACCACCAAGGGTATTCAAACAACCAGAAAATTCATACTGGACAGTTTGCAAAAAAGATTTGCAAAGGTTAAAGATGCTAAAGTGGTGGTGCTTGCCTGTGTCCTGGACCCACACTACAAAGAGCGGCCTTTGTTACCAGAGATTCTGGTAGAGGCGAAATCCTGGATAAAAGAGGCTATGGAGACCAGTCCTACAGATTCTGCCAGGGAAACTCCATCTGAGGAGCCTGATCCCAAAAGGCCGAGAGCAGAGGACCAAGTACCAAGCAGGGCCTGAATTTGTGTGCGGGATTGCGGGTATCCCATATATTTTTTTCATTTCTCGCACCTTAATGATTCTAATGCGGGAGATTCCCGCACACTTAACTCATTCACTGCCATTGACGTCTTTAAACGTCAATTTAGACACATACGTTCACTGCCATTGACGTCTATAGACGTCAATTGCCTTTTTCAATGGGGAGGGCTCCTGGGTGAGCTTGGGAACGATCTGGCAGAGTTTCAGGCTTGTAAACAGACTGTACTAGCGATCCGAACCGCTAGATGGCAGCAGTGCCATTTGGATGATTAGTATCTGCCTGCAAAGTGCACATACAGACACATGCAACCAGCATGCAACAAGCTAACACTGAAGATCGACCACAGTGGATCTAGTTTGCACGCGATGCAGGGAATAAATATGCTTACTTCTTACATCAAGGATGGAAAACACGTGAACGGTATGATCCATTTACATTGGATATTGCTATATAGACTAACAACAACTTTGCTAGTGCTAGCTTGCTAAGTCTACCGTCCTGTTCAGAGTCTATAGCGACCATCAGAGTCCCTAGCAACCTTGACGAGACTGACGAGATAACAGTGCAATCGTGGTTGACATACTACTGAAACGCTAACGTTAAAAAGTTGATTTTCACAAAAAGATCGTTTTCTCCACTTTTTCAAAGTTCGCAAAGTTCTCACGTAGCACCACTTGAATCCCATCCCGTAAAGTTCCAGTGGAATCTACAAGACTGCTACGTGAGAACTTTGCGCCTAGCTAGCGGTGCTTCGTCGGCGATGAGGCTGAATATAGTTCCAAGTAAAGATCTGCCCAGGTAATAGTCTCGTTCGATTTTGCATTATGATTTGTACTTGTTTTGAACACACGGCTCCCAAGATATATTTAGAAAAAAATTTAGACGTCTCGGTCACTTTTTTGGAGGACGTGCTCACTGACACCCTTCATCTACAGCAACTGTGCTAAGCTAAAGCTAAAATCGCTGCCCCCAAAGCAGGAGAATGCCCGGACGGATTTTAACCAGGTTTTTTTCACTGTTCTAACTCTGAGGGTGACCGAGACTAGCCTCGCGAGCCATCCACGTACTTCCGGCCAAGGATTGCCTCCACTACGAGTCTGGCCGTGCTCCTCTGTGGAGCATTCTGCTCGGTAGAATTGTAACAGAACGCCCCCCCTCCAGAAAGCAGCCAATAAACGAAGAGACGGGTTGGTGGGGGCGAAAGGGGGAGGGCGCTCGTGACGATGACGTTAAACGCCTGCGCTATGTTGTTATGAGTAACTATCGCCGATTGGGTGAGAGCTGTCCAATCAATTCAAACCAGAACTGGGCGTTACTTCCCGCTTCCTGCAAGCGCTTCAGAGCAAAGAAATGCCAGACCATAATACGAAATGAAATGGTAGTATTATGGGATGGTTAGGACCAGGCTAGACCGAGACTAGCTTAATTTCATTTTTGGGTGGCGTATTCCTTTAAGGTGTCAAAGTCACCCAGACCACGAGAACGCGCACAGATCAGAGCAGAAAGCCTAGTTTGACAAATGTATCACATACCTGCTATCGTAGGATCACTTAACTTAATACCCGAGTTAAGGCTTTGTGCAGCCTCAATATGTCTAGATAGACATTAGACATGTCTAACTTGCTTCGTAGGATACCCCACTGGCCTTTAAACCAATGAAGGGCCGCCTTGATGTGTTTCTTCACACAACTTCACACACGCCTTACCCTGAATTACTAAGGTTTTGCAAGAGTCTCCTTCTTCTATCCCATGGCCAAGCCACGGTTGAAAGAGGATTTTCAGTTAACAAAGAAGTCTCCAATCTCCAGGATAACTTGCTGGAATCGCTGAGAATCGGCTGTGACCGGATCAGCAAATGTGGGGGTGTTTTAAAAGTGCCTCTGACAAAGGAGCTACTTTCCTCTGCCTCATCTGCAAGGTCTCAGTATAGACACCTGGAGAATGAGAGAAAAAAGAAGGAGAGTGTCGCACATGCTCTGAAGAGGAAGGCAGTGGAGGAGGAGCTTTTGGACCTCAGAACGTAGGTTACGAATGTAACTATGGATCTGTGAGACCGAGGGATGACCGTCACTACGGTCTAAAAAGGAATGATCACCTTCGTTCTGCCTATCACCGAGACCATATGTCAAAATAGTCATGTCCATGACCTCCGGAAGCAGAACGACTTGCGTTAATAAATAGCAGAGAATGCTCCCGGGTCAGTCTCCTATCCCTGAACGCCTCAGAATGGTCCGAGCGACAAGGATAGTGACGGTCATCCCTCGATCTCACAGATCCATAGTTACATTCGTAACCTACGATCTGTTTCGACCTCACTCTGACCGTCACTACGGTCTAAAAAGGGATGACACATACCAAAAGGGTCGCGAGGAACCCAGTATCAATGATTAAAACCTCGCTCGGTCACGGACATGAGGGCGGCATCGCCGACTGGAGGCGGGCGAGTGACATCCACCCTGTAAAAACGGGTAAAAGTGCATGGCGTCGACCATGAGGCCGCTGCACAGATATCGTCTGCTGCTACACCCCTAAGGGCAGCCCAAGACGTAGCCATACTCCTGGTAGAGTGAGCCCTCGTACCAGAAGGAACCGGTATTCCCTGCGCCCTGTAAGCATGGGAAATAACCTCCACCAGCCAATGCGAGTCTCTGCTTGGAGAGTGGGAGCCCCTGCCTTGCTGCACCGTAACAGATGAAAGCTGAGAGTGCGCTTTCCGCAAGGACTGTGTACGGGCCAGATAGGCCCTTAAGGCCCTGACTGGGCACAGGGTCAGCAACTTGTAGTGCTGTGCCTGTGAGGTGGAAGAAGGCTGGAATTGAGTCACCTCCAGAACCTGGTTAATGGACTGCGGGTTAAGAACCTTCGGCAGGAAAGCTGGATTCGGCCAAATTGACACGCTAGCACCTCCTGCCTGCCACCTAAGGCAGTCGTCACTAACGGAGAGAGCACACAGCTCACCGACACGTGTCGCAGAACAGAGCGCCAAGAGAAAGGCAGTCTTAAGCGACAAGGAACGCAATTCTGCGTCTAAAATAGGCTCATACGGGCCTACAGTAAGTGACGTTAAAACCGTGGGCAGATCCCAGCCCGGTGCCCGCAAAGTGCGACCTGGACGCAACCGGCGGGCTCCCTTCAAGAACTGGCAAACCAAGGGATGCCTACCAAGGGGACCATTGTCCACACCCTGGTGAAAGGCCGAAATGGCCGAAGCATAGACTTTCACGGCACTGGCCGCCTTGCCTTGATCCAATTCGGACTGCAAGAATCGCAAAACTTGTGGCACGGGGCAAGCCGCTGGCTCGAGGCCCATGCCAGCACACCAATCTGAACAGATTCCCCACCTGAGTGCGTAGCAAGCTCTAGTGGATGGAGCCCTGGCGTTATTTAGCGTGTCCTGAACAGACACATCTACCCGCTCAACGATGGGCCCTGCAGGGGCCAGACCCACAGACAGAGGGTCCCTGGGTTCGGATGCCAGATCCGCCCGTCTGCCTGTGACAAAAGATCCGCTCTGCATGGCAACTGCCATGGATGACCCTGCAACAGCTGGAGCAGGTCCGGGAACCAAGACCTCGCTGGCCACCGTGGAGCCACCGGCAGGATTGAGTGATGGCCCTCCTGGATCCTCCGGAGAACCTGCGCTATGAGCGGGAGTGGAGGAAAAGCATACAACAAGCCTGTCGGCCATTCTTGTGACAGAGCATCCAGGCCCAAACTGCCCCCCTGCCCTGTGAGGGAGTACCACTCCGGGCAGTGCGTCGTCTCCGCCGATGCAAAGAGATCCACTTGTGCGATCCCGTACCGCATCCAGATCTGGCTTACGACCTCCGCGCTCAATCTCCATTCCCCCGGGAGTGGCCCCTTCCTGGAGAGAATGTCGGCTGCTCTGTTCTCCACACTCGGGATGTGCACTGCCCTCAGTGAAGACAGCCGCGGCCATGCCCAAGTCAGTAAGGCCACCGCCACCTTGAGGCACCGCTGGGACCTCGTTCCCCCTTGGTGATTGACGTAGTACACCGCCACAGTACTGTCCGTCCTCACGAGAACGTGTTGGTGTTGTAACACTGGCAGGAATCCCTGCAAGGCCAGATGGACGGCCTTCACTTCGAGGACGTTGATGTGCTCCAACGTCCATGGGGGCTGCCACATGCCCCTTGCCATCAGGGACACGTCTGTCGAAATGACCGGTCTCCTGTGGGGAAGGCCCCCCAGTGGGACACCTCTGAGAAAGAACTCCCTGTCCCTCAAAGGGTGCAGGGCTCGAATGCAAGCCCGGGACACACGCAGCATCACCTGCCTGTCGCTCTTCGGGTGAAGACAGAAGGCATTGAACCAGCACTGCAGGGGGCATGCCCTCAGCAGGCCAAGAGGAACTACCACTGCTGCTGCAGACGTCAAACCCAGCAGCTTCTGGACCCTGTGAGCGGTCACAAGACCGACCAAACTGAAATGACCCAGCATGCCGAGCAAGCGGTCTGCTCTCCACGGAGTGAGAGACGCCGCCATGCCGACTGAGTCGAGAAGGACACCAAGGAACTTCGCCTGTTGGCGGGGTTGCAGGTTGGCCTTCATGTGGTTGACTGAAGCCCAAGAATTAAATGTGGACCATCTTGAAGGGCAGCACCTTGAGATAACAATTCAAGGGCCTGAGGTTGAGAACGGGCCGAAGACCACCGTCCCTCTCGGGAAGAATAAAAGAACCCAGAAGCAACTCTTGAACCTCTTTGGCAAATACTGACATTAAAAAAGGGTCTCGTAGGACGTTACCTTGACCCCTGAAAACACAGGGGGGCGCCGTAGAAATTGCAATCGGCAACCACGAGCCACCGTGGCTACGACCCAAGGGTCTGGGACAATCCCCTCCCAGGAGGTCCGTGACAACTGGGAAGGACAATTGACGGGCACCCATCCGGCGAAGCGACGCCAGCGTAATGGCCAGAGCGTTACCCATCCGGGCCGCTCGTGCTGCTGCATTAAAAGTACGAGTGGCCAGGCGGTCTGTCTTCGCGCACTCCTTACGGGGGCAGCGTGGATTGGGTGACACACCAGTGAGGCCCAGAGATGTCAACGCGGCCATTGACTGCTCGACCGGTGGCATGTCCCCGAGTCCAGTCTTCACGGGGTACGTGGCTGTTGCTAGCTGGCGGCAGCCTGCATTGAACTGCGGGCGCTGAGTCAACTTACCCCATGACGACCTCAGCATTGCCGTGTAGTCAGGCGGCACTGGCACGGGGGGTGGTGGGGTAGCACAAGGGATGCCCTCCCAGAAACCTACCATGGGAGCCGGAGCAGGTGTGGGCGCCTCAAGGCCCATGATGTTCGCAGCGCTCAGCACCCGTGCCATCAGGGAGCTGACGGGGACCTCTCCCGCCCCCACGGAGCTGTCACCCAGCACTGCAGAGCCCGTCTGCAGATCGCCCATGAGGTCGTCACCTGAGTGGTCTGACCCTGTTCGGGGAGCATAGAGGGATAGCACATCCGCATCGTCCCGTTCCTCCTCCTCACCATGGCTCTCAGGCCTGGATGAGAGGGTGCCCTCCTGGCCAGGGGGCAGGGTATCCGAAGAAGAGGCCTGGCGATCTACCAGCCGGTCCATCTTCTGTGCCAGAGCCTGGAGAGCAGAGAGGATCTGGAGCGACTCCGCGCTACCACCCTCGGTCGCTGCAGCTGTCGCCAGACGCTCAGCCGGACGCTCAGCCGGACGCTCAGCCGGAGTGGGTGCAGCTCTCTGGGACGGCCTGTGGGGGGACCCACACTGTCGGTCCCGCTTGTGAGTGTGCTTACGGCCATGCCCGCTGAAAGGGAGTGGCTGGACAGGGGAACGTCGCCTCTCTCGTCGGCCCTCATGCACGTGGCCGGATATCAGGGCCGCCCGTCGTTGTCTCTCACCCCTGGAGAGGTCGCAGGCAGCGCTGCAGGGGTGGTCAACGTCCTCCAGGATGTGTGTAACCCCAAGACACATGGGGCACTCCCTGTGTCCATCACTGGCACTCATGGAGACGCTGCAGATCCTGCAGCAGTGTGACGCCATCGCAGGCCCAAGAAGCCTAGGCGGTGTCGATGACTGGAGCCCTCCTCGATCAGTCCACCAGGGTATTCCGGTGGCCCGCACCAGCGCACGAATGCACCTAGCAGGCGCACACTAGCCCCACCATCTGCGAACAGCGGTCTAGGGTGCCACAGAACCAGAGAGGTGGCCCGCACCAGCGCACGAATGCACCTAGCAGGCGCACACTAGCCCAACCGACTGCGAACAGCGGTCTAGGGTGCCACAGAACCACAGAGGTGGCCCGCACCAGCACACGAATGCACCTAGCAGGCGCACACTGGCCCCACCAGCTGAGGACAGGGGTATAGGGCGTGGCGGGGAGGCGACAGAGAGGAGCACTTCAGCGGTCCACAGCGTATGAACACACCTGGGCAAATAAAAGCACACAGTATTATGAAGGCCCACGCCCGCGGATGACAACACACAATGGGCGCAGGCTAGTCCCACCACTGCGAACAGTGGCCCAGGACAAAGCACAGAAACAGAAAGTATAAAGCCAAAAACAGGCTATACAATAAACAGAGAACACCTCAGAAATAAATCCAGGTAACACTCAACAATAAACCTCTCACTGCACAAGCAGGCTAGAGGAATACAAAATAGCACGGCAACGTAATCACTTACCGTGCGACAACAACAAACCCCTCCCTGCACAAGCAGGCCAGAGGAACACAATATATGACAGCAACGGAATTACCTACCGTGCAACAATATTAAACCTCTCACTGCACAAGCAGGCTAGAGGAACACAAAATAGTACAGCAACGGAATTACTTACCGTGCAACAAACAATTAACCTCTCACTGCACAAGCAGGCTAGAGCGACACAAAATATGACAGCAACGGAATTACCTACCGTGCAACAACATTAAACCTCTCACTGCACACGCAGGCTAGAGGAACACAAAATAGTACAGCAACGTAATTACTTACCGTGCAACAATATAAACAAACCTCTCACTGCACAAGCAGGCTAGAGTAACACAACATATGACAGCAACGGAATTACTTACCGTGCAACAATATAAACAAACCTCTCACGGCACAAAGCAGGCCAGAGTGACACAATATTACAACAACGTAATTACTTACCGTGTAATGATATAAGCAAACAATAAATTACAGCGCTAGGTGGCCCGCAGCAAAACTGACAGGCTAACACAATATCCGGCTGCACATTGCAGTAAAACACAAGAGATAACAGGCAGACTTACGAAAAACTTCGGCTGCAACGACAACAAAGCACAGAAGACCGCACGGCGGCCCACACCAGTGCGCGAACGCACCTATAGTGGGCTCGCACAAAGCCCACGGCTGCGAACAGGCGTATAGGCACAGTATAAACAACACAAAATACCGGAACTAGCGCTCAACAAACAGCAATCTAAGCTAGACAACAGCTAGCTCAGCTGACAAAAGAAACACACCACTCCAATTCTCGGGGGCAAAAATATGCACCCGTACCACGCAGGTAGCGAATTACGTAAAGTGATGTCTTACCTTTCGGAGTCTCTTCAATACTCACAAGGTCTCTGAGGCGAGAAGGAGAAAGAGACTGACCCGGGAGCATTCTCTGCTATTTATTAACGCAAGTCGTTCTGCTTCCGGAGGTCATGGACATGACTATTTTGACATATGGTCTCGGTGATAGGCAGAACGAAGGTGATCATTCCTTTTTAGACCGTAGTGACGGTCAGAGTGAGGTCGAAACAGATCCCAGCATGACGTACTAAGGCGTGTTTGTGAGTCGCTTGAAAATGATGCAGACAAGTTGGCCGAGCAGGCTGAGGGAAATGCTGGGTCCAAAATGGCTGAACTCATCACCAAGTCAAACACACTTCGCAGAAGGCAAAAAGAAAAGAAAGATCAACTCCACCAATTGCAGGAGAAGATTGAAGAGAAGTCCTCACAACTGAAACTTTTGTGACTGTATAATCTCTCAATTTCTCTCCTTGACCATGCCTCTCTTGCTTCTCTCATCTCTTTTCTACCTCTCTACCTAATGTGTCATATTTTCTCCTCTACCTAATCTCCTGTGTGTCTCTCCATCTCTGTCTGCCATCTTAAGTTATCAGATGGGAAAAAAGGTAAAATTGTTACAACTTCTCTTAAAATTAGTTTTCGGATGTGTTCAAACTCATCTTTCGACTATTGAATACCAAATGAGCTGGGATTCCAAAAAGTGACCTGGAATTTTCTGGAGGCCGGACATGGGAAGGGTCCAGCTGATGGAATTGGTGCGGCTGTTAAGCGCCAGGCAGACTCACTAGTGGTCAAGGGCATTGACCTTCCAACTGGAAAAGTGTTGTATGAACAACTGCTTAACCAGCCATCGACTGTCAAGTTAATGTACATCACTGAGGAGGAAATTGAAGTGATGGATAGTCTTCTTCCTGATGGCCTGCTGTCCATCAAAAGAACCATGCAGATACAGTACATCAGGTATCACACATGTCACCTTTGAATTTATATCTCCACAGTGTTTAAATGCATTTTGTTCTTTTAGATGCCTCTACAAGACCAGAAGAAATTTCTTAGAGAGTTCTCAGCTGCTTTTGTGCAGATCCCCACCCTTGCCATTGTTTTGCTCTCAAAAAAGTCAACATACTGGAAGCACAAAACATGGAGACTGCATTGGAATCATCACGTTCTAGCACACTTACCAGCACATCTCATCCCATCATAGACCTGCATGAGGGACTGATTGGAAGTTGGTGTGGTACAGTATGCTAGGACTAACATTATGTTCAGTTATCATTATCCTAGCATGTCCGCTAACGTCAGAGTTAAGAGGAAAGAAAACGCTTACCTTCATAATTAAACAGGTAAACAGTGCACAGACTGGCAGAGACCCTGGCTCCGTTCGAATCGGAAGGAAAGGATGTGGGACTCTGTAAAGGACATGACAAATTTAAAAAATAGGGCAAGGACACTTAATGTTTGCAATGAGCAGGAGCGTGCAAATGAATTGAATTTATTTTATAAAAGGTTTGATATTGTGAATGCAGATGATGTGGCTTCAAGTATACCATGTAATGACAACATAGACGATGTACAAATAGTTATTGATGCCCCTATTGTTGTGAAAGCATTCAGAGCTTTGCATGCAAAGAAAGCGAGTGGGCCAGATGGGATTTCACCATTAATCCTACATGATTTTGCACAAGAACTTGCACCAGCTTGGGGTCCAGTGTTCCAGCTCTCTGTACACACACACACACAATACCCACAGGTTGGAAAAAAGCAATAATAGTTCCAGTACCCAAGAAATCTTGTCCACGTGAGAACAACGATTTCAGGCCTGTTGCTTTAACATCTGTGGTGACGAAATCATTTGAGCGTATAATGATGGGGGAATTAAGAGCACAGGTGCAACATCTTCTTGACCCCTATCAGTTCGCGTACAGTATAAAGAGAGAAGGAGCACTGCTGATGCCTTATGCACTACATCACATCTCATACTTAAACACCTTGAAAACACAAAGGCATATGCCAGGCTTCTTTTTATGGATTTTAGTTCTGCGTTTAATACAATCGTGCCCCATATTCTTTTAGAAAAGTTAGAACAAATGCATGTCAACCCAGTAATCATTAAATGGTACGATGCATTTCTCACCGATAGAACGCAACAGGTCAAGATAAACTCTACACTCTCTGACACACTGACAATTAATACAGGAGTCCCACAAGGTTGTGTGAGTTCTCCATTATTGTTTACACTATACACAAATGAATACAGAAATCACCACACAAACAACTACATAATCAAGTTCTCAGATGATACGGTCATTCTTAAGCCCTATTCGCACGGGATTAGTATTACCTGTGGACCTCTGGTTATTTTCAAATTATCGCCCCACCTCTGTGTTACTTGCAGCGCATTCGCACGGGATAAGCAAAGTCTGTAAATTACTCTATTTTCACTGACATTACACCCGGATATGTCGTATGCTAACGTCCGAAAACAACGCAGAAAGTAGAAAAGCTATGCAATTGCAGTAGCAATCACTGAGATGCAGATTCGCACGGGATTAGTATTATCACCGGACGTCTGTGTTTGGCGAAATACAGTAGGTCATTTGCGGCGGAATTTTTACTTTACAAATTACAGACATGGCACATTCGCACGGGACTAACATCTCAGGCATTCTCCGCAATTATCACAAATCACCAAAGGTCCACAGGTAATACTAATCCCGTGCGAATAGGGCTATAGTCTACTGACACATGACTCTGATGTTTCTAGCTATCAGTCAGAAATAGATAGTGCTGTGTTATGGTGTGAATTAAACAATCTGGTGTTAAATGTGAGCAAAACAAAAGAAATAGTCTTTGACCCTAGGTCCATAAGTAACCACGAGGCGGTGATTGTAAATGGGGAGGCAGTGGAGCAGGTCTCCACATACAAATACCTAGGTGTGGTAGTGGATTCCCAATTAAAATGGGGACAGCATATTGAATTTTTAAATGCAAGGATCAGTCAGCGTCTACACTTTCTGAGGAGGTTGAGAGTGTTTGGCATTGAGGAAGAAATAATGTTGGCCTTTTACAGGGCTTCCATTGAATCTATCATTAGATATGGCATTATTGTATGGTTTGGGAACCTGTCTGTTAAATTAAAAGGGGAACTGCAAACTCTCATTAAGAGAGCAGGGAAAATAATGGGCATGCCCCCTCCCACATCATTGCAAGCGCTATTTGATGAAACGGTGAAAAGGCAGAGTTTGAAAATCTTAGAGGATGGCCAACATATTTTGCATGGTGAATATGAGTTACTGCCCTCAGGAAGAAGATACAGGGTCCCGGTTTGTAAAACAAATAGGCTCAAATTTTCAATGGTCCCTTGGTCAATTAGATTACTGAATAATACATCTTAATGGTTGTGTGTGTGTGCGTGTGTGTGGGGGGGGGGTGTTGGAGTTGGGGTGCTTGTGTTAGGTTCTAACGTAATTTTAGGTAATATTTTATGTATATGGAGGTATTCAGCCTTAATATTTAGGGGTATGTGCAATAGACATTGATGATGGGGTGACAGGGTCAAGAGGGAGGGTTGCGTGCACTTTAAAATGGCTGTCTGCTGTGGTGTATATCTGTGTTTCCATGTTTCCATGTTCAGTATGTATTTAATGTTTTTTGTGTGTTCTCTCTGTGGTACCTAAGTCTTGTCTAAAATTGTTTTTGTTGTTTTTTTGTACATTGTAAACCACACCCTCTCTTGTCCACACAAAATTTCTCTCCTGAAGAGACAATAAAGGCGAATTATTATTATTATCCAGAATGCAGCGGAGTAGCAGTGAGAGCAATAATTGTACTGTACCAACTGGTGGCCTGTGGACTGTCCCAGGACACCCAAGCACTGTCCCGGGACACCCAAGTACTGTCTCGGGACACTAGACACTGTCCCGGGACTTCTCGAGTAGCAGTGAGAACAATAACTGTACTGTGCTGTTGTTGGTGGCCTGTGGAGTGTCCCAGGCAGTGTTGTGCACGTTCACACTTTTCAATAACTAGTTCAAAGTTCAGTTCACACACGTGCAAAGTGAACTGTTTACGTTCATAGTTCACCATTTTTAATTTTGAACTAGTTCAAGTTCAGTTCATTTTAATGAAAATCTGTTTCTGACAGTAGCGGACATTCAGACATGAAGCATATGCGGAATGTAGGCTATACAGCCACCGGTTGTTCACATCTTATTTAGAATGTCCGTAAATTGGGCTTTGTTTCACTGGGCAGATAATGACGCCTAGAAACTACAGTACAGAGTGTAGTTTATACACCGGGAGAATGGAGGAGGCTATATAGCCTTGGCTGCCTTTGCATTACCTGCAGCAATGGAACTGTTCAGTGACATACTGTAGGGCTCTTTGAACACACGTTATACTTCCCTCAATCATCACTAGAGCGGAATTTTTCCGCGATTGCAATCACATAGCAGCGGTTCTATATGTGCAGTAGGCTACAATGCATCATGCATAACGTGATCATGGGTAATGTAGGCTACGGTAACGTAGTGCAAAGCTGTAGTTTAGGAGTGGCACCCGTGGGCAGTGAGGGTGACAACGACATGCTGTTTCTAAAATGCCAGCAGATAGTGTCACTCGACTTCTCAGGACAAAACAAATTCCGTAACGTTTAATTGGACCATAATCTGAACGAATTCACGTTCAAATTCAGTATTTACAAATGTATTGCGTTCAGTTCAACGTTCACAGAAAAAATGAACGTGTTCAATGAACGCGTTCTTTGGAACGCGTTCATGCACAACACTGGTCACCCAAGCACTGTCCCAAGACTCTAGACCCCGTCTTGGGACAGCCAAGCACTCCCTGTCCCTAGTCAGTTTCTTTTCATTTTGTACGCTGTATGTTTGCCTATTAATTTGCATCAACAAACACATCACTGATTTCAGAGGTTCCGTGCCCTTCCCATTTCTCCCAATGGTTTCTCCTTCATGACGCAACGCGAAAGTTGTCATAGTGACAGAAAAGCTGTCTGCAGAATCAAAGAGTCATCAATGATCAGAGCCGATTTACATAGGCCGATCGTTTTTGGATATGTCTGATAAGCAGGATGCTACAGTGATGGTTTACGGATAAAAACTAAAATAATATTAATAAATAATAATTCATATTAACAATGATAATTATGTAATATCATGAATTTAAAAACTGTGGTTTGGCCTTTAATGGCATTAAGACCTAGCTAGCACTCCGATACTTAAGTTTTTTAAAGCAATTTTAACTTAATTTCGGGAATGTGTATTGCATTATTACGTGATTGCATTAAAGTGTGAATTTCTGAAGTTCATTTACTTTTTGAACCAGTCCTAATTATTTTTCCACGTTTTTGTAAATAGTTTATATTTGTGTAATTGTTTATAGTTCATGTTTTTGTGACTTAGTTGTGTTCCAATAAAAATGTCATGTGGTTGATTCAACAGTGTCATGTTGAGTGTTTTGTTTATATGTGACCCTGTAAAGCGGAACCAGTCGTTTCGGTGAAATTTAGTAAATTAAGTTATTGTGCTCACGTGAACGGCCATAAACTAAGCTTTCCAACGATATGTATATCGAGGGTATTACACAAACTATCGCTAAGATAACCGCATCCAAAGTTGACATGGTTCTCCTGTCACAATATGCCAGAAGAGGAGAAATCACCTGTTTAAGCAGCGCGTGCACAACGGGAATGACAGCAAATGTGTTGAATCTTCGCCGGGTTTAACAGTCAAAACGTAGGTTTTTCAGTGAAATGCGTTAACGATATGAAACTGTAGACTGTATACAGCCGAATTATGCGAAAACGTGAAATTCAACATTTTAACCCGGAGGTTAGTTATTGTTGATTTTCTCAAAATAACGATGTGCACAAAACGACTGATTTCGCTTTGAATGGTCACATATGCTCTTAGTAATTGATTGAAGAATCAATAAAAATCAACTGATGAAAATGATGATGGATTTGCTAATGCATGTGCTTCAAATGTAGGCTAAAATTAAAAGCAGTTAAAGGGATATTCCGCCATTTTTGGAAATAAGCTCATTTTCCACCTCCCCTCGAGCAAAACAATCGATATTTACCTTGTTCCCGTTCATCCAGCCATTCTGTGAGTCTGGCGATACAACTTTTAGCTTCAGCCTAGCATAGATCATTGAATCGGATTAGACCGTTAGCTTCTCGCCTGCTAGCATCATGCTTACAAGTGACTAAGATTTCTGGTAATTTTCCCATTTAAAACGTGTCTCTTCTCAAGTTAGAAAGTGCAATAAGACCAACTGAAAATTAAACCTGGCGTTTTTCTAGGCTGATTTGACATGGAACTACACTCTCATCTGACGTAATAATCAAGGCAAGTTGCAACCGTACCATGGGCGCAGTGATATCACGCACTACTTCCTGCTTGTTGCCTATGGGGACTGTTTTCAGATCAATCAAACTCGCCCAAGTAGTGCTGTGCGATACTACGGTATATATCGTTGTACGACAGAAAAATGTCTATCGTACGATACAGTCCTCTACCGTTTATATCGTAATTTTAACGTGTGTGGCTGTGACTGCTCAGGTAATTTAACTGCAGGTGCGTTGCCGCTTCTCGCAGCGGGCAACATAAACTTCATTTACTGACTCGGGATGGATGACCAGTGGGGTATACTACGAATCTCGTTGAACATAACCATGTTTTCTTTGGATAACCTGGATTGCTAAAAACGAAAGTCGCAATCAGAGTTGAGTGGTACTACGAAACTCACTCAAGGATGAATTTGTCCAACTAGGCTTTCAGCTCAGATCTGTGCGCGTTCTCGTGGTTGGGGTGACTTTGACCAATCGGGAAACGTGGAGACGCACAAGACAGCCTAGGTTAACCAACGATTACTTTCGCATTTATGAGCGGCAGAGAAATCTAGGGTGGTCTTTTTTAGTGTCTAACCCATAACATCAAAAAATCGATGGTCATCAAATATTGCATGGTATGCACGTCCATAGTAGTGACATATTTGCACGCGCAACATAGTTAAAAGCGCCTTCGAGTTTCAAAATGTTTGCAGAGGCGGGGCTGAACTTGTTCTAAGTATGACAGATTAGCACACGTGAGATAACTTCGTTTTTCAAGATAATGGATTGGTTAGAATTGGCCAGAGGGCGGTAGTTTTTCACGATTTGAGCTATAACTTAGCACATAACCTGCTCCCGACCAGGTTTGGTTGCGAGCATAAGATACCATGGTGATACAGCGACGCTAAAACAAATCCACTTTCGTATGACAGCATACCCTGGCTTTGAGCGCAACATACCTCGCTAACCCACTAATCGAGATTCGTAGTATACCCCCGTGGCAAATGAACGCAGGCAGCTAATAGTAAACAAATGAAACTTTTTTTGACATTGGCATGAAGACTAGTGTTGCACGGTGCACCAATACAACAAAAGTATTGCAATACCTGAAATTAAAAATGTCACAACACCTAATGTTAACCTACTTTACAGTACTTTTAAGAATGACTGTGTTCTTCTGAAGAAGCGGTGCGCGCAAGGCGGTCTCCCCTAAAAGCTAGCCTGTGGCTGTACGTCTTTTCCCCCTCACACACTCATATGCGCAGCGAGACATGGCTGCTAGTGTAAGTGATGCTTAAAGAGATAATCCGAAGTGAAATGCACTTTAGATCAATTTTTCGGACTATTGAGGGTACATACGTTGAGTTGACACCAAAATCATGTCATTCGGATGTATTTTGAGAAAGTTCGAGCTCACCGTTTTTAGCCAAAACTCGTTAGCCTGGAAGTGACCGGGGCGTGTCCTTTCGCCGCTACAAAACGCTATTTTTATACCTCTTCTACTGTTCCAAACAACACTACACTTACGTGGTAGTGAGAGGGTCCCTAAAGCCAAACCGAAATATCCCCACGTCTTTATGTGGTCGGATAGAGAGTCCAGAATGAATTTAATCGAGTCCGTACCTTTCCGGAAATGTTACTAAAGTGTTGTTAAAGCGTTCACAGCTGCAGCAGCGACATTTCCGGAAAGGTACTGACTCGATACTGACGTTAATTGAAAAATAACGTCATTATTTTTCAATTACACCTACTGTACACAACACAAAATTTCAATATTATTAGAAAAATGTGCATTCATGTGTGGATATAAATATACAATTTTAAGTAGAAATACTATATCGGGATATATATCGTTATCGTGATATAGAATTGACTATATCGGGAAATAACTTTTTGTCCATATCGCACAGCACTACGCCCAAGGTATGGACCCTGTAGCACGCATTTCCACAGCAAAGCGTGTAGTGTAAAAAATAGCCTAAATGTGTGGTTTCATGCTGCAAACATAACAATGAGCCAGTTTGTAAACATACAAAGCAGCACAACATCTCCTTCCACAAGACAACAGGATCCATGAAGCTACTTCCGCAAGACAGTACACAACTTCCGGAAGACAGTGCCGCAAGCCAATACGCAACTTCAGCAAGACGAGATGGCTTGTTCAGTGGCACAAGACAGTTGCAACGGTACAGTACAGTTTTTGCTCCAACCGCCTCTCATGCAGTGACACGCTTGGTCTACAACCAACCCAAAAGGACGCATGTCACCGCAGGGGAGGACTGGGACAAAAAATCGGCCCTGGCATTTTGGACCAGACCGGCCCACCTCATTCAATAACGCACACATTTACGGTCTTTTCTGTCTCGTGAATGTGTATACCAACTGTGCAACTCTTTAAAACCACATATGAGTTATGACTCTCTCCTCTCTTTCACAGATAGCCTACTCTCCTCTTCCTCATTGACAGCCTATTCCTCTCTCTCGTCGACTCTCTCCTCTCCCTAACACTCCTCTTCTGGGGATGAAATCTCAGCCTACCTCAACAAAACATCAATAGAGAATGCGGGGTGAGGTTTTTCATTGTTTTACATAAGGATGCAGTCAGGTCCAGAAATATTGGATTCTCTGATTAGCAGCTACAATGGCATAACATGGCAATGAAGAAAATTACGTCATTTTCAAATGTGTTATTTTCTTTCACTGTAGCCTAGCCTACTGTAGCCTACATTGCCTTTCGCCAGCCAAAACCTTTTAGACAGGGAAAAACCCAGAACGATCTAATTAAGGTCACTACCAAACTTTTCTCAATTCATTATAAAGTACTTTTTCGCGTAGAATCCATTTCTGTTTGGGACATTTTTATATCACGCATAGTTAATGAGATAATTTGCATATTTGAATACATTAGCGAATATAAGTGCATAATAAAGACATGTATTGATAATATGGCTGTTAGTAGCAGGGCCTCAATTTAATTTTTCACAACGGGGGGAATTCCCCCCCTCAGTGACTCCAATGGGGGGCATTTATACAGTTGGGGGGGGGGGGGGATTATACAGTTTGCGGGGAACGTTACTTGTAGGCTTAAACCAGTGGCGGCTGGTGATTTTAGAATTAACTGAGGAAGGTGTGCGCGCGGGGGGTGGTCTTTCAGAGAGGGAAGTTGTTAAACCCACATAGAGCTCCACAGTCCCGCCCACAGCCTTGCCCGGAAGAAAAAATCCAATACAATTTCTCTATTGACAACTGGAGAATAAGCCATAAAATCGTAACCGTCCATGGTAGACTTAAAACCAGCTACGATGTGACTAAGCGATTATACCTGCTTATATAGATGTCAAAAGTTAATGGGGCATCAACCTTGTTTTGATAAAACAATGTTTTATTCACGATTTAACGAGAGAGTACTACACTACCCGACACCCTAACTGAACAGCTGACAACTTTTCTAAACTCAAGCAACCCAAGTTTACACAGCATGCAGTTTGGCTTCAGAAAGGGTTATTCCACTGAGACAGCAGTTTTTACATCTCACAGAGCAAGTGAAATCTAAGCTGGATAAAGGTGGGGTTGTTGGTGCTGTATTTTTAGACTTACGAAAAGCGTTTGATACAGTCAATCATGATGTACTTCTCTCTAAACTAGATCATTTCAACTTCTCAACTAATACTCTGGCATGGATATCCTCATATTTATCAAACAGGATGCAGTGTGTCAAAGTAAAAAATGTGTGTTCCAGTTACTTAGAATGCAAAATGGGTGTGCCTCAAGGTTCAGTGTTAGGCCCACTCCTTTTTAGTCTGTACATTAACGATCTTCCTCAAAATTGCCATGGTGTGGATGTACAAATGTATGCTGACGACACTGTTTTATACACACATGCAATGAATCCTCAGGTGGCAGCTGAGAAACTAACTAAATCAATGGAGGGGGTGGTTAAGTGGCTTGACAAATCTTGCCTTAGTTTAAATGTCAGCAAAACAAAAGGCATGTTTTTCTCCAAAACAAACACTTATACCTCTAATCCAGGTATACTCATTAGGGGTGAACATATTGAAATAGTGACCCATTTTAAATATCTTGGTGTAACACTGGATGTTAATTTAAACTTCAAGAAACATAAAAAAAACATGTCCAAAACAATTAAATACAATCTAGCAAATTTTAGGCAGATTAGACACTCTCTATGGAAGCATCAAAGATATTTATGCATGCTTTGATCTTCTCACACATTTCATACTGTATTACCTGTTGGGGGCAGGCTGGTAAAACAACAATTAAACAAATTGAATCACTGTATAAACAAGCACTAAAGGTGTTTGACAAAAAGCCATTTCTGCATCATCACTGTGACATTTTAGACAAACATAATCTTTTAAACTTTGAGAATTTTCACTTCTTCTCAAATCTATGTCTAGTATACAGAATTTTAAATGGTCTGGCCCCTGCTTGCCTACTTGAGTTTGTCCAGCGTCGTCCTGTAAATTCTGTCAGATCCACTAGAATAGCATCCATTTAGTTCCCTTTCGCTATTCTACCTTTGGTAAGTCAGCATTTGCAGTGAATGCCACCACACAATGGAATGGCATACCAGATAACATAAAGACCGCTGGCTCTATTAGCAGTTTTAAAGGGATAATCCGGAGTGAAATGCACTTTAGATCAATTTTTCGGACTATTGGGAGTACATACGTTGAGTTGACACCAAAATCATGTCATTCGGATGTATTTTGAGAAAGTTCGAGCTCACCGTTTTTAGCCAAAACTCGTTAGCCTGGAGGTGACTCGGGCATGTCATTTCGCCGCTACAAAACGCTATTTTTATACCTCTTCTACTGTTCCAAACAACACTACACTTACGTGGTAGTGAGTAGAGGGTCCCTAAAGCCAAACCGAAGTATCCCCACGTCTTTATGTGGTCGGATAGAGAGTCCAGAATGAATTTAATCGAGTCAGTACCTTTCCGGAAATGTCGCTGTTGCAGCTAGCAACGTTTTCACAACACTTTACTAACATTTCCGGAAAGGTACGGACTCGATTAAATTCATTCTGGACTCTCTATCCGACCACATAAAGACGTGCGGATACTTCGGTTTGGCTTTAGGGAACCTCTACTCACTACCACGTAAGTGTAGTGTTGTTTGGAACAGTAGAAGAGGTATAAAAATAGCGTTTTGTAGCGGCGAAAGGACACGCCCCGGTCACTTCCAGGCTAACGAGTTTTGGCTAAAAACGGTGAGCGCGAACTTTCTCAAAATACATCCGAATGACATGATTTTGGTGTCAACTCAACGTATGTACTCCCAATAGTCCGAAAAATTGATCTAAAGTGCATTTCACTCCGGATTATCCCTTTAAATTGCATCTAAAACATCTACTGAAATCCACACAGCATTGCACTCATTAACATTTGACAAAGCATACACTATACTTTTTTGTTGTTGTTTTTGTTTTTGTTTCGTCTTGTTCTTGTGTATATGGTCTTCTTTGTTTGTCTGCTGTACATGTGTAATTGTGCCCTGCCAGGGGGACTACGGATGTAAATTAGCCTAAGGCTAACTCTGGTACAGTGCATCAAACGGAAACATTTATGTTAAAAAACTGTACATGGTCCCTTACAAATAAAATGACAAAATAAAAAAAATAAAAATAATGTGTAAAACTGGTGAAAGCAGAGCCTTTGATTGTTAGAGATCGCCGTTGCCATGGCACTCCCAAACAAACTGTACTAAACTTTTCCCGCGCCTATCGTCTCGCTGGAACTTCAAAACTTGTGGCTGCAGGGCTGTCAGGACCGATGTGCAGTGTTGCCAACTATTTCAAATGGAAAGTAGCTAAAGCCAGCTCCAAAAGTCGCCAAATGTCGCTAGATGACGTCACACGCTAATTTGCATATCAATTACGTCATTACGTCGTGCCCCCCCCCCCCCCCCCCCCCCCAAAAAAAAAAAAAACGTTGAGGGCCCTTTAATAACTATGTATGCCTGTTTGCTTTTCTCTTTGGCTACTCATACAGTAGACATTGCCTATAGGCAACTTTAGAGCCCATTTCAAATATATTTCGTTTAATATGTTAATTGATACACTTTACACTTCTGTATAGGCTACTTTGCTATCTTGTCACATCAGAATGAAATTAGGCTACGTGGCTGAAAAGCAGTCATTTCCTACCTATTCCCTGCATCTGCTTTTCACTGATTGAAGCCTGATAACTTTATAACATTATGTGAATCTCAGAAGGTTATGGTTCCCGCTTCACTTATGGATACAATGTTTATTTGTGGCTCTATCACACGGTCAGCCTATCACTGAAAACAGAAGTTGCGTGATCACTGTTTTATTTACTTTCATTTTGCGTCATATAGGCTATCACGCCAATAATTAAATAAAATGGCAGGGGTTGGCCAGGATTAGCTGACAGATCTGTAGCCTAATGCTTGCTTGTAGTTCTTGGAAGCTATACTTTTGTCCGAGCTCAACTACTGCCAGCCGTTTGAGCGTCCAGAATCCAGACCGCTGTCTTGCATTTGCTGCCACTGAGCAGAGCAGCCACATAGCCTACTCGTTTAAAGCACGCGGCTGCGTGTAGAACGTCAGTCGTACCGAACGTGGTGGTGCACACAGCTGGGTATGGAGCGGGAGGGAGAGGCGGCCGGGGTCGGGAGAGGGAGGGAGAACGAGAGCTCAGAGCTGCGTGAAGTGCAGTGACGACTCAGACAAGGAAAGGGGAAAAGTCGCCAGACACACGAAAAAGTCGCCAGATTTGTTGTCAGTCGCTAGATAAGATTTTCAGTCGCCAGAGACGGCCAAAAGTCGCTAAATCTAGCGACAAAGTCGCTAAATTGGCAACACTGCCGATGTGTGGTCTTCCGAAAAAGAACGGTTTTCTCATCTTGAAGGTTGAATTTACTCAATGGAAACAGTAGGAAGTAATCATCTTCTTTTCACAGATTAATATGGAACCATGTTAAACTATCGTTAGGCTGCAAATTTTGGAAATGTGTGTACGTTTGCAAAGCATCATGGGATTTGAGTTCTCTAACTCCGAATTTAAGATATGTACACAGTCTTGTACCTTTCGCTTTTTTTACATTTTCTGTTCATTTTTTCAATCGAAATTATAAGTTATATGCTTATGAGTCACATCGTAGCTGGTTAGCCCAAGGCATGGTCTAAAACTCTTTATATCCGGATTTTTCCAGAAGTCAATGGGAGAAATTAATGAGAAATTTACTTCCGGGCAAGCACCTCTCTCGGAGGAGGGGCGGGACTGTGGAGCTCTATTATGGTTATGGATATGATTTAATGCCAAAGTAAGTAAACTGGAATTAATTAATACAATTATTTGTACCCCAGCTTGTTAGTATACTTTTTGTATCCTGTGCTGTTTTATACCCCTCTACTGCAAGACATAATGCATGCACTGAAAATGTGCTAGGACTTTTATTTTGATATGGGTCCTAGAGTTTCTGAATTCCTGTCGAAAGTTTTTAGCCGTTTGTTAGCAGCTGCAAAAGTGTCAAACTTCAAACCAGTTGTACAATCATGATCTAACCCAAAACAATAACAGACAGACATCATGACATGTAGGCTAGTCTAAAAAATAACAGCCCCAAATGCACTATACAGTGAGCCTCACGTTTTCATGAAAGCTTGATATAATAGTGTGTAAAACAGCAACATGACGTTCAGCTAACTACAATTCAAACCTTGCTAGTTAATCTTGTTAAAATTACTTGCATTCGTTTTCAGCTAAATTAGACGTAAATAGTTACAGAAATGTATTCGTTCAGACGTTCGTTCATTTGCTAGGTACGAGGCAACATAATTTCCGTGCTCTCGCCTTTGCTATACGTTAACTGATAATTACCCTAGCTAGCTGCCTGCTACCATTGGAGTTTTGTACGTCTTTCTGCCGTTCTGACCCTGATTGTATGTCAAGTGAGTGACCCGAAGTTGGATGCTCAATAGTGCTGCCGCGATTAATCGACATAATCGAACTAATCGATTATGAAAATTAGTCGATGCCCATTTTTTTTAGTCGACTAATCGTTTTGCTATTGACCCCCTATTTATTCTTAGTCTCCCGTCTCTAACGGCTGTAATGTTATTAATTCTGTTATTAACTCTACAAAAGTAAGCTGATATTGATATGAGCATATCTATGGCTATATGTCATGTTTTGGCCCTTCAGTTGAGTTAAAAATAAAATGGACACAACAAAATAACGAAAACTTTTTTTTTTTTTTTTAATAGTCGTTTAGATTAGTCGACTAATCAAATTAGTCGAAAGATTAATCGTTAAAAAATTAGTCGTTAGCGGCAGCACTAATGCTCAATAAAACGTTTGATTTATTAACAACTAAGCAACTGAAATGATTAAGTTAATTCAGTTCATTTTCGATCCACATGCTCGACTTTCCTGCGGCATGACAACTATTATGTACAGTTAACCTGCATTTCTGATTGGATATTAGCAACACAATCACTGATTGGTTCATTGACGGAGGCACTTCTGCGAAGGATCTTCCGCCCTTTGGCCAAAGATTGATAATGTTACATGTCTCATTTATAATTAGGCTTGCCTTGGTTATTCTTATCAGTAAGTTACACTTTATAATTTACAGTTTCACTTGTAAGTAGCCTTCCGTATCAGTTGAACATATTGATCTAACTATCATCTTTTTCCTTCTGATTCTGATAGGTGCCAGTGGTCTATGGATGCTATACTGAATGGATGGCAGTGACGCACAGCACACGTGAATTTCTAAACTAATAAGAGTCAATAAATGCACTTCAAACAAGTCAATAAATGCACTTTGAAACGGATGAGACGTTGTCAATGGTTATTTGAGCAAGCTTGTGTAACCTGAACCAGGCAGCTAGCCATAGCCAATGTGTAGCCTAATTTATCCTGGCTGTAGATAAAGCAGGATATGTTTTTTCCAATATTTTACCAAATGAATAAATAAATGTTGAAGCGATGGAGATGTTTGACGAGTTTCGCCATTGACATTTCAAAGAACAGTGGCCAATTAGCCGACTGCAATGTGAACACTCGGGAGGTGCCGCCTAAAAGTCTGTGGTAGGTCTAATTTCTGCCTTTGCCCTGTACAAGAAGCAGACATAATTTTGTTCCGTCCTTGCTAGGAATATGCTTAGCTAGCTAGATTAAAACTGTTAACGTTACTAGTGCTCATGCAGTACAACGTTTACAGATATGATGCACTGTAGCCTGCTAAAACTATCCATGAGACTTGCATGATCACATCTGTTGACTTTCCACGTCAAACGAAGCGAGCTGATTGGCTGACTGGCTATTCAGTAAGCAGTGCTGTGATTGGCTGTTTAGGTCACATGACTTTTGGCGATTTGTAAAACTTACAAAACTTTTTTTCCACACAGTGACAAAACGGATTTGCAGATGTACGAATAATTTTTACATGAACAAAAAAATGTACAACTACAAAATATTTTTGCATGTGCACAAAACATTTTTACGAACTCAAAATATTTCTACAGACACACAAAACCATGGCGAGAATTTTATACCATAAATCTACCGCATTAAAAGGTGCGGGAAATGAAAAAAATATGCGAGATACCCGCAATCCTGGACACAAATTCAGGCCCTAATGGCTTTAGGCCAAGATTATATTGAAATTGTACCAAATATAAGAAATAATCATACAAAAACATGTTTTTAGATGGGATATTGCCGTTAAATAATGCAAATTAGGGTACTTTTTTGTTCATGTGCAACTTCCTCTACAAGAACATCACAAAGCAATTATCGATGTTTTTACTTAATTAATGTAAATATACACTCATTTTGTGAGAGATCATTGGCATGGTATCATTTTATTCACTAATTTGCATACAAGAATGGGTCTGTGAAGAATTCCTCTTATGTTCATAATGTATTCAAATATGCGAATTATATGCGTGATATCAAAATGTCCCAAGCAGAAATGGATTCTACGCGAAAAAGTACACTAATCAATTGAAAAAAGTTTGGTAGTGACCTTATTCTGGGTTTGTCCCTGTCTATTTCACTTTTCATGTTGGTGATGGATTTACATTTAGCCTACAAGTAGGCTAGGCCTAGACTTATTCTCTTGTGAAGAGGAACACCTGGATTGGCATAACATCAGGCAATAGACAACATTAAAGCATTAAAAAAAGTGTGGTATTCCTTCATTTCGGTACATTGTTCCTAACCACCTACATAAAAACTGCATTTAGGCTACATTTTGTCCACGGCCAGAAAGTAGCTTAGCCTGGCTAGCCTCACCCCACACACAGAGAGGGCTGCATGCTACACAATCTATGTCTTGTTGTATTTGCGTCTACTTAAGTAGGATACAAACTAACCTAGCCATAGAACATAAGCCCAAAACATTTTATTGACGTTTTCATTGTATCAATTTTAGGCTATTAGGCTACCAGGTTGGGTTGCTACTCGTTACATTTCTGCTGGACTGCTTCGCAAATTTCAGCACACTTGCTCACCAAAAGTTCTACTGCACCTGTTCAATGTCGCCAGTCGCCACCACCACCCCTGACATCGGCCACAGGAGCTGAGAAATGTGCCTACAGGATACGGCTTTCGCAGTTTCTCCGCACCTCCTTTTCGTTCAATATCGTCGAAGATCTAACAGAGATAACGTTACCGACACAAACGAGGGGAAGTGTGTCACGATATGGACGAGATAAGCCTAGGCTAGAGCAGGGACGTCCTTCTCCATCTTCAAAAGGCGTCTGAAAGCCCAGCTCTTCAAAGAATCTCCTCTCATAGCACTAGCCTAGCCTAATTATTACACTCATTAATGCACTTATTGTGGTTTTTGCTTGTTGTTGTAAATGTGTTGCTCCAAAAACGAAAAAAAAAAATGTTTTTACCAAAAGCGTCGGCCAAATGTAATATTAATGTATGACATTGATATTTTGTTATTGCTATTCTCCTTATGTATCCTTAATTACCATGTTTGTTGTATTGTTTTTTATTTGTAGGCTATGTCGCGTTGGACAAAGGTGTCTGCCAAATAGCAATAACGATAGCTTGTTTTCAACCAGCAGACTCGGTAGCCCAATGACCGAAATGTTTGGTGCAGAGCCATGGTTTGGTGGTAAGCCTACCCATCTATCACTTTTCTGTCTTCTCTGCTCTGTGGCGTCAGCATGCACTGGAATTACGTCACAATCAAACAACATTTTACACGTTCTTAACTACCCTGACTGCAGCAAAAGTTCATAATAGCGTTTGACAAGAGAAGCAGACACATTTTTTTTTTTCCTCAGCGATCTTTTTGAATCCCATACACATTCTGGTAACATCAGGTAACATCTATTTCTACATATTTTGTATATCTATTTAATAGTTTATTTTCTCAAAATGTTTAACGTTGACATTCCAACATCTGTCTAAAGAAAAAGAAACTCATAATTATTATTATTATTTTTTAAAGTTGTTAATTTTGTTTGTGCCCCAAGTAGGCTACAGTAGTAGGCTACCACTCAGATTCTGCATTTTCTTAAATTGTGAAACGAAAAATCATGAGAATGGTGAAAAATTATGTATTCTGAGATATTGAGTTCCATCCTTTACTTCTATTCAAAAGGGCTATAGTCCTGAGACCATGGCTTGCCAGGTCAATGGTAGATCTGCATATCCTGACAACTGGAAACCAGTTGTTGGACAGAGCAGTCCAGGCAAATGGCATCAGGGCGACTGTGGATCTCCTCGTTACTACAAGGTAAGCTCGTATGGGCACAAACATTGTCAGAAGACACATGGATCCCTCTTAAGAAATATCTGGCATCACATACAGTATATACTGTTGGCCTAACTGGTGGAGCAGCTGCATCTGCTTACATAATGAGGATCACTCACTGTACTGTACTGTACTGTACTGTACTGTACTATATATAGGTGAACCCCAAAGAATACAGAGGCTTTCTGGGACTTCCGGACAAGTAAGTCAGACATAGACTACCATGACGCCATGATTTAAACTCTATACACATTCATAGACATCCACTCTAATCATTTGAAAAGATACGACCACATTTGTTAACGTTTGCGCATTTTTGTTATAGATATGACAGCATTTATCAGTACATTATTCATTTCATTGACAGAATTGTATTATTTTATTTATTATTATTATTTATATTTTGTTATTGAACGACAGCAATGACCCTCCTAAAAGTGAGGTCATGGCCTTCTTAAAAGGGAAGTCCTTGGAGTGCCTCCGTGACCTCAGTGTGGAGGACCACTGCTCAGCATATCTCTGTTGGCAGCTCACGGCTCTGCTCTGCCAGATGAATGGGGTGAGTTTCAGAGAACATGACATACACCCATGGCCAGAAACATGCTATTACTTGACAAAATGTACATTTTTTCCTTCAATCTGTAATAAATCACACTATTTGGTAAAAACACATTTCTGCTTGCTAGGGTGTTGTAAGGATAGTCATTATGTTGAGAGTAATCATGCTGCTTGCTATGCTGTAAGAATACATCATGTGTCCTTGAAGCTTTTCTACACTAAAACAGAGAAATATAGTGTAAAGAGGAGAAAGGCTGTAGATAAACATGCACACCTGTTATGTACTGAATGATAGCTTACATTTAATTTGTTTTCTACAGAATGTGATGGGCAATGATATAGCAGAGCTCCTCCTCTGCAAGGAAACAACCAAACTGAGGCAGGAGGAGGAGATGACTGTCTTTGATTTGGTAGATGTGGACAGCAAATTAAAGCATTGGGCTACCACTAAAAGGACAAGGTGAGAAAAAATATCTATTTCTTTTAGCATTATTTACTACTAATTTTATGTATTAAAATGATGAACTATTTAACTATGAGTTATACATTATATTACTACTTTACTACTTTCATTATCATTATTCTTATTTATGTTTACATGTTTTACACGTATATATCATGTAACTGTACACTTTCCATACAATCCTGACACGATTAATAAGGGGGCCACAATGTGTTACCTCAAAATTAAATTATGAATGAATTTCTTAAACTGATTCTGTAAATGTTTGATTTAATGGGTTGTAAAATAAGCCAATTTGTCTTCATATATGTGTATGTTATTGTACAACATACAACTATAACTTAATAATATAATCAGTTTTCTTCCTATAATACATTATAATTGTAGGCATCTTTGAAGACACTCCATGAGACTCTACCACTAAAATAATTCCACACAAATCCAAACTACAATGTGAAATATTGATTAGATTAAGGGAACAGAATTACACATTGCAGGAGAGCATGTGCTATATACAGAGACAAAGAGCAGGGCAATGGAGGAGGCTGTGCTGAGGCAGGGGTCAGACCATGCTGAACAGATGGGGTTTCAATGGGGGTTAAAGGAGAATAGTGTTGATTTAACACTTTTTTCCCAAAACTGTATACAGACCTGTAAATCATATTCCATATTCTCAACTCTAGATTTGCTGATTCTATGGAGGAGGGTGATCCCCTGAGGACTTTAAATCAGATAGAGTCTGGAAGAATACCAGATGTTGCCACGGTATGTATTCTCTATTTGTGCTGGTTCTGAATGCATGGTGTGAGAAGCATAATTCTGACTGTTACACAATGCCAAATGGTTCCTCTTCCAGCGTTGTGGTGAAAACTGGTACACTCATCTGGCCTCTGTTTTGACTGCGGTGTGTCCAAAAGATCTACAGATCACTACAGCAAAAATGATGGGAGAAAGCTTGAGTAAATATGAACAATTACTATTCCTTTCTTTTTTAAATGCTAATTCTTAAACACACATTCTACATTACCATCAGACACATTAATGACTAACCTTGAGTCACTTCTTTCACCAGGCTCTAGGGGCATGATGGAAGCATCCCATTTTTGTTTTGTGGCTGCTCAGATCCAGCTTAGCACACTATATAAAGTGCCATTACAAGTTGAAATTGACCCTGACCAAAGGTGAGAGGTGGAGTGTGATGTTATGCATGCATTTGGAAAGATATCTAGGCAAATGTATCAATGTATTTACAGCATGTCTTTCCCCCACAGAGTTCCTCTTGTTCTGGAAGCAATGAAGGTTCCACTGGATTTCAAGGTATGACTTCTTAATTGCCGTCCTTAGAAATGGATCAACTGTGCTCTTGTCCTTCTGTCTCTGAAACATACAAGTCTCGTTTCCTTTTCATCTGTCTGTGTTTTTACTGTGCTTGAACATCCTGCCCAGGGACTGCAGGTGCAAATTAGCTATTTAGCTAACCCTGGTATAGAAGTTATTCTATGCATGGTCCCTGTCAAACAAAACCAATAAACTAAACTAAACTTTGGCGGTACATTTAGGAAGTGGGAACATGACAGGCTACTAGTACATACATTGGCCGTCTCAGCCGTCGTGTCTCCATTACAAAAAGGGACCCGGGATTTACCTGGCCGGAAAGGACGTGATCATTCCGCATCAGTTTCGATCACCACACACACAAGCATGGCCTGTACCTCATTATCAGTCTGCTTGTCATACTTTTTCATCTTTTCTTACTTTCGTCACTTTTTTTCCATCTTTTGCTAGTCATTACTCTTCTTCAACTGACTTTTAAAAATGTCGCTGTTGTTGTAGGGCGAGGGTCGACTTCTATTCACATGACATCCCGCCTTTAGTCATATCCAATCAGCATTGAGGGGTTTTTTTTGCGACCAAAATTAGCCTTTAGGGGCAGGGTCTGTAAAGGGAGACATCCCCACATGGGTGAATTTACCGGGTACGTCTCTTGATGGGTTTCAGGCTATTTTAAGTCACATTTCAACAAATTCAATATACATGTATCATACCCCTTATCAACAGGAGGTGACGCTGGCAGCTGCTGAAGATCCTCTTCTCACTGACAATGAGGCTTCAGTGCCCATCTCTGCACCAGTGCACATCCCAGCAGCAAAGACAAACCCAGCACCAGTGCCCATCCCAGCACCAGTGCCCATTTCTACACCAGTGGCCATCCCTGCCTCAGTGCCCATCTCCGCACCAGTGGCCATCCCTGCCTCAGTGCTCATCCCAGCACCAATGGCCATATCTGCACCAATGGCCATATCTGCACCAGTGCCCATATCTGTACCAGTGCCCATCTCTGCACCAGTGGCCATATCTGCACCAGTGCCCATCCCAGCTACAGTGCACATTCCAGCACCAGTGCCCATCCCAGCGCCAGTACCCCTCTCTGCACCAGTGCCCATTCCTGCAGCAAAGGCAATCCCAGCCCTTGCTGACCGTTGTCATCTGAATAGTGAGTGTGTTTATTTCTCTCATCAAGGTGTTTCTGAAAACCATTGCCTTGGAAATAGACTCCAAGAAGCTGATCAGTCTGGAGCTGTCATGTCCCATAATATATCTCAGAATCAGCTGTAGGTTCTTCTGGAATGTTTAGAATGTTTACTGATTCATAGCAGACATATGAAGGCAGCACTGGTCCTCCTTTCTCCAACAGGGCCCAGAAGGAGGTACGTGGATGTATTTGCCACATCAGCGCTGACTGTGCCAGTAGCCCCGCCCAACATGTTGGACCTCATGGCACCAATGGCCATTCCTGACCTCATTGAAGATCAAGGCTAGTCACACAAAAGCACACTCCACACACATCAATTAGTGTCCACGATATCTGTGTGAAGAAGTCATTTGAAAAAAAAGTGTGGCTGACAAAGTTAGATATAGTTGTAGATGTAGTTACGATACTACTGGCAAATGTATTCATGGATTTATCTCGATTCACCTTTGCAGATGAGACTGGGCAGTGCATACAAACAACTTTGTCTGCTCAGGTAATCACATAATTGTTCAATTCAATAGTAAAGAAAATACATTTCTGTTTTAAATCATTCAAATTCATACATATTCAATAATGTCCCACCTGTCCCCTCTCAATAGGAGGTGATGGCTGTCTCTCCTGCTCCTGATGAGGAGGCTCCCCAGTCCATCTCTGCTTCAGAGCCCGTCCCAGCACCAGTGCACATTCCAGCACCAATGCACATTTTAGCACCAGAGCACATTCCAGTACCAGTGCCTGTCTCTGCAGCAGTGCCCGTATCTGCACTAGTGCCCGTATCTGCAGCAGTGCCCATCTCTGCACCAGTGCCCATTCCAGTACCAGTGCCCATTCAAGCACCAGTGCCCATCTCTGTTTCAGAGTCCATCCCAGCACCAGTACCCCTCTCTGCACCAGTGCACATTCCAGCAGCAAAGGGACTCCCAGCCCATGCTGACTGCTATCATCTGAATAGTGAGTGTGTTTATTTATCTCATTAAGGTGTTTCTGAAAACCATTGCCTTGGAAATAGACTCCAAGAAGCTGATCAGTCTGGAGCTGTCATGTCCCATAATATATCTCAGAATCAGCTGTAGGTTCTTCTGGAATGTTTAGAATGTTTACTGATTCATAGCAGACATATGAAGGCAGCACTGGTCCTCCTTTCTCCAACAGGGCCCAGAAGGAGGTATGCAGATGTACTTGCCACTTCAGCGCTGTCTGTGCCAGTAGCCCCACCCAACATGTTGCACCTCATGGCACCAATGGCCATTCCTGACCTCACAGAAGATCAAGGCTAGTCACACAAAAGCACACTGCACACACATCAATTCGTGTCCACGGTATCTGTGTGAAGAAGTAATTTGAAAAAAAAGTATGGCTGACAAAGTTAGATATAGTTGTAGCTGTAGATGTAGTTACCATACTACTGGCAAATGCATAAATGGATGTATCTCGATTCACATTTGCAGATGAGTGTGGACAGTGCCTACAAACAACTCTGTCTGCTCAGGTAGTCACATACTTGTTCAATTCAAAAGTAAAGAAAATACATTTCTGTTAAATCTTTCAGATTCAGAAATGTTCATGTCCCACCTGTCCCCTCTCAATAGGAGGTGATGGCTGTCTCTCCTGCTCCTGTTGAGGAGGCTCTTAAATCGGCTTCCTCTAAGGATTACATTATACCATCTTTTAAGGTTTGGATAAAGATCCTGGGAAAAACAGACAAATGTTATGCCTGAGAGTAACATTCATAATGAGACTACATTACTTTAGCTGAAAGTTGATTGGATTGTCACAATTTCACAGATTGACTTTAATTGAATATCATCAGAAATAAGTAACTACAATAGGATGATGTAAGGAAGACACAGTGTTATGTAATCAGTTTCACTGTTGCTCCAATTACTGCATTCATTGTTTATGCTGTTATTCTGGCTCATTATGACCACTGCACAGTGAAACCTACACTCATATAAGTTTAGTCAGAGTGTTTTTTCTTCTGGATTTTTTTTTTTTTTAATTTTGTGTTAGCAAATCACAGGACACTGAAAGACCAGGGTGCTCACACATTCATAAACACACACACACACACACACACACCATTACCTCCACACACCCACTCACTAGCGAACACACACACACACACACACACACATGTACAGACACATAAAACACACACACACACACACACACACACACACACACACATGCAGGCAAGCAGACACATGCACACACTCACAAGCAAACAGACACACAGAGAAGCACACATATACTGTACACAAAAGCAGACACATGCACACACTCATTTCCGTACACAAAAGTTGCAAGAGTAGGGGATGGAGTAGGATATGGAGATAAATTGACAGTGATTCATTTTTGTGGAGGATGTGCATGGAGGAATGTGCAGGACTAACCGGCGGTCATATTTTGTACCGCTTTGCATCTAGTTCTTACATAATTTTCACTGATTTTGTCTTGCTGTAAATGCTTTATCTGAGGTACCAATTAAGCAATTCCATCAGCAATCATTGTTGTGTTTTTGTGATAGCTATAGCTTCTGCTTTTGATTGTGTTTTCATGTATGTGCCACAGAGATATTGTAGGGGATGGCTCATGTGGATACTTCCTTCAAAGAAAGAGGCTCATCTCCCTGATGACACAAACAAATCTGTGAGCAGTCTAATTTGTATAAGAAAATCTGTTAAAATGGCATGAGGAAGATGTTAAACAAATGTTTACAAATTCTTTCAGATTTTTTGGGATGTGTCTAAACAGAAATGGGTGGATCGAAATGAACCAGAGAAAAAGGTAACCTATTGAATGAGCAATGGAAATAAAATAGTCAATCAGACAACTATTGCCAGTGATCTTTCATTGCGCTCTTAAATGAAAAGGAAATAGTTCCCAAGGTTTACACAGTGAAATGCCAGTTCATGATTCACTTACAGTAATTTCCTGTGTATTAGCCGCATTGTGTATAAGCCGCAGAACAGTGTTTTAAGCAAGTTATTATCCGTATATTAATCCCATATCTGAAGACATTTTGCAAAAGCAATGCATTAAGCTAATAGTTGGGAAATGACGGTTCTGATTTTGTTCTACTCAAAAGACCAAAGCCGTCCCACCACCACCCATGGACCCTCCACTGATGCCCCCCTGGAACACCAGCAGCTCAACAGGAAGTGGTGGCCCATCTACTGTACTCCCCACCAATGGAGCACCAGTCAACATGTTCCGGAGGACTGGTGAGTTCATCTGCAGTGTGCTAGTAACAGCACATGACCATTGGCTCAGTCTGATATTTCAGCTCACAGACTGAGAAATGTCTTGTCCTGAAAGTCCTTGTCTTCACAACATCAGATCACTTGTTAAATTATTCTAAACATTTTGCAGCCATGTTCAACACAATTTTTCAACACATCACATTCAACATCAGGCCATTATGGATTGAGATTAGTTGGACTGTCTGAATGTATGAAAAGGGTTTTTGTTTGGGAATGGCCAGCTTGTCCACATTAATTGGCTTACATAATTGAACCCCACTTGTTTGAAGTGATCAACAACAAGCTACTGACACCAGTGGTCATCTTGTGCATCTTCTTCACTGTAGGAATTAGGAACCGATATGTTGACATCATGAACCCAGGCGGAGACAACACTAAGCCACCAACAATGCTAACCCTGTTGACTCCTGTGGTGAAGACAGTGAACATATTCAACCCATCAGCTCAAGGTCAGTCGTAGATGTGTTCGCTTCCTTTTAACCACTTTTTGTATGATGTTCCTGCAACTGGATAAAAATGGTTGCTTTGTTTGTTTTGCATACAGTGTGTGCAGGGGAAATGGTTGAAAGCGTTACACAGCCTTGCCAACCTTTGGCTGAGCTCTCAAACCCCCCTACCAAGGCTGAGGTAATACTGACACATCAGTCATAATACTATTAGTAAGAAAATAGTGAAGGTAGATGTTTCTGATATTTTGCTATGCAAATTCTTTGCTCAACAGAGTGTGCATGACGCTTAGGGACTTCAATCAACCAAATTTTGGTGGTACGTTTCTGTCAGTAAAAGCAATCTGAAATTGTAAATTAATTTTTGCACACTTTAACTCCCATTGCATTCTCAGTTTAATCTCTAGGATTCTGTTTTTTATTTGTTTGTTGTTTCACAGCCTTAATGAATGCAGGACATTTCAACAAGCACACAGAAGCCAGACACGTCACTCTATTACTACCAAAATAAATTTCCATTCAGCATCCTAATAGTATTTTTCTTTCATCTGTTCATCCTCTCCCATTATTATTATGACTGCCATCGTAGAAGCGATGAGAGAGAGGTTTGATATACAGTACAGTATCTATAGAAAATCATACCCCTTTGAAATAATGACTTTATTTGTCTTACAGCCTGAAATCAAAACCCATTTTGAAAAACAGGCAACAGTTCTGGAAATGTATTTTAAAAAAACATGAAAAACTAGAATAACAGGGTTGGAAAAGTCATCATACCCCTGATTCAATACTTTGTATAGCTTCCTTTTGCTTTAATTACAGCATACAGTAGGCCTCCCCCACCATTATTCTTTTGGAATGGTCACTTTTTGTATAAGTGTTTTGGATACCATGACAAGGCCATTCAAACTCTCTGGGCATAGATGCATCATAGGCTGCATAGGAGCTGAACTCTTGTTTTTTCCACACTGGGTGGCAGCATTTCCTTTCTAAAGTACTTTTCATTCACTAGAACCTAAAATCCTACAATGTAATGTGGGTACACCATGTAGCACCCACCGAAAAGTACTCTTTCAAATACTCTGAAAAGCCATAATTTGCTAGTCTATAGTAGAAGGTTGAAAACGTAGCCTACACAAACGTACACATGGGGTTTAACCAAGAGATGCGATAAAGACATTCCTCACCCTACAAATGTTCTGTATGGGAATGTAAAAAGGGATGTGCACGCAACCTACACAACTCAAAGTAATGCAATTACAAATCTGAAAAAAAAAAACCCAGCATAGTGATGCAAATGAGCGCCACATGGTGCTGCAGTGCATACTAGCAAAAGAAAAGAAACCAACTGTTGTCCACTTCTCCATCCCCATCACTCCATCCCTACAGTAGGCTACTCTTGCAACTCTAGTAAACTGCAAGTCTTACATGTTGTCTCTTTGGATGCTACATGGTAGGCTATACAAATTACTTTCAATTCAGCCACCTAACAGAACGCCATATTTATTTTCCAAGGAAACTAAACAGCTGATTCATCTGTTTCCAATTTACAACTCTCACCTAAATTAAGAGTTTCTCACGTGAGGATCTTTCCCAAAGGCATAACATGTTTAACATGTTTAAAATGTAGAGAGAAAACTCAGCTTCAAGGCTACAGTATGTACTCAACCTCTGGCATCAGATGGACTCCAGTGTGTGTCAGACATCAGACCTGCCTCTGAACGTCCTGCTTAACTCAGCATTCAGTTGTCAAAGTTGCCAATGACATCACCACAAAACTTGGTTGAGAGAAAGATAAGAATCCTATTCACCCACATGTGACCTCTCTACGGTCACAAAAAAATGAAAGTGCTAACGGTGCAGTATCCATGGATGTCTTCTTCTTAGGATTTCTATTAGGATTTCTATCTTTTCATGGAAGGAAAGCAACACGTCACCAATGAACACAACTTCTAATTGATTGTGAACAAAACTGCTGGCTGAACAGTGATCTACAGAGAGGGCATCCTGGTGAACATGAGGATCGGTTTGTGTAAATTAGCCTTAGGATAAGCACAAATGGTTAAGTTGACAATGTGCATGCATTAGTCTGTGAAACTACAATAAAGAAACTTTGAAATATCATGGGGGCACAAGACCTAATAGCCTATAGCTCAATAATTATATTTTGCCTTTTTAGAAGGACATCATGGGTTGCAATTAGCCTATAATGTGGCAAATAGTAAAACATTAAGTTAAGGATTAATAGGCCTACCGACTTCAAATAGACCTAGTCAAGACCACATCTATTTTGCATAATATGTGCTTCATCCCCACCAACCTTATAATAGGCCTATGATGAAGCTTATTGGTGTAGGCTACCCTTCACTAGTCAGAAGTTATGTAGCCGAATGCAGTGCGAAATTAGATCAAAATAGTGAATTATATGAATCTATTTAATAATAAATAGCAGTAATTCTAATGAAGTCATGATTAAAACAACTTCATAGCATAGTGATGTCAACTCTGAACCATGTTCCGGCGCGGAGGGCGTGGTTTTGTGATGCATTGCGGCTCAGTTGCTTTAGCCAGTGATATGTGTATGAGGGCGAGGAGTTGCCTGTGGTCCCGGTGTTCACTGCACACACCATGCTGAAATGAAAGAATATGGCACGCCACCGCTAGGGATTCCGCGGATCGAGAATGAAGGGGGAAATGATCTGGAAAATATGCACTACTGCACGGGAGTTGAGCAGTCTATTCATTTAACACAGTTGTATAGTTTGACAACATGTATCGGGTAAATCAGAGGTGAGATAGGGCTGTTGCTTGCCCTCTCAGTGGTTTAGAAAACTGCGCACTCTCGCCTCCTTGTCGATTGGGAGGTGCACCGCTTGCTGGTCTAGACTAGACCGATCATTTTTTCCACATCGAAACAATAACATACGGAAATCATGACAACGGGACAAGACGAGAGCTCCGTTCGTGTGGCTCTACGGTAAGATGCTGTCATCACCTTTGTACAGTGATGCTGCAACGTAAGCTAACATTCAAAGAATAACTTGGCCTCTGAATTATACCTGCCACCTCCGCTTAACATGTGTGTGATGCCAAGGGACTACTACTCAATAACATAAGAGGGTACCTGGATTAATAGCCTAGCCTACTATAGGCTTACATATATTGCCGAGTAATATTCCTTTTACCTTATTTTACTGTTGAGTGCAAGGTGCTCTTTCCTACGCACCGTAGCCTAGTGTTCCTCGAGGACATGTCGCTTGCAGCGCAGTCTGAAGCGATAAACCTTGGCATATGCACGAGCATTTGTTGTTTACTGTCATCACGTTAGCGCCAACGTATGTGTCATATAGGGCAAGAAGTGGCAAAGTGGGAAGATGATTATCGATTAGACTACCGTGTCCCTCCGTGTACGGCTCAGGCCTAGCCAGGTGTCTTCAGTGCTGATAACGCAACGCCACGCCACGCCACGCAGCTACAAATAGGCTACACATGATGGGCCTCTGAACCCACCCAACGCTGAACTGGGTTTTTCTTTCTTTCAGTTATGTATTTGCATAGTAGGCTATTTAGGTCAGTATGGCAAATGCGGGTGTTTTTTTTCCCTTGAAGAAGACGATTGAATGATGTGTAATCAATGAAAGGAAGGCTTTATCGACCTCCTGAGGAACATGCAACCCTCAGAAAGGCTGTCACCGTTAGGTTGTAAAATTGATTTTTTGGGGGGTAGGCTATCATTGCCGTTTATCCTGAGGTCTACTTCTTGAATTTGCTCTTTTTATGCAGCTCCACCATTGTAAATCAATTCCATTGGTAAAATATGTAGACCACCTGCTGTGCAGACGTCATAGTATTTCACCCATATTTCCCCCAAACCAATTATTGCCAATTTATTGTGTTAGACTGGGCATGGAAGTAAATTAGGTCACAGAAACAGCCAGCAGAGTAAAAAAGGCAACAGAGTAAAAATGTTTTTTTATGATTATAATAATAATAATGATAATAATTCTTCACTTGATTATATAGCATTTATATTGTTCTGGCAGAGAGTGACTACAAGGCTATCAGTGCATTCATGGGCATGGGAAAATACTTTTCCCCCAGTGGAAACACCATCATTCACATCACTTCATGTGGGAATAATGCTGCCTTCATGCTACATCGGATCTTTGAAAATTTGGACTGGGTCGGATTTTTTACTCGGAGACTCGGTGTCCGACTTGACGTCACTATCATGTCATCCACCATGCTGGCCTCCCTTGCAACAACACAAGAGGCGAATCTCACTTTCATTACAAATAGGCAAGGTCATTTATCACTAAATTAACAGATACACTCGCCCGAGACTATACAGTAAGCAGTTCTGATAACTTATTTATCTGTTTCCTGTACGCGTTTCCTGTTTTCCGAGTCATGAAAACACTTTTCTCAGAGGTCGGGATTTTTAAAATTCGGGTCCTCCGAGTTTACAGTCGGTGTGAAGGCAGTATTGAAGGCGGGCAACTGAAAAAGATTTGGCTAATGGAGTTGGACAGTTGAGGGTTCGTGGTCAATTTTGTCATCATGTTGTTAATTTGTTGTACATGTGGCCTTTCATGTTCAACATTTTAAATGTGAACTTGGGAATTTGCTGTTTTTGTCACTTGAAAGCTGCATACGCTGCTTTCACAAGCGTCTTGCACCATAATTTTAAGCAAATACAATTGTTTATATAAGATTAGTGAGCGTATGTTTTAACCTTTGTTGTGGCATCCATGTTTTCACATTCGGACGGCAGAACATTAACACTCGCAGTGGGAAAAACACTCATCACAGGGGTCTGTGATACTCCCAGGTGGCATGAAAGGGTCATACAGTATGTCTGCCCAAGGCAGTGGATGTCAATGACATAATGTGATTTTGGCATCAGTAGAATTTGCAACCCAGAGAGTGTTTTTTAGGCATATCATACAATAGATGCATCAATTTGCCTCAACTTCCTTCTGCTTTCCAGCTGGTCATTTGTGTCCACAGATTTCACTCAAAATTAATTTTCGTACTCTATGATTTTGAGTTCTCAGACTGGTTGCACAGAGATTCACTTAGAAACTTCAGAAGGGAATATTTAGAGTCTGTCAATCGAGCCAGTGTGTTTGGGAAATTTTAGATTACCATTGCAAATAAATAGGAAATGGCAATCTATATTGTAGCCTAAATACAAAAATAAGTTGTGATATACAATAGTTTATCAACTTGTTCAAGCAGTACTTCATTGGTAGTGTTTTTTTCCCCATGTGTGCCTCACAGTGTTGACTTCAGGGCAATAGTAGTCTCATTAACTAATGGCTTTGCAGGGTGTCAGTTCTGTACATTTGACCTACGCTGTGCTCCTCACAGCTTCTTACAAACTGTCAACACACAGAGTCACAGACCTCACGCTACAGGCTCAGCAGCTGCTTTGTCTCACTTAGCAAGGTATACATTTTGAATGTGTGGTCCTGACTGTATATTTCCTGTAGAGAAAGCATTGTATGTGCTGCGTGTTGCTAATGCTCTAAAGCATGTTGTCTTGTACTCCATGCTTATTGAAAAAACAATGATGGGAAAAATGAAAAGTCACAATGGCTTGACATGAAAGAATGTAATTGTATAGCATTACACTGTTTGAGAGATACATGAGACATTGACAGTTTCACAGTTTTACTTTTGCCACGGAGTGGAGTGAAGAGATTGACAGTACTGGTTGAACCAGCTGAAGAAGCGTATTAAACATGTGATTAATGTTTGAGGTCTAAAAAGAAAAGGCCTTTTTCCCCTGAGGAAGGGCTGTTGGCCCGAAACGTCACAATGTGGTGAATAAAAGAAAGAAAGAAATAATTTTGGAGCCCTAGTGTGCGGACTTCTTTGTTCTTTTTACTAAAAAGAAAAGGCCTCAGTAACAAATTAGGAATTCCAAATTGACAGTATGTAGTAGATACATGACCTACAGTATAATACAATATAATGTAACAATTCCTCTTTGTCAGTGAAGTAAGTCATATTTTAGCTGACCAATGACAAGGCAGTGACAGTGCAGTTTTACTGTGATGACAGACCTACTGTAGCCACTGCATGAGTCAGCGTCTCCAAGGACTGTCGGCTGGTATGGCATCCTGGTGAGCTTAAAAGATCATGTATATAAAGGCTATACATTCATTTCCTCACATCACACACCAACCACATCTCCTTTTTATTCACAAAATCTAAATGTAAGAATGACGAGAAATAGTTAATCCATCTGACATCAAAAAATAATGTTACATTAGCTATATATAGGTAGAATCCAGTAATCCTAACTGCCGCAACCCAGTGTTTGGGATGGACACAAAGGCGTTTTAGATAGTAGAGTATACAGACTTCTTTAAAGTAACTGTCATTAACCTAATCTCATTTCCTAAATAGTTTAATCTCACGAGAGTTAAAAGCCCACCCAGCACTGGTCATGACATTAGGTGTAACTCTCTGTGTTTGCACTGTAATGAAGTTAAAATCCAGGATCAAAATGGATTCTTGAAGCCCTGTATATGCTATCTTTTTTACTGTGTGTATTTTCTCTGTTGTGTATGGTCAGAAGCGAGAGCTAAGCATAGCCCTCCGTTAGACTGAGGCCGTGCTAAAATAGACATCAGCCTTTACTGCGGAGCACAGACCCTCTTATTTGATCCCAGTGCAGTGGGCAGACTCTGCTCACTTGTATACTGAATAGTGTGAGCAAATGACATGGTGGAGTCCGTATACTAATGTTTCTCTCATCTTCTTAAAAGGAGCAGAAAAATCCAAGCATGTCAATGCTTCATGTGTTGTGCTTACAGAGCAAACAGTCCATGCTAAACAGATCAGGCTAATTATACAGTGTCTGGTGCGCTGGCCACACCCATCCATTCCCTTGTGTTTTCCACTTCCCTGCTTCTGCTTTGAATGGTTGCACTTGCAGTGTGCCTCTCAAAGCTAATGAAAGGTTTGTTGATTTGGCACGAACATACACCCGATTACATGTAAGAGTTACAGTATGTCCTAATGCGCTAATATTTCTAGCCAATGTCCAGTACTCCAGTGCTATTTGTATACCTCCACCATTCTTCTTGTAACAGTCTCACTCAACTTTTGACCTCACTACACACCCAGCACTTGAGCACTGCACACATCTGCAATCTTCTCCTCCCTCTGAGCACACTTGATCGGTATGTTTTCTACAGGTTACCCTTCTGAACCCAGGCAGGAGGCATATGCTGCTCACCTGCTACTCCTCTGGAGTGGAATCCAATATGAGCCAAGATGAATAATGCAAAGTGCTTCCTAAGAGGCCATGTACCAGTTTCATTTTTTCACAGCATTGTAATTGAAGTGTTCACAACTCACTGTAGGTTATTACCTCTTGTCAGTGCCTCATCTTGCCACTTATCATGTGTTAGCTCAAGAGCGGAACATGGTGACAGCCCAGCCCACTCCCCCTGTAGTTGGTGTCTGCTTTGTCTGTGATGCCTTTTGTGCCACCCCATGGCCTGTCAAGGCTCTTGTTGACACAGAGTTGAGAGTCCTCTGTCAACAAGTCACGCTTGAGTAGAGCTGAACTCAGAACTAGGAGGTGGCTGAAACCAGCGAGATGAGTTTGGTCCATACCTCCCTATACCTACCACAGTCCATTCATCTGGCCCTGGCCATCCAGCACTCCTATGGCCTACATCTAGATCAGTCCTTCCAGAATGGTCATGGCAGACCTCCTTGCTACTCAGCCTATGACCTTATGTGTGTTTGTTTGTTTGAACAGCTAACATTTCAATTAGCTTTTCATAAACATTTCAGCAAACAATTAAACATTTAACCTTTGGACTTAGGGTTCTCATTCTGTTTTTTTTTCACCCTCAACCCACACTTCCCCCAGTAACCCCCCAACACACACACACACACACACATCCCTGTTCAGCGTCACCTTCATTACATGAAGTGTTCTATGGATTCTAATTTAGTCCAACAGAAATGTTTCATAACTCCCCATTGAATCATTCGGCGTGTAATGCAGATCATGTTCTTAGTTAAGCTGGTCAAATAGGCGCTGGAGGGCCTCCAGCATGACCAGGGCCTCATACAGCTGACTTGATCCCCAAACTCAGCATGTACGGGATTAAGAGCACAGCTCACTGGGTCACTCTCAGTATATGGCACAGTAGCTTTAACTATTTTAGTGTAGTAAAAATGCAGACTGGCATCACTGAAGACTACTTATTTACCCCATATGATTATGGGACTCAAGCTGTTATACAGTATGTGAATGTGGCCTACTGTGTGTGTGTAGCGTTTCGTTTCTTTCTTCTTACTTCAGATTATCACTTGTAGGCTACTCTTCTCTTTATGACTGAAGTAAGTAATGACACTAAGAATATACATAGCCAGTATTCTAGTACCAAAGGCATTTTAGTGGTATTTTACAATTCTGAACTAAGTAGCATGAACTCCAACAGTGTTCAGCTGACCTGACCCCAGTGGAAATGGTAGTCTGGTGCAGAGGCTGAAGAGTTAACACTTTGGCTGTGTGACTTGTTGGTACCTGCTGAACATACTTGTTTGAAGTAGTGAGATACACCATACAGTTTCTAGAAGACACAGAGACGTGAGCATTGTCTGGGAACATGTTATTTGGTGTTCTTGTGTCATTTATATTTTACTTGCATTTAAGAGGCTGCAAAATTGAGGGGATACACATGCAGACGCTCTTGGTCACCATGAAGAATATTAAAAAACAGAGTTTAAAACTTTCCCCTACTCTGACTTAGCATCTGGTTGGCTACCATATGAACCCCTGCCTGAGTGTCAAAAGGTCAGCGAAACAAGCAGCCTTGAAAACAAATATATGAATTTATTCAGCACAGCAGTTTATGCAGCTTTTGAATAGCAATGAGCCAACATGGCATGTTTGTAATGAAGCCAATTCAAGCAAGATGAGCTGAAAGCTATTGTACAGTCCATTTGGATGTTTAGTGCTTTTAATTGAAGGTTCTTCAAGTATACGGATAGTCCGGTAAAGAGTTTTATGAACAAACTTGTGAAAACAAAACTTAAAATCCTGCAGTCAAAGTTTCATCTGCAGATAACACAGTACATTGAAATTCAGTCCATTTCTTATTATTCCGTAGGTGGGAAAGTTAGCAGACATGGATCTGTTCTGTCCTACTGTAGATTTACGAGATTTATGAGACTCTGGGGACATGGGCCCATACATGCACTTCATGTTCAGTTACTTCATGACTTATTTCTGCATATCACTCTCCTTCAAGTGGGTATCACTGTGTGGATACAACTGATCAGAACAAAGTATGTCCCAGGGACATATACAAACAGGGACGTCTCACAAATGCATATCATTAAGGAACCTTTCATGCAGGCTTATACTCGGCATACGATGCTGTTCTGCACTTTCATGTTCCAAGTTTTAGCTCTGCACCATGTTGCTGACCTTTGCTCTGGATGAAGCAGTCCTGAAATAGCGTTGCCATCTTGTGGCGCTGCCATCTATCTGACCCTGTCCAACCATGCCTAACCTCTGACCTGCAAACTGTTAACTAAGGCTTATGATTGGTTGAGATACAAATAGCTTGCTCTTCAGTTAAACGTAAGGTGCAAACATACTCACTTCCACTCACACCCTATTACTCCAACCAGGAGACTTTCTGCTTCCATAAAGACAGCTGTATTGCTGCCAGCTGTCAACTTTACAGCTTGGTTATACAGGTGATTGAGTTCTGTATTGGCGAGTAGCTACTGTACATCCTCAAATTAATTCTCATGTTATGAAAAAGAAATGGACACACCTGTTGTTTCCCACTAACTGCCCAGATTATTCACTATGTTGGTTTATAATCTGGGTTAGAAACCCAGAGAACAGTGTTCATAGCATGAGTTTGTTTTTTGGCTGTTAACTAGCTGGCTAATGCCTCTGTAAACAAAAAAATTAGAGTATGTAAGATATGAGTTATTTACAGTACCCTCCAGAATTATTGGCACCCTTGGTAAAAGTTGACTAAAAATAGGTATAAAAAATAATCTTAGGTGATTTATTGTACTCCCATAATGAAAACAATGAGGAAAAATACACCCTGCAAGGGAAGCAAATTTATTCTGAGAAAAAGGAAAATCTCATAAAGAAATAAATATTCTTAATAAAAACACGTCACTCACAATTATTGTCACCCCTACTTGTAATACCTTCTTAAACCTCCCTTTGTTAATAAAACAGCTTGTAATATTCTTCTCTGACACCCCATAAAGATTGAGAATACAAAGTAGGGGATTTAAGACCATTCATCTTTACAAAACCTCCCCAGATCGTCCAGATTGCTAGGTCCACACTTGTGCATTCTCCTCTTTGACTCATCCCACTGTTTTTCTATGGAATTGAGATCAGGGGACTGCAATGCCAATGTCTGAAGCTTGATTTTGTGTTCAGTAAACCATATTTGTTTCGATCTGGACATTTGTTTTGGTTCATTGACCTGATGAATGATCCAATCATGACCAACTTTTAGGGCCTTGGCAGAGATTCTTTGGTTTCCTTTGAAAATGTTCAGGTTTTTCTTGGTGTTCATGATACCATGCACCTTAATTAGGTTCCTTAAGGCCTTGGGGAATTAAAACAGCCCCACAATAACACAGCCCCTCCACCATAATTCTGATTAGGCATGGGATTCTTTTTAGTATAGCTATGTACGCCAAAAACACCTTAAGTGTTTTTAGCAAAAGAGCACAATTTTCTTTTCATCTGACAATAGACCACACTCACAGACATGTCATGGTACCATTCAGTAACTCTAAATAATCTATTAGCAGTGAGGTCACTTTTGAAGATTTTTTGGGGGGACTTGGTGACCCCAAGATGATAGCTTTGTCTGTAACTCTCCAACAGTGGTTCTTTTGGTATTTTTCATACCATCCTCCATACTGGACGTGGGGGCAAAATAGCCATGGGTCTTTGTCCAAGCATGTTTGCCACATTTCCAGATGATTATAACCTTTTAATCATCATTTTAACTGGAAATATAGGCATTTTCAACAAAATACCTAGTTTCCATAGACATTCTCTTACTTACAATTGTCAACACACTTTCTTTTTATTTCAATTTAGTGTATTCTCTTGTCTCTCCCATGTTGAAAAATGACCAGAGGATTTAGCCTCTGAGTGACTTCATTTTATACCATAGTGAAAAAGAACATCATGAACGACTTCTGAAAGTTCACAGACACTCTGATTTACTTTAAAAAGTCGCATTTACATAGGAAAATGCTCCTGTTAAATGTTGTGCTTAATATGCTTCAGGGATGCCAACCATTGTGCCAACCATTGTTTCTTTATGAGATTGTCCTTTTTCTCAGAATAAATTTGCTTGCCTTGCAGGGTGTATTTTTCCTCATGGTTTTCATTGTGGGAGTACAATAAAGACCTAAACCTAAAGATTATTTTTAACCTATTTTTAGTCAACTTTTACAAGGGTGCCAATAATTCTGGAGGGTACTGTATGACTAGCACTTGTAGGTCTTGCCAAATGACAACTGCTAGCTCTGCTGCTCTGTCCTACTCCGTCACTGTACGGTGTTGGTTTGGGTGCTAAGATCTCAGGTTCCACCTCGCAGGCCCCAGCCTGTTCCTCAGGAGAGATGGAGAGCAAATTCCCCAGATACTGGAGAAAGAGGAGGGATAATCAGGATTTGGGGATGAGCTCTGGAACTCGGTGGGAGAGGGGATATAGGCAGAGCAGGATTACACAGACAGTTGGAGAGGAAACAGGCTAAAATATGGAGATAAAAAGAAGCCATGCCCTAATGGAGTGCTTTTGTTCCATCTGTTTCCCATAATGTATAAAGGATTCAGTTGCTTGGCTCATGCTTGGTTCCTTCTGTATGGCCAATGCACCTGAGTGGATCATAACCCAAAACGAGTAAAGATCTTAAGCCTCAAATGCACTGTTATGGCTGGCCTTTTAAGGGTTTAAGATTTGTGTGCACAGATAGACAGTTTAAGCTTCTAACAGATCCAGCATCACTCTTTGCATGAAACACTTAGGTTCTTATTCTCTGTCAAAGTCACACGTGTCCATTTAGCAGACAGTTTGTCAGTTTACTAGTCAGTTGACCACAGTTTAGTCTGGTTTGGAGATTAGAACCAAAGCTGCCAGAATAGCTGATTTTGCTGTACCCTTTCAGATGTCATTGGAGGACTGGCACTTGTTCTTCCTGTAGAGAACATACCTGAGTCTGACCTTTGTATCTTTTAGTGCAAGCGCAGAAGGACACATGGAGCCTGTCCTCTGCCGGTCTTCTGATGTCCCCTCATTCCTCTCTTTCTCCAAGTTTTTATCTCTCCCTCTCCCTCCCTCTCTTCTCGGTCCAGTGCAAAACTGTGCCAGTGCCCAGGTCCAGTGTCACCCACAGACACAATGGAGCCAGTGTTGTTCTGGCGGCGCATATTGTCCTCTGTGCCCAGGGCTCCACAAAGCTGCTGTTATGCTGCCTGAGAGAGGCCGATAGAGGCCACAGTCAGGTGCCCCTCTCAGCCACGGCTAGTGTCCCATTATAAGTTGGGTTCTCTTTTCAGAACACAGAGCGAGCTTCTCCAAGATGTTTGCTTTTAGATTTGGCCAGATTTGTGGCTGTACACTCAAATAGCACAGACAATATGCTTTGAACAGTACATCTTGTGGATCCAGCAGAAATAATGAATAAGGAAGCCACATGACTCTTGTTTGAGAGAGCTGAATTTAACTTGTGAATCAAGGCTCAAGCACTCATAGTTGCACACAGTAGATGGCCACAGATAATTATTTCAAAGTAGTTTGGTCTCTTATCAGATGCTCAGTCTAAAATGAATAAATTCCTTCAGTCTGACGCCATCCACACTTAAGTAGCTGTCTCTAAACACACAATTTTTGCAATCGATATGGTCTCAATTTTTCTGTTTCTCTTTTTCTGTTAGGATTCGTCCACAGCTGGCCCGAGAGAAGATCGAGGGATGTCACATCTGCACGTTTGTGACCCCTGCTGAGCCCCAGGTCATGCTGGGGAAGGACAAGGCCTTTACATACGACTATGTATTCGACATGGACTCCCAGCAGGACGCCATCTATGCCAACTGTACAGAGAAGCTGATTGAGGGCTGCTTTGAGGGCTACAATGCAACCATATTTGCTTATGGACAGGTGAGGAAGCAGGAGGGCTCAGAGCAACACAAGTCATTCTGTGCCTTGTCTCAATTTGAATTTATTATAACTAACACCGCATTGAGTACTGTATGTTCACATGGACATTCATATTCCGAGTATTGACCTTTGTACAGCAGTTTTTGGAATTCTTCTTCGCTGCAAAAAGGGGTGTGTTAAAATGACACATCATTGAGTGTGTTCAGGGACAACACATTTTGTGTCAATTTCAACATGGCAATTGTGTGGCTGGCTGGGTGAAAAACAGAGTTTAGGTATCTCAAATAACCAGACAAAATGTGTATCTGCAAAAAGGTGTACCTTTTTTGTTTGTTTACTTGTTTCTGTTGTTTTTGTTGCCACACAAAATTAACATGAAATCGTGTAGTCCCTGAACTCATTCACAATGTGTCATTTTGACACTTCCTCTCCAAAAGTCGTGTTCCCCCTTTTTCCCTCCACTCACTCACTAAGCTAATGCGGGACAGCACCAATCAAGACGTGTTGAGGGGGTTTCTGTGATGGGCCATAATACAGTGGGACAAGCGCCTGTCTCTTCCAGCTGACTCCACAGTGTCCGTCTATAATCCCGTGTGTTTACAGAGATGAGCCGCTCCCTCTATTTCCCTGTCAAATCCTGCTGATTACTCTCCTCCAAGCATGCTGCCTCTCAGCTTTTCATGGGTCCTCCCTTCCTCCCTGCCTCTCTCTCTCTCTTTGTCCCTCCCTCTCTCTCTCACTCTCACTCCCTCGCTCTCTCTGTCTGTCTGTCTGGCTTACTCTGTCTCTCTTTAAAGATCCTCTCACAGAGGATGACAAGTTTGGCTCCAGCTCCCTTCCTTCCTTTCCCCCTCGCCGACGTTACCATGCCAACGGGTCTCTTGTCTGTGGGCTCATTCAGAGGGTATTTAATTACAGTGGCATGGTGGGCGGAGCCGCAGCCAGGGCAACTTGCAGGAGGCATTAAGCGCACACTTGTGTGGTATCCATGTATATTTCATATGCTAGCCCTCCCTCCCCCACGCAGTAGAAAACAGTGATGACCTACATCCCTGGAGCTGCCCTGCTTTCCCCTGCCACTTTGAACCCATCCCACCAGCCCCACACCCGCCCGCCTGCCCTGCCTGCCGCCCGGCCGACCGCCTCTCCCTCTCAGCCCTGTCCTGTTCCGTGTGCTAATCCAGCTTTGTGCCCGCATGCTCTACAGTGACCTCAGCGTCCAGGCCATGAGTGCCACCTCTGGAACACCATCACTCTCACTCTCACTGCTGTGTCTGCGCCATGGTCACCTTAACTTGTTCTGCTCACAGTCAGTTTATCAAGGGGGGACAGCTATGGCCTCATCATTATGTTTGAATCTGCTTACTGTAACTAGATATCTCATAATACTGTTAGATTAAAAGAACAAGCCAACTTTTTTGGAAATAAGCTTATTTGTCATCCACCCCAGACAAAGATAAGAGGATTCCTTCCCTTCTTTTATCTGTGTGTGCAATAACCCCATTTGATACTGTATGATCTCTTTTAGCTCTTTTAGCCAATAGTTGGCGTGTTCCCCTTTTCATGCCAATGAGTAATTTGCGGTGAGATATTGAACAAACAATGATTCTTTTTCCACCAGTACAGCACATGTATTGCACTCTGAGTGTTGGCATATGCCCCCAGGAGGGAGGCCTGTGGAAATGAGATCCAGCATGTGTTGATTAGTGTTCTCCTCGTCCCCTTATCACACAGACGGGCTCAGGGAAGACGTACACCATGGGCACGGGCTTCGATGTCAACATCATGGAGGAGGAGATGGGCATCATCCCGCGGGCAGTCACGCACCTCTTCAAGGGCATCGAGCAGCGGAAGCAGACGGCTATCGAACAGGGACGCCCCGTACCCGAATTCAAAATCAATGCCCAGTTCTTGGAGGTACACGCTTTGTTTCACTGTGCAGTGCAGGACATGCATGTCAACTGTTGTCTACATTAGCCTGTGAGCTCAGCCTGCTCTTGGTTTGACCCTAATGCTCAAAAGCTGATTTGACCAAAGAGGGCTTTCAGGTTATTTCTCTTGTTTATTGGCGTATCATGCCAAGCTGACCCTGGCACTGGGCGCCTGTGAGCTGTGTGAGTACTGTCCACTGCCCACACACTGTACGGTCTTCAGTCCTGCACAGTACTGTCCACTGCCCACACACTGTAAGGTCTTCAGTCCTGCCCAGCACTGTCCACTGGCCACACACTGTAAGGTCTTGAGTCCTGAGTTCCACGGCAGGTCTCTTGGGTTCACTGCTCTATTTCTGTCCCAGTTTATTGAGGATGGGTGTTATTTATCGTGCAACTCCCCTCCTCCCCCCTCTCCCTCGTTCTTAAATTAACCTCTGACTAGTGCTTTCCTCAGCTGTTTCACAGGGCACGGAGCACTTGGCCTGGGGTGGGTGTTGGAGTAGTGGGGAGCTAATTAATCAGATACTGTACTTCCAATCTCCATCATTCTCTCAGAGCCTCCTCCTAATATTGTTCTATTTTTGACATCTCTTCAGGGGCATCTAGGTTTCTTATAAAACTATAATTGTCGGAGTTTCATGGGTAAACACGTAGGATTGTATCTTTTCTGTAAATGTGGACAAAATATAATTATGTATTCTATACTTCTCTATGTGTGTGTGCGTGTGTGGCTTGTTTGTGTTTATTGTGTGTGTGTGTGTGTGTGTGTGTGTGTGTGTGTGTGTGTGTGTGTGTGTGTGTGTGTGTGTGTGTGTGTGTGTGTGTGTGTGTGTGTGTGTGTGTGTGTGTGTGTGTGTGTGTGTGTGTGTGTGTGTAGCTCTATAATGAGGAGGTTCTGGACCTCTTTGACTCCACACGTGATATAGAGGCGCGGAAGCAGAAATCTCACATAAAGATCCACGAGGACGCCAATGGAGGCATCTACACGGTCGGGGTGACCACACGCACGGTGGCGTCAGAGGCTGAGGTAAGAGGAAAGCCAAATGTGGCTGATCTTAATGTAATGTGCATCTGAAAGACGCATTCATATTTCTTGTCTTCACATATCATATCTCTCTCTCTCTCCCTCTCTCTCTCTGTCTTTCTCTGCCTGTGTGTGTATGTGTGTGTTTCAGATGCTGCAGTGTCTGAAGCTGGGGGCCCTGTCTCGCACCACAGCCAGTACCCAGATGAACGTGCAGAGCTCCCGCTCCCATGCCATCTTCACCATCCACCTGTGCCAAGTGCGCGTCTGCACCATGGACAATGTAGGTCCCAGCTCAATATCCCGGATTGGTATAAGCCAGTCACAACAGATGAAAGTTTATTTTCCAAGTGCAACATATTCAATTTTATGTTTCTTTAATAGAAATCTTAATGTCTTATTCTTCAAACATGATAAATAAAAAAGTGGTTAACGGTTAACGGCATAGTGATGATTTTTCCACAGTACTATATATTTGCTCTGTGGTTCAACATCTGTAAAAAAAAAACATTGTGCTGGTATTGTGAGCTAATATTAGATGTACAACAACCACAAGGCACACTACAGTAGGTAATATACAGTGCTAGGCATATGGGTACTGTATTATATTGTCAATCCGTCAGGAATTGAGGTGGCAATACACTTTTTCTGTCTTTGGATTGAAGCAAGGAGACGAGACTGACAATCGTCTGGCAAATGACTCATCTGAGATGGATGAGTTTGAGACCCTCACGGCCAAGTTTCATTTTGTGGATTTGGCCGGTTCAGAGCGTCTGAAGCGGACTGGAGCTACGGGGGACCGAGCCAAAGAGGGCATCTCCATCAACTGTGGCCTGGTGAGACTGCTGCCCACTCTGGCCTTTGGTCTGCTGCTGTCTGACTTGTCCGTGTTGTGAGCTTATGTTGAACTGATGGAAATGACTGAGTTTTTCAGCCAGTATCTGATCTGTTGACAGATTGTTCTGTTTTGTTGCACTTGTGCACTCCTCACACTGGCAAGAAGCTTTTTATGATTATGAAAGAATTAGCCCTTTTCACGGTGATGTCAGACGAAGCGTTGCTGGGTGTCCTCCGGCATGTCCAGCCGCCCAATACTACAGAAGAAAAAGAAGAAGTATTCATGGGTTTCATCCAGGGGGTCAGGATTTGACTGATTAGCTTCGCGGATTAGCAAAGCACTTCCTCGTCGCCATTTTCCAGAAATACATCATGTCCGGTGCCGTTTTACCTGCGTTTTACTCATGCTGATTGGTGGCTGTTCCACTCTCAGCTCATGCACGAGCTTAGTGTGGGCACGAGCTCTCCTTCTGTACCTTACGTCAATCGGTAACCTGGCACTTAATTGGCTAAGTAAAACGGCACCGGAAACAAGCCCCTTGAAACGCCATGTTGAAGCCTGAAAAAATCGTTCAATTTTGGCACATTTCACTAGCCTAGCATTCCCATTGAAATGAATGGGGGCGGGACTTGTTCACTTTCTCCAGTTCTTATAATACCTCCATGGTTTCATCAGGTCCCTTTCCACAGGTGTATACAATCAAGCACCTTGCAGTCTGCATTGATTATCAAGGTGCTTGATTGTATACACCTGTGGAAAGGGACCTGATGAAACCCATGAATACTTCTTCTTCTTCTTCTGTAGTATTGGGCGGCTGGACATGCCGGAGGACACCCAGCAATGCTTCGTCTGACATCACGTGAAAAGGGCTAATTCCACGTCTCCAGCCTCAAACCTTCATGTTGACGTGATAGCCATCTAGTGGCCGGAAGTGACACTGCATTTATCTGGCTGTTGAAAGTAAATATGACGCCCAGTGTCTTGATATGTTGTTGAATAATCCTCTCTTCTTGATGCAGTTGGCGTTAGGAAATGTCATCAGTGCTTTGGGAGACCGAAGCAAAAGAACATCCCATGTGCCTTACAGGGACTCCAAACTCACCCGGCTCCTGCAGGACTCCCTGGGGGGAAACAGGTGTGTGTGCAGCTGCAGCATACAGTTTGATGATGGAGGAGGTTATTGTCTAATGTTTATAACAATACCACTGGTATTAAATGCTTCTTAGAATGTTGATGAGTGTACATCTTGTGAATGTGGATAATACAGAGTGATTTTTAATGTTAAAAGCTGCAATAAGTGACTAAACTCTTGAGAGGTACTGTAGATAAACTCTATTTCTGACATTTCAGAGGTGGATAAACTGTATTTACTTGCGTTTAGTCTCCACTGCAGCCCTGCTTATGTCTGTCCAATATGTCCACATGAGCCTGCTGCCTGTGACTCTTGTTGTTGTGGTGGTGTCTCAGCCAAACAGTGATGATCGCCTGCATCAGCCCGTCTGATCGCGACTTCATGGAGACGCTGAACACGCTCAAGTACGCCAACCGGGCACGGAACATCAAGAACAAGGTGATGGTGAACCAGGACAAGGCCAGCCAGCAGATCAGCGCCCTGCGCACGGAGATCGCCAGACTACAGATAGAGCTCATGGAGTACCGGACGGTAAGCTGCAGAGCTGGACGCTCCAGTCCAGAGTGGACACATCACAAACCTATCAAGAGCTCCAAGATCTCACACTCGCTCTAGGGGGTTCAGGTCTTGAGCTCTGTAAACTGTTTGAGATTATGTAGATTGGTAATTAATTTGAATATTAGAAACTGAATAATTCATCAGAATAGACATTGAACTGGGAATCAAGGGAGATACATAAAAGGAAGACTGAGGGGTAGATTTTGGGCATCAGTTAATTTTGGTTTTCATACCAAAGTGATGTTAGAGGTACTTAAGGTTTAGTTACGATTCAGGCATCCTTAAAAAATAGAACTGCTGGCGTCTCTGGATCCCATGGCTGGCAGGTTTTTTCTAGTCCAAAGCTAATTACAGTTCTGTCTGGGATGTGCAGGGAGTTTCCACGCCTCAGGCACTGACCCCAGCACAGTGATGGACAGGAGAGGCTGGATGAGTGTCCGCTCCTCTGCGGACTGTGCTGTTCATTAGAGAACTGATGGACACGTTCCCTTTAGTACCAACTGGATTACAAAGGAGATCAGATCAGACTAGTCTACTGGAGCTGGAAGGCTCTTTCAGTCCACTGTGTGGTGATGGCCAAGTACCAAGCTAGCCACACAGACTGCTATAAATAAGATGTCTAGCCAGAACATCTGGGTCAGGCCTATTTAAGAAGTCCTGCACAGTGTTTACTCGCTGCTCTCTTGGTTGGTTGGGACTTGGGAATGCGTGTGCCTCTGTTGGAGCTGACTGAGTCCTGCTGCTTGTGCCGTCACAGGGGAAGCGCATGGTGGGGGAGGACGGCATGGAGAGCATCAGCGACATGTTCCACGAGAACTCCATGCTGCAGACGGAGAACGCCAACCTGCGCGTGCGGGTGAAGGCCATGCAGGAGACCATTGATGCCCAGAGGGCACGCCTGACCCAGCTCCTGAGCGAACAGGCCAAACAGGCCCTGGCCAACCTCGGTACGGGCAGAGGGGTACAGGAACCCACAGCCAATCCCACAGTATTGACTTCAGTGATCAGTTCTTCTTGGTTACAGTTTCATAAGGGCAGTGTATCCCAGTGCCGTACTCTTGCTTTGTCATGAAACATATAGGGCTCTTACCTAGCATCACTGTTCCTTTATTTATACAGTGCCCTCCAAAAGTATTGGAACACATGCTTAAAGTTAGATATAAAATCTTCTTTTGGAAATTGATCTTAATGCCTTACATGAAAAAATGAGGAAATATTCAACCTTTAAGGACATCAATTTTCTTTGTGAATGAATAATGTATTGTAAATAAATAAGATAAATATCAGAGGCAATTCAGAGGCAAATGCTTTCTCAATGCATTGTTAAATGTTCATCACCATCATCATCCTCAGCACAGGCTTTGACTGCTTATCTGTTTCATAAGCCAGGGGCCCCTATTTGGGTCTGCATGGTAATCAGTGGTTAACATATCTGAAGTGATATTCATGTGAATTTACATAAGGAATGGACCAAATGATCTGGATGAAATGATGTAATGACGTATGACATAACATGCATTGGTTATTAATGAAATCATACCATTTATATTCACACAAAATATTGGGTTTTTTTCTCTATCCTATTCAACATTGTAGGTGAAGGGAGTGAGGAAATCGGTAATATGATTCAGAACTACATTAAAGAAATAGAAGACCTCAGGTAATTATGTATTCTATAGTGTGTGTGTGTGTGTGTGTGTGTGTGTGTGTGTGTGTGTGTGTGTGTGTGTGTGTGTGTGTGTGTGTGTGTGTGTGTGTGTGTGTGTGTGTGTGTGTGTGTGTGTGTGTGTGTGTGTGTGTGTGTGTGTGTGTGTGTGTGTGTGTGTGTGTGTGTGTGGTTCAGTATTTATATGCATGTGTCTCTGTAACTTGCAGGGCAAAACTGCTGGAGAGTGAAGCAGTAAATGAGAACTTGAGGAAGAACCTCTCTCGTGCCTCTCACCACTCGTTCTATGGAGGACCCGGAACCTTCTCCTCGGCACTCCTAGGGCCAGGTCCAGACAAGGAGACCTCGGACATCATCGAGCTGGCCAAGAAAGACCTGGAGAAGCTGAGGAAGAAGGAGAAGAAGAAAAAGAAGAGGTAATGACGACACATAATGATATGTTGTGTGTTCAATACTAGTAAATGAACACACAAGAGACCAAGATACTGATGTGTCATCAATGATTTATCTTGTAATCACAGGATCACACTCTTTACACTATTCTCTCCAACCGTCCTGACCTGTGCATTGTGTTTCTTAGACATGGAGTAAAGAGAAAAGGCATGGCTGCCATTCAGTGTAAGAAACAATAGGATGATTGATAGGAGGGCAACATCAATAGCCATACAGTGTGTTCTTGCTCAAACTGTCTGTACTGTACGTAGTATATTACTATTTGGAAGTAGAGGAGATACTGAAGGTTTACTAGATACTAGATACTGTAGGTTTTGAATCAGGCTCTAATGTTAGTGCATCATGGTGTTTTTGTCTACACAGATGTACAGTATGCATATTTGGGCGTCATTGTTTGTGTATCAGTGGTTGCTAGTGGTAACATTCTTTTGTTATCAGCAAATGCTCACTTGGTTTTTAGCGCTGCTCTCTGGCCTCTTCGTCATCACTCATCTCTTTATCTCTCTCCCTCTCTCTCTTTCTCTGTCTTTCTTTACCCCTCTCTCTCTCTCTCTCTCTCTCTCTCTCCACGTCTGTTTATGTGTTTGTGTGTGTCTGGCCCTCCGTGTCCTCCGGCCCTAACATGTCTCCCCTCCCCCTGACCCCTGACACTTGTTCACCTCTGAGTGAAGGCTTCAGCAGCTGCTGGAGGAAAGGAGGGAGGAGGAGGAGGAGATGGAGGATGACAGGTTTGTCGTTTGTCGCCCCCCCCCCCTCGCTCGTCCTTCCACGCTCAGTGGGTCCACCCCTCTCCATTCTGACCCTCTAAACCCTCTTTGTTTTAACAGGTAGTTGCCACACCTGGAGAAGAGCCTACTAACACTCTTCAAGTCCAACACTGTCATTTTACCCGTTTAGCTCATCACCGTCCACTCTGAGTGATTTACTGACCGCTCATGTGTCTGTTTGGACAGACATCATTTGTGTGTGAAACTCACACGTAACATTCAAAAGTGCTATTTTTCACTATTGTTTCTGTGGTCTGGTAACTACCTATTTTCCTCTCCAAACTTATTTGTTTACGTTTTCAGTTGCTACAAATAGTACACTTTTTTCCTTTGTTGTAATTCATTTTTGATTTGATTTGATAATAATTTATTGTTGAAACATGTTCACTTCATGATTCTCTGAGATCTTATTTAGCGTTTGTGAAATGCATACCTTTTACAGCTGGTTTTAGGCTTACAGAGTTTTGTTTTCCTCTTGCATGTTCCTCATGTTTCCTCTCTACTTTTCAGTACAGCTCATTTTGTAAATGTTTTGCATTTTCACTGCCACTGAGAAGTAAAGCTATTATTTCAGCTCTGCCTTTGGTCAGTGTCTTAACACTTGACATGGTCTAACATGCCTTCTTGTGTCTCTCAGCAATGTTAAAGAAGAAACTCCAGACAATGAGCAAGAAAAGGGAGTCGAGAAAGAGCAGTCCGAGCCAGCCAATGAGGATGCTGAAATGGTAGGTCTCTACCCTGGTAGTCTTCACTGTGTGACTGTGGAGATCTTTGCTTGATTATTATGTGCTTTACCAGGAGCAACAGGAGGGCAGTGACCATGAGGAGGGTGAGGATGAGGAGGAAGATGATGAAGATGACGAGATGGACGCTGAAGAGAGCTCAGATGACTCGGACTCATCTGAGTTGGATGAGAAAGGTAGCTTCCTGACAGACATAGTTTCTCAAATACAACTATCTGTTTCATACAAGAACAGTTTTCTTTTATCTTGGCGTGGAGAGGAGCTGGCAACATTGTGTCTTCTGTGTCCCGTGTGCACCAGAGAACTTCCAGGCGGACCTGGCCAACATCACCTGTGAGATCGCCATCAAGCAGAAGCTGATCGACGAGCTGGAGAACAGCCAGCGGAGGCTCCACACGCTCAAGCAGCAGTACGAGCAGAAGCTCATGATGCTGCAGAGCAAGATCCGCGACACCGAGCTGGAGAGGGACCGCGTCCTGCATAACATGGGTACGCGCCAGTGGTCACCTGGTCACCTGTGGCCATTTAGACTCTATGTGAGGGCATAATGTCGGAGTTCTCTTGGTTGCAGAAGGTGTGTGCAGTGTGAATATGCTTGTGTTTGCCACAGGCTCTGTGGAGACCAACACGGAGGGGAAAGCTCGCAAGATCAAGAGCGAGTACGAGAAGAAGCTGAGCGTCATGCACAAGGAGCTGCAGAAGCTGCAGTCGGCCCAGAAGGAGCACGCCAGGCTGCTGAGGAACCAGTCGCAGTACGAGAGGCAGCTCAAGAAGCTTCAGTCGGAGGTGGTGGAGATGAAGAAGACCAAGGTAAGGGGCTCACATCATCATCATCATCATTCTCCTTCAGCACTGAGGCCCAGCTCAGGTACATTTGGCAAACAGTGGCGAACATTGGTAGTGAACATGTTTTCTTTGAACAGTTCAATTTGAATGATTTGGTGTTAACATTCCATTCTGACTGTAATTGCATTGTTACCTTCACCAAACTCATGTCCAACTCTATGCTCGCGGAGCACTACCTCCTCAAACTGTTAGCGATTGTTTGCAAACGTTCACTGAAAACTCAAGGCTAGCAGAAGACTGTTCACAAACGTTCGTAAACGTTCGCCTGTGTTTGCAAATTCGAATGCACCTCTGTTGTCTCTTGTTGTCTCTTATCTCTTAAACCTGTTCCCATATTCTACTGGCTGATGTTCCTGATGCGATGGGCTGCCATGCAGACAGCTCTTCTAATTAACGGATGTGGCTGTTGCTGCCTCCTGCTATGGCTGTTGACGGTTGCCGTGTCAACGTTTGTGACAGGTGCGACTGATGAGGCAGATGAAGGAGCAGCAGGAGAAGAACCGCATGACGGAGTCCCGCAGGAACCGGGAGATCGCCACGCTCAAGAAGGACCAGAGGAAGCAGGAGGTGGGGCCCACAACAGCAGGCACACACAGGGAGGCACTAGGACACAGAGGCACAGCAGGGTTCATGGGATCATCTGCCCTGAGTAGAATATCTAGTGCCTTTGGAAGAGTGGGATATTTCAGTTCAGATATGTTTGTTAGTTAGTGAGTTAGTTAGTTTATTCAGCAGAGGTGGAAAAGTCCAGCTTTAGAAAGTTAAAGTCTTACCACTATCTGTGCCAACCATTCATTTAAACCAGCTGATTCTAATTAGAACAACTCTACAGCTAGGTACAGTAGAGCAGCTAATTGGTGATATCACCTGTGTTAACCAATACATGGTTGGATTTTTACTTTCTGAAGCTGGACTTTTCCACCTCTGTTGTTCAGTATATTCAGATATACAGAGAGAGGGGTGTTGATTGCCTTGTGCTATAGACGGGGCGTTTCCCACACAAGCGAGCCTGTTCAACTGTACACAACATGACGCCGGATACAGCAGCAATGCACAGTTGGCTGGCGGCAGCTGCAAATGTGCCGCATGTTGTAACCACCGGGTACGTAACGGCCCTCCTTCATGGTGCCACATGACATGCACTACCATTAGCCTGAATGCCCAACCAAAGAACCAAAACAACAAAACCAAAACCACCAACAAAGCAGCCTTTACGAGTATTTCACTGGGGTTATCAAGCAGGCAGCTTCCCTCACCTGTTAACTTTCATTGAATATTAATATATTTGAAACCAGTTAAGCTCGGTTATTCAGCATGACATTCAAGCAATCTTAACCGGCAAATTGAAGTGCTTAAAACTCTGACCTTTGTTTAAAAAAATGAGCACCTTGGGAATAGCAGAGACGCTTTGACTCAAGGAGTTGAAAACATTCTCTGTCCTCCACAGCACCAGCTGAAGCTTCTGGAAGCCCAGAAGAGACAGCAGGAGCTGATTCTGCGCAGAAAGACTGAGGAGGTTTTTAGACCGTTCTCTTGGCATTTAACATCCAAACTTATGTGTTTATTTATTAAGTTGCATCAGTTAAGTGTGTGTGTGTGTGTGTTGTGTAGGTAACTGTTCTGAGGCGGCAGATGAGGCCGGTTTCAGGAAAGATCACCCGTAAGGTCAACCCCCAGGACTCTCTGCAGGACTCTCGCTACGGCACAGCAGGGCGCTCTCACACAGGCTCTGGCCTGAATGGAACCAGGTGGGTTAGTGTGTGTGTGTGTGTGTGTGTGTGAGAGAGAGAGAGTGAGAGAGTGAGATAGAGAGTGTAAGAGACATGTACATGTGCCTACACATGTGTGTCCATGTGCCTGTGCATGATGGCTGTAGAGGTGTTCCCTGACCGCTCCCTGTGGCTCTGTGTCCAGGCTGTACCGGCGCAGGACAGCAGGCATGTACTACTCCCGAGTGGCCCGTGGGAAGTGGCAGACCCTGGAGCGCCGCATCTCCGACGTCATCATGCAGCGCATGACCATCTCCAACATGGAGGCCGACATGAACCGCCTGCTGAAGGTGACCTGGTCACTCATAACCCATAACACAGTAACACACACATGAACCGCCTGCTGAAGGTGACCTGGTCACTCATAACCCATAACACAGTAACACACACATGAACCGCCTGCTGAAGGTGACCTGGTCACTCATAACCCATAACACAGTAACACACACATGAACCGCCTGCTGAAGGTGACCTGGTCACTCATAACCCATAACACAGTAACACACACATGAACCGCCTGCTGAAGGTGACCTGGTCACTCATAACCCATAACACAGTAACACACACATGAACCGCCTGCTGAAGGTGACCTGGTCACTTATAACCCATAACACAGTAACACAAACATGAACCGCCAACAATAGTGGGCACTAGTCAACAGTGAAGAGACATACTTAACCAATAGAAATGACTCTCAGACGTTATGTCACTGTTACTTTGACTATTTGTGTGTCTCAGTTTCATTCTTTAAGTTCGTGTTTAGACAGCTGTGCTGCCTTCAACACACAAACGCTGTTCTTGTAACCCACAGCAACGGGAGGAGCTGACTAGGCGTCGGGAGAAGCTGGGCAGGAAGAGGGACAGGCTGTCCTCGGAGGGGGCGGAGTCTGAGAAGGCCGTCCAGACCCTGAGCGAGGAGCTGGAGTCTGTGGTGGCCAACATCGACTACATCAACGACAGCATCGCCGACTGCCAGGCCAACATCATGCAGATGGAGGAGGCCAAGGTGGGGCAGGGTGGAGAACACACCACTCCGTCATGAAAGAGAGATGAAGCCATGACAGAAACATAGCAGCTTTGACTTCTACATCACCTGTGATAACTGATTTAGACATGATTGAGTTGGAGATACTGTACGTCTGATCCGTGTTATGTGACCTGTTCCTCTGTGTCCCAACCTGTGTGTTGTAGGAGGAAGGAGACACTGTGGACATCTCAGCCGTGATCAGCTCTTGCACCTTGTCAGAATCACGCTTCCTGTTGGATCATTTTATGACCATGGCTATCAATAAGGTACAGAGACAGACTGCATTGTTGCACCTTGGTATACTGCAAGTCTAGAGATGCAAGTGCTGGATCTCACACTCAAAGGCAGAGGGCATGTTGTGTTTCTACCATTTGTATTTGCTGTTCCAAGCTCACTAGTCTGTACAAAATGCTCGTGTGATATGGGAAGTGTGTGTGTGCGTGTTCACTGCAGGGCCTGCAGGCAGCTCAGAAGGAGTCTCAGATCAAGGTGATGGAGGGTCGTATGAAGCAGATCGAGATCAACAGCGCCACTCAGAACCAGCTGCTCTTCCATATGCTGAAGGAGAAGGCCGAGTTCAACCCTGAGCTGGATGCTCTGCTGGGAAATGCGCTGCAAGGTAGAGCATCCCCTCCCCTCACCGCCGTCTGTGTCCGCTACAAGGCTATCAGCTAATCAAAAACCCTGACTTCGCATCTGATCATCTCTCTAGAGAAAGCCTCTATTAAGAAAAAAAATACCTCATTCTCTATAATTAGTGACTATCCCCAAGTCTTCATATGGGTTCCATTTAAGTTCTGCAGGGTTTCAGGCTTGCTGCTGAGAGACTGATCCAGAGTCAGGGCAGGGCTGCTGTGCCAGTGCATGGACAGGCCTGCTGTCTTGTGCTCCTCTACTATGTTTGGTTACTGTGTTTGTGCCTGCATAGATGCTGGACTGAAACCAGGCTGACCTGAAATATTAAACATAAGGATGCAAGCTATTCAGTTTTATTACACCGCTCTTCAGAGTGCTGCAGAAAGTTCCATTCATATGAAATGGGCCTTCCCAACGTTCGGAGGACTGTTAAATCTATATAATTACCGCTGTTAATGGCAACGGGTCTTGTGCTTTTGGTTCAAATCCTATCAATCCGCAAGAAGTCAGTTCGCTTATTGCAATGGAATTTCAAGTGAAAGTCAGCTTATCTGTGATTCAGGTTTGTACAGTATGTCAGGTAGCGGATGGAATAATCACAGTGTATAGAACATTCTAGTCATTCCAGTCTATTCTTTGGACAGCCTCCTGTGATTTGTTAATGAAGTGTCAAGTTTCAGCAGCATCTATTCAGCTTTGTGAGGACACTCTGTTGAAAAGTGGCAGCCGCACTATTTCTTCTCCTTTGGAGATTTCGGTTGATTTGTGTTTGACTTGGGGGAATGTGTTTTGATTTGTGTGTTGCCTTTTTTCTGTTTCCCCACTCCTGTTTACGTGAATTGAAACAGAGCTAGGTAACATGCCACTGGGTAAGTAGCAGATGCCACATTTCTCTGTTAGACGTCGTCTGAGTGCATGGACCCTTTCTCCTAAGACTAACCCACGACTGTAACAACATGAGCCGGTGCATGAGGTGTCGCGCTGTTCGGTGTCGCGCTGTTCGGTGTCCATCTGTCCGCTACCCCTGTGCCTCCATTAAAATGTCCACCTGACCCCAGCCCCATGCTACAGCAAGCTCCCATTTAGCAACATGCTAGCAAGTCATTACAGCAGAAGGACCCAGGAAGCTTTTCACAGTTCACCATTGGTTTCCCTAGCTGACCTGCTTTATGTCCAGTCTACTAATGTTTCTCCTCCTAATGCGAACTGTAATTGCTTTGTAATCCCCCCACCCCACCTCAGCCAAACCTGCCCCACCTCATACCCTGCTTACTGTGAAGTCAGACGTCAGTGTCCTGTCCACTCCTCTCTGTCCATGTCTGATGGTAGGTGTGGTAGTGAGCGCAGGGAGACGCTAGCATGGCCCTGCAGAGCTGGCATCTCACCAGCATGGCCCCCTGCTGACCCGCCCATCTGCTTTCCTCATCATCTAATAACAGACTGGACTGTGAGCCACCTGACCTATCACAGGGCGGAGGTGGAGAGAATGTTCTTTCCAGGAAATGATTAAATCTAGGAGTGTACTGTAAGTGCATCCTGCAGATGAGGTTGGGTAAAAAAAAAGAGTTGAAAATTGACTCTTTCTTTTGCTCCTGGTCCTGCTGCAGAGAATGGAGACGACAGCAGCAGTGATGAATCAGCTCAGAGTCCAGCAGCAGATGGAAGGTAAGAATCCCTCTCATTCTCCGCCTCTCTTTTCCTCTCCACTTTGGAAGACTGACAAAACCAGTTGAAAAGCTTGTTAAAGCACTTTTTGAAGCGTTTTAAACCCTTCAATCAAAGATTGCAAGCATGTAGCATTTGAACTAAGACATGTTCTTCCTTAATGTCCAGTAGCAATATTGCAGCAGCTATTATGTTGAGTGTGCACATGGCATGGAACTGTCGTAGCTATCTTTTCTTCTATCTTTAATTATGGAAAGCGAATGAAAACACTATGAAGAACTGGTACATGGACATGCCAATTTCATTTCAATGTATTTAAATGCAAAGAATCATGCAAATGCAATCTGAATTAATCCATTCCAATTGCAGTTTGTGATTGGATTTAGTTTCTATACATATATGTGCATATGAAGGGTTCAGATGCAAAAGCCTCTAAATCCGTCTGACCACTTTTCTTTTAAATGAGCATTTTGTATCAGGCTCCTATAGGGTTTCGCCTACAAATCAATATTTCAGACTAGGAAGAGAATGGTATTTAGTGAGGTTTGAAGCTAAATTATTGAAGTAACTTACACTATATGTCCAGAGCATTCACTCACCATCATTATCTCATTTTTGACAAAAAGTGGATTTAGAGGCTTTTGCATCTGAACTCTTCATATATATGAGAAGAGTTCAGATCCAAATACCTCTGTCAAAAATGAGATAATGATGTTGAGTGAATGCTCACCACACACAGTATACGTTAATCGAATAATTTAGCTTCAGACCCCACTAAATATCTCTCTGAGTGATTTTGTAGGCAAAAACCTATAGGAGCCTGATAAAAAATAAAAGTTAATTTAAAAGAAAAGTAGTCAGATGGATTCGGAGGGTTTTGCATCTGAACTCGTCATATGTTCAGTTCAGCAGTCCTCCACATTATTCATCTATCTATGTATGTATGCGTGTGTATTTAAAACAGAGTAGCCGCACACTCTCTGATCTCTTTATGTATTTATTAATGACCGCCGTTTCGGCGTACAGCCTTGATCAAAATTGATGCCTCTATGTGTATTCTAAACGTTTTATGCACATATGGTCAATGAGAATCACAAGGCCTATCACAGCTTTGACAAATGTGAAGCGTGTGGGTTTTGGCCAGGAGTAATCTTTGATAACAGATGTTCTCCCCCCAGCACACTGACCTCCGACCTTCTGAAACTCTGTGGAGAGACCAAATCCAGGAGCAAGGTGCCATTCTGCATGTACTCTTCATGTTGCAGAGATGATGATGATGATGATGATGATGATAATATTAATAATAATATTAATGATAATAATAATTCATAATTTGATTTGTAACACACATTACATTCACAGGGAATCTCAGAGTGCTAAAACTAGATCATACTGTATAGTCTAAGCCAAGTACAAATCCATCCTAAACTAAAACTGAAACTTTTAAAATGTAGATGTTAGTTGTGAGAATTTTGACTCGAGTCAACAGCTGCCCTGGTGCCATAAGGCATCGTCTTTTCTGACTTGTACTTGACTGCGAGGGAGGGAGCTTAAGTTTGTTTGGCTCTCTCAGGCTCGCAGAAGAACCACCACACAGATGGAGCTCCTGTATGCCAACACCGGCGACACCACCCCCGACACCCCAACTGGGGACTTCTCCCACCCCCTGGCTGAGGCCCTGGACACTGGTGGAGACGCGGACTCGGTCGGCTCATCCGTCAGGGACAGGGACTTACTGGCTCCTGCCTCAGGCTTCTCCTCTAAGCTGGGTAGCATGTAAGTCAGGGCTGCTGCTGCTGCAGATGCCGTCGCTTCCTGCACGACCACATTGCTGCTTGTTGTTTGACATTTGCATGACATTTCTGCAATTCTCAAGCCTCCCTCCCCACTCGATCCCCTCCAGCAGTAAAGATGACAAAGCCCCAAAGCCCTCTTCCTGCTGATGAGCATGTTGTAGGCCAAGAGGTGCATTTCTCCCTATTCGCTACAGTATCATCTACCATACTTTTCAGACGGCTGGTGTGTGTTGTGTCTCGGAATGATGATTAATCATTCTCACACTTGCTATCTGCCTAATTCTCTCAGACGCTTTACATAGAATTGCCCACCGCTTATCTTTCCTGACCTAGCTGGTCTGCTGTATCTGGTTTGCTATCATTTAACATATCCTGAAACCTTCTCACTAATAGTAACACAAAGTAGTCAGTGTATAGCGGCAAATAAAGTATTTTATGCAAAAGACCTCTACAGTGTGCTTTGACCCAGTATCAGGTAACCGTATGTGTGTGTGTTTGGTGTGTCTGTTTTTATTGGTTCCATTTTGTGTGTTTTGATGTTATTTTATGTTATGTTGCATTATGTTATTTTTCATTATGTTCCCTTCATATTTGCATTATTTTTCTGTTTGTCGGTGTCTCATCATCACTTGTGGAACTTAAAACATGTCAGGTCTGGCTCGAGACCACCATCAGGGCCAGAGAAACGAATTCCAGAACCTTCCCCACTCACCCGCCGGAAGACTTTTGACAAGGGACAAGCCCTGACTGACAGGGTAAAAAGCAAGGAGATCAAACAGTAAGCACCAGTGACCACCAAGCTGGCACAACCTCTGCACTACAAGTCTGTAGCAGCGGTCATGTAAGGTTTACAGACGCCCTGTTCATACTGAATTAATGCTGATTCATCGTCCAGTTGCTCTGCTCTGTTAGGTTTAAATACATTTACCTAATACATTAATTACAAAAGTATGTAAAATCTGTCTTATTTCTCTAATATGTAAGATGACTCCGCAGTAAGGTCAGTGTACACAGGGCCTTCATCCAGAGTGGTCCCCTCATGATTTGCCCCTTTTGGGGAAGCATGCTGTCTTACCAAATCAATCAACAAACTCTGCCATGTTAAATAACCAGCCGACAAGTCCTGTCCTGAATGAATGTCACATATTCTTGAGATGAGGGAACAAATACGGCTATGGAGGACCCAGAGGGTCAAAGCCCACATTTACATAGACTCATTTGTACAGCAGAACTTTCTTTGAATGGAGATCACACAGAGTTCAACTGAACCTTTATCCTTAAAAGTACCACATGAAATATCAATTCTGTTATATATATATATATATATATACTGCAGATAATTAAAGCAATTTCCTTTTCAGTCCTAATTATCAGAGATTGAATACAACTCATCCAAATGGCACCCACAGTCAACCCCTAGAGGATGTGGGGGAGATCCATTTTTTGGAGGGTGGAGGACATGTCTCTATGAGACTGCTGATCTAATAAGACATCAGTGGAAAATGTTGGAGATCAATTCAACTGTGTCAAAGTTTTTGAACCGTTAATGAAGCTCAAATTTGAAGCTAGAAAGGTCAGTGACAGTCAAATCTGATTTGAAGATGGGCACAAATCATCCATTTTAAGTCCAGCTCACAACACAGAGGCTACACAGGAAAAGAGAGCAGTGTTTGCAGGCTGACAGGCTCAGCAAATACAATTAGATGGTATGAACAATTACTTGGCTCAGTAAATGACAAATCTACAGTAGATATGGCTCTGGTTTAGCAAATATATGTGAAAGTTATTACAAACATCGAGAAGTGCTTTTTGTAAATTGCTGGAGGATGGTTGTGTTCATCCATTTTGCATCTGAGAGCAGTGTGATGGAAATGCGTCAAATGAGATAAAAGAAGTGCGTGCGTGCGTGCGTGCGTGCGTGCGTGCGTGCGTGCGTGCGTGCGTGCGTGCGTGCGTGCGTGTTGAGTTTGTAAATGTGTTGCGGATGCACTTGAGATAAGGTGCAGCATATCTATATTGATTTTCTAAGGTGTCACCCATCAAGCCCTGTGCCTTTACCTGAGCGAGTAAGGCTGCTCTTGTTGGTCATGGTAACGTTGCTGGTATGGTCCCATGACTGCTGACTGGATGTGTTCAGATTGGGGATGGATTGCTCAACTCATCCACGCTTTCATTTCTTATTTCTTATTTTATGTAGCTGCATGTGGAAGAATGGATGTATAAGGTTTTATGCATTTATGCATGCATTTGTGGGTGTATTATGCGCGTTATTCTTATTCAGTTATGCTTATGCTATCCTGTCATACATTTCTGCAGCACTTTGAACTTTTTAAAGAAATGAAGTTGCAGTAGAGCACAAAGGATTCAGAAGACATTGAAAGAAAAGTCAAAGGGTTCCTGTTGGAGTTCCTGTCTCATGGTCGTGTGTGTGTGTGTGTGTGTGTGTGTGTGTGTGTGTGTGTGTGTGTGTGTGTGTGTGTGTGTGTGTGTGTGTGTGTGTGTGTGTGTGTGTGTGTGTGTGTGTGTGTGTGTGTGTGTGTGTGTGTGTGTGTGTGTGTGTGTGTGTGTGTGTGTGTGTGTGTGTGTGTGTGTGTGTGTGTGTTGTCCAGAGGTATAATCAGCCCGGTGCCCGTGCCCAGGAGCAGCCGCTCGGACACGCTGCAGTGTGTGCACGTGGCCGAGGGACACAGCAAGGCCGTCCTGTGTGTGGACTCCACCGACGACCTTCTGTTCACCGGCTCCAAAGGTCAGTCTCCGTCTGTCCGTCTGTCCGCCACACTCCTTCCTGTCGTCGTCTCTCAGTATTGACATCAACCAGAATGTGACTCATACACGTAAATCCTGTAGGTGTGATGTAAAAAACGTATATTTTAAAACAAGAGCACTGCATTGATTTGGCCAAATGTCTGAGTGTTTCTGGTGCTGTGGCAGATCGGACGTGTAAGGTGTGGAACCTGGTGACTGGACAGGAGATCATGTCTCTGGGCGGCCACCCCAACAACGTGGTGTCGGTGCGCTACAGCTCCAGCCTGGTCTTCACCGTCTCCACCTCCTACATCAAGGTGTGGGACATCCGGGACGCCGCCAAGTGCATACGCACTCTGACGTGAGTGGGCCGCCTCAGGGGACTCTGAACAGCCTCTGGCTCCTGTGTGGTCTGTGGTGCTGTTTTAGCTACTCAACTGAATGTCAGTGTGTCATTACCATACTATGTTTAGGCCATCAGTGCAATCAGGGTGATATCATCCTTTTTTCATCCCTCTCAGACCCAAACAATGTTTACTCTGCTAGAATTATTTTGCAGTTGTTTGTTTTCCATTGTCCCTCAGAAAAACTATGCAGGGGCCATCCTCAGCAAGACTCAAGGAGTCAAATAACCTAATGCATTTATAACGAGTTTGTTGATGTTGAAGCTATTTGATGGGCTTACGGCTGTGTGTGTGTGTGTGTGTGTGTTTGTCTTTCACAGGTCCTCTGGTCAGGCGAGCACAAGTGATGTGTCTGCTGCCAACACAAACCGAGCCGTGTCCATTCCTGCTGGAGAGAACCAGATCAACCAGATCGCGCTGAACCCCACGGGCTCCGTGCTGTACGCCGCCGCCGGCAACTCTGTGCGCATGTGGGACCTGAGGAGGTGATCACGGCGCCGCTGGCTCACTCCACTCTCTCTCTCTCTCTTATTCCTCATCTCCTTCTCGATCTTCTAAACTCTCGCTGTGCTCCACAGGTTTGTGTCTACAGGAAAGCTTACTGGTCACTTGGGTCCAGTCATGTGTCTGACGGTGGACCAGACTAGTAATGCGCAGGACCTGGTGTTCACAGGCTCGAAGGATCATTACATCAAGGTGGGTGTGGTGTGGGTCTGTCTGTGCTGATTGCTATAGCCGATCACTTGAGCTGCATTTCACTGAGTGTTTGCTGTTCTCCAGATGTTTGATGTGGCCGAGGGCTCCCAGGGAGGTCTAAGCCCCACACACAACTTTGAGCCTCCTCACTACGATGGCATTGAGTCCTTGGTAGTCCAAGGGGACTGTCTCTTTAGCGGCTCCAGGGACAACGGCATTAAGAAGTGGGATCTGTCCCGGAAGGATCTACAGCAGGTGAGAGGAACGCCTACAGTAGTATGGACAGATGACTAATTGCACTCCTATCCAAATGTCCCCTCTTCAGACTGAACGAGCAGTGTGCTATACACATGCTTGTGTGTATATTATCTAGTTTTCAACAGACTTTCCACCACATAATTTGCATTGTCTCCATTAGACTGCCAAAGTTAGCACTGATAAGGAGCAAGTGTGTATATGTATATGTTTATCCTATCCAAATGTCCTCTTCTTCTGACAGAACGAGTAGTGTGGTACACACATGCTTGTGTGTGTATATAATCTGCTTTTCAACAGACTTTCCACATCATTTGCATGGTCTACATTAGACTGGCGAAGTGAGCACTGATCAGGAGCATGTGTGTTGATGTGGATATGGTCATTCTGTGTTAGTGCCTGACTGTATGTGTTGGTGTTGTGTGCCATGGCTACAGCAAGTGCCCAATGCCCACCGCGACTGGGTGTGCGCTCTTGGCGTGGTGCCCGGCTCCCCGGCGCTGCTGAGTGGCTGTCGGGGCGGCGTGCTGAAGCTGTGGCACTCGGACAGCCTGGCTCCGCTGGGGGAGCTCAAGGGCCACGAGAGCCCCATCAACGGCATCTCCACCAACAGCAGCCTTCTCTTCACCGCCTCCGAGTGAGTAGCACCACACACACACGCACACACCAGACACACACACACACACACACGCACACACACACACCAGACACAAGCGCCTCACATTCCAGATCACATCAACTTCATTGCGTCCATGCCTCTCTTTGGTTGTGCTGAACAGTGAGCAGCAATATTATTGTGTTTCAGGATTATTAGTATTACCGGTACCATTAGGAATCTGCATTAACGTCATGGCCTTGTGTTTTGGCAGTGATCGGACTGTAAAAATCTGGCGTGCACGAGGGTCTCTGGACTCCCCGTCAGATGGGGTAGACAACACAGATGAGGCTGGGGCCAGCTAGGTCCATTGCAGCCTCCTCTCCGCCGCTGTGGATGGACAGAGGCCAGCGGCAATTTGCACTTTGACCCCTGCAGCAGCAGCAGTTTCTGGACATCCTTTACCCTTCGTGTATCAGACCTCCTCTTAGTTGTGTCCATGGAGCTGACTCCATGCTGTGCCCTGATCTCTTCACACCTATAGGAGTCTACAGTGCACATTTCATTAGGATGGGCTTTCCTCTGTGTGCCCCCGCGGGCCTGTTTAATCCTCACAGGGCTACTTGGTTCTGTAGCTCATTTCTGTAGCACTTCCAAAACCAAGCCGCTCTGTCGCACCATGGCCGTATTTGTGTTGCAGCCGACGCTCATCATGGCAGGCCCCCTTGGGATTCCCCTGGAACTATTGGGAATGGCTGTTTGAAGATGGGAGCTGGAGGCCCGCAGCTGTCCCGAGCTGTCCCACCCTCAGGACACACGGGGGAGGCACGGATATTTCAGCATGGAGGCAATTTGCAAGCGATTCAAAAATAGCTTTGTGGGAATGGGCTGGATTCACCATCCCCTTCAAATGTGCCTCTGTGATCTTGTGTTGTGGGTACCTACAGATGCTTGCCAAAGCTCTTGTCAACCATGCCATGATTAAGATAATGCTGTAGAGTAGCACACTACCACAATCAACTGGAAGTCTCTTTTCTGTGTAGTGTCACTTAGCTTCTAGTTCTCCTCCTCACTGCACGTCTTTCTAATAAGTCATCTCACTCTCACTCTCACTCTGTGCTTCTCCGTGTCATTTGAAGTCGTCATTACGTATTGGCAGACGTTCTCCCTCTCATGTGAATTGATGTTTCTGCTGCTAAAGTCTAACTCTAACCTGTGACCTTAGAGGGCTCCCTTTAGAAGGCAAGTTGGCCAGCCGAACATAAAGGCATCCTGTACTGTACATGTTTGACTGTAAGGAGAGAGGAGCATTCCTGTGCCTGTAAGCCTAATAATGTAGACCAGCCTTCGCATAAACCTGGTTCATGTAAACTGTTGTGTGCACTAGCTGACATCGTCACTGGCTTTGTTTATCTTCAGATGAGTACTGGAACTTTGAACCTGTGAACCTAAACTGTTCAAATATGACTGACTTATTCTGTATCTGCCTGTACTAACCATAGGTCTTAAACAATTTTCAGTCTATTGGAATTATCTAGAATGTAGACATTGGGCAACCAGGTCTGGGAGATTACTGTCATTGACTGCACAGTAGAGCACTATAATCTCTGTATTCACAATTGGTTTGCTCTCTATCCTGCATAGAGCAATCCTAGTTAGTGTTCAGATTGTATTTCATGTATGTATTTATGTGTTCCTGAATCCTGATTTTTCTGTTTTAGTTGGCAGACAACACAGCTGAAATCTAACAATGTTGGTACTTGAATTAAATGACATCTGTCAAAGCCAGTTTTTGGACTCTTCCTCTCCTTGTGGTTTGCATTTGCATTTTGCTTACAATTCTGAAAATATACCAGTGACATCACTTGAATACACTGTGACCTTGATTCAAGGTGTTCGTAATTGATTCAAATGGAAAAGGTCAGTATAGTGGGTGATGTGTGAATAGACACAGGCAATAAATGAAGGGAGTAATGCTGCAGAGTGAATAATGATCCTAATGATGAAGTTTTTTTCTAGGACTAGCCAAAGAACCAGTGACTCCTGGAATGAAAAAGTAATAGTGTGTGGCATCAGCACTAGCAGAGGCTAATGAGTTGATGTCAGTCTGTCTCAAGCCTCTGCTTTTAATAGAATACACTTTGGGGCTCGCTAATTGTCCCAGCAGTCTGGGACAGGACTGGAGTGCATATAATAGTTCATGAATTTATTTGTGTCTGGTCGACAATTCCTGGAACAGGAAATGCAGTGAGCATGTAGCCCCACTAGGCTTCTTCCCCCACACTGAACTCCCTGAACATGGGTAAACTGAAAGCAGTTTTTGTGGAATAACTCACCAACCTTTGTGCCACAGATTACCAAATTACCAATAAACCTCTCTATTTATGGTATAGCGCCACCTAGTGAAACAATTATGTTGAAACATACTGTACATATTTCTTTATCTCTCTTTTTTTATTTGGTGTGCTTCGCTGACACTTGGCAGCATTTGCTCACATATCACATATTTGGCTCTCTCAACAAAATGACAGATGAATCACACATTCAGTGGCCAAAACAAACTGTGCCAATATCTGGTGATGTGAGCTAGGTTCAAAGTTCACATGCTGCATCACTACCACATTCTTCAGGTGCATGCTAAACTTCATGAAATTCTATCCATAGGGGATGCTGCAACTGACATTTTCCTCTACAGTATCTCAAGACATGCAGGTGCCAATATCTTAATGTGAAGATTTGATGTGCTGAATCACCTCCAGTCTTTGCATGCACACACAATTTTGTGCAAATCCGCCCATAGGGGGTGGTGCAACTCTCTCTCTCTCTCACACACACACACACACACACACACACACACACACACACACACACACACATACACAAACAAAACCACACACACACACACAGGTATTCACATAGACACTTACAGTATATGCAAATGCAAGCGCACACATACATACACACATACAGTATGCAAGCGTGCACACAAGTACACACACATTTACTACTACTAGCATACACACACAGAGACACACACACAAACACAAATAATTACAGGGATTGGGATGGTGAGGGCTTAAGAAGTGTGATTTGCACTTCACAAGGAGTTTCAGAAATAGGGCATTAAGAGAACATGTGAGAACATTTTCTTTGCATAGCAGGTAGCAACACCATGCGGTGGTCATGTCATAAACCGCTATGCAGTACATCTAGTCTAAAATACAATGTTCAGTATTCAGTATGACATGAATGATTATGAGATGTGTTTGACTTTCACCTGTGTAGCTCAAAATAGACAGATTCAGATTACATTGTTTCTAATGAACTGCATTGTGATGTTCATAGATTCAACATAAAATTATATTTTCTAGAATATTCAGTAAGAGCTCTTGAAGAAATCATGTCATTAAATTGTAGATTTTGGCAATGTATGTGAACACAGAACCGTTTTGAAGCCAATTATTAAACAGAACCAAATGATGTGATTCACGCAAATGTGAACGTGAACCATGCCACTGATGATGAGGCAACACTGAAATACCACTGGATGGCAGTATTACCAACATACATGTATCATCCTGTTATAATTTTATGCATTAGATTTGCAGTTCATGCCTGTATTGTGTATGCATAATGTATCAGTCATAATGAATAAACTTGATCTAAATATCTTGCATATTTACATTTAATGCGGTAAGGTTGTGCTGCATGTGGTTTGGTGGGCCACATATTTAATTACCATATTCCCATGAATTATTGTCTGTAGTAGTGCAGCAGCAACATTTCCACATAGTTCATATGCAAAATATTTCAAATATTTAAGTTAGGTAGGCTACTATGTTTCTTTTTTGGATGAAATGTCAACAGTCCAAGAATTTGGATGCCCTCCAACAAGACTTCTTGTATGGTGCAGAGCATGTACAGTATGTGACTCCTTCATTCAGCTACCACCTGCCTTTTTCTGCGTTCATTTTTAGAGCATCGCAGATTATATTTATCTATAATAATGGATGCCTTTTATGAGTCAGATTTTCTAAAGGACTTGCCTGGGTCTTCATACATAATGGCTCATCATAACCTGCAACACATGATGACAGTAAATTATACATTTGAGCTTTAAGGTCATCATGAGCTATGTCGGGGCCATGTTACCATACACTTAGAGGCCACTGGATGAAGAAGAGAGCAGGCTTTCTCTCCTGGCTCATTTTTGAGTTTTATTTTGTGCCATGCTCTGCAAGTGTACGAATAGTAAAATATTTATAATTTCTGGATGAACTTCACCTTTTGTTCTAACAGAGACAATTTTCTGTGTCTATGCAAGCAGATATGCTGAATTGAAACAAGACTAAACCTGTTTCTTTGTATTGTTTTGAATCTCTGGAGTAAATAAATATTTCATGACAAAATGTCATGGAGTTGCCATCAAGTTCAGTTGAAAATGCTTTTGCACGCTATAACTCATACATTTAGCAAAAATAGTAATTCAATTTAATTTCAATAACCAAGTATTTTTGGAATTCTGAATAAGTAACTGATAATGTGATCTAGGCTACATATGCCCCATATTGAGATGATTATGGCAGCAGCACAACATAGACACGAGCCCAGTCAGCTATCTGACTCTAACTTGATATGAAGCAGGTGTGCCCAACTCAGCTCACTGGGCTGTGTCTGTTAGGGTCAACCAGCCATTGCTCTGTCCTGATGGACTAAAACCTTTGTCTCATTCATGATGGAAATGGCATATTCTGAAGCGCAATGACCTGTCAGGCTATTGATAACACAGGCTAACCTCCTCAGTAAATAGAACCTTGTCAGTAATTAATTATCCTACATTTGACGTCCTTTATTTTGATATGGCAAAGGTAGGAGTAACTATAGACTGTTGAAGAATAATCTCAGTGGGATTCACAAAGCTTCATACATACTTTACGCACTTGGAATGTAGTGTCTTTCTATTTCCAGTCGTTACATTCATATCATGTTCAACAACACCACCGAAAATCAATCCATTTTAGACAGGGGTCGAGAACCTTTTGGGTAAGAAAGTTGCAAAAGCATGGACTATTTCATGTCGGATAAAACATCTTCTTTCAATTACAGCTTTACATGACATTCCACTGAACAGATAAAGGTGTCTTCAGGGTTGTTCACTGGCATTTCCCCACTCGGCATCTCTCTCTTTTAATTAAGATGAGGTCGACTGAGTCCTGGTGACGTCGTGAATGTAGTTGGGTGACTCCCCTCCGCGCGCACTATGCTCTGAGTCTGTCGCTCGCACTCACCAGGTCACCATCGAGAGAGCGGATCTACAAGATTTGTTTTTTTAACTTGAGCAAAAATGTCGGATATGAGACGTAGCTCGACTATGAACAGCTTCGTGAATATGGCATCAATAGGGGAGTTCGATCCGTTGACGGCTGCCATTCCCGCCACCAAAGTTGAAATCACAGTCTCGTGCAGGTGAGTATGCTAGAGAGCCCTGTAGTTATTATCATCTTCGGTGTGGTGGCCAAACAGAGCCGTGCAGATGCAATTTTCGAGAGCTGTCGTGCGTAACGGTATTGCTACAATGCAAGTGAAACCGGTACCAGAATTGTCCGTTTATCATTGATAGAAAACATCACGCATTTGTATGGTATGATAGGGTGTATACTGAAATTACCATCTCAAATGAATGTAGGCTGTAATATGTTGATGATGGAATTTGCTTCCATGAGAGTCAGATTAGGCTATCGCATTGTGAAGTTTTCTGTCATAACCTGCTTTTTACGATATATTAATAAATTAAGAAAGGTTACATTTGATTTAAGTTTTAAGCATTTTCACCCATATGACTCAACTAAGTCGATGCACAGACTCGAACTAACCTGCTTGTAGGATGCATGTGAGCTGTGGCTGTGGGCACTTTGAATTCAAAGACGCTCTATATTGGCCGTGACATGAAATGAGTAGAAAAGGGATTAGGGATGATTCACGGATGGCACCGCATTTCCCTGAGGTTGGCGTCTCATAGCGGGGTCTTGCCCGCTCTTTCCTCGTCCGTGTTGCGTAAGACTCGCGCTTCGAGTCAGTAGAAGCCCGAGGTCCACTGACTGGAGCCCTGGACATCACGCGCTCAGGTGCATCATGTCGGTAACAGCTGTTAAAACTCTTAGGGTTAGAGCCAGTATCTTAAATGAAATGTATCAAACTTCGTGAATAGCAGCAAAGTATATAATGACTCTCAGAAATGTAGGCTATGTTAAATGTAGCAAGATTCCTAGATTGTTTGTTAACCTAGTTGTGTAAATAATCTTGAGATGTAACTGAAGGTGACTGGTTCAGGAAAGAACAAAAAAAATGCAATTGTTAAAGAAAACTACCCAGATAATTTACAACAATCTCCCGTTGAATCTATAACTGGTTTTATATTGGGTGTCTGTCATCCTTGAAATTAGTTGGTCATAAACCTGTCAGTAGCAGTCCTGCTGGATCATGACTGTACCTACATGTGCTTGTACCTATCTGTCTTGTCTATCTGCCACATACAGCTGAGGACATAATAGGGTCTGGAGTCTTCAAGAAGAGCGCTGAATCATTTTTAGCCAATTTAAATTCAGATAAACCTATCCATACTGGCAAGGTAGCCTATCCATAGTTTGTTCAGTTACCCCGGGTAGGTTGTTACCACTATGATAGTGTTGTAGGTAAACCCTGTGGTACACATGCTAATTCATTTGTATCCACTTCACCTTTCTCTCCTTCTTCTCACCTCACTCCTCATCATTCTCTCTCCTGAGATGGCCTGAGGCAGACGGCCCACGCTTTTGAGTGCAGTTTCCTGTTAAGAAGGCATTCTGTGCCATAAATGCTCTCTGTTTGCTCTTGTGGTTTTGGCCTTGGTTTTTGAGAGTTATAGCGCACTGTATGAATTGCAATGTGCTTATGCTGAATTAAATTTTTAAAAAAGTAAATGTTTTGGGGCCTCTTTATTAGGCCGCAGTGTTTTTTTCAGTGATTGTTGCCGGCCGCAGTTGGAAGAAATCATTCCATGCAGAAATATTGCAATTAATTATGCACTATTTTAGCCCCTTCAAACTGCAGATTTCATCCCTGAAGCAAAATTGTGAGATTGTTCAGTTTCAGCAAACTTTCCTCACTAATGGGTTTGACCTAACACACTCATGTTTAGACATCTGAATGAACTTTGGGGAGAAAAGCTGTAGAAAGTAGCCTACATCTCTTGAGTTTCTCTCCATGTCCCTGGTGTCATGTCACCATAGGTCTGCTCAGTAGAGGTTAAATACCAACCTGTCCCTTGGCCTTGGGTCACTATCCGTCTGAAAACATTTATATTGAATCGTTGACTGACGCAGCCTGAGTGTATTGCAATTTGCCAGAGGCTTCTTATTCTCTTTCATTACCTTACTGTACACCAAGGATGGGAGGGGGTGGACTAAAATCAGTGTTCAATCTCCTTATGCCTTCTCTTTAGTCTTCGTTTTGTGCTGATTGTCTTTATTTGGACAGTATACGTTTTTGTACAAATCTGGAAATCAGTAGTAATATAAAAATGGTTTGACGGTTATATAATTATTCTGTCCTTATTCAGATATGAAGATATTAAACAAAAATAATGAATGCAAATAGGCCGCTCCTCCCTCCCAGCTGCAATCAGCTGCACTGTGTCACCATTATAGCAAGAACATTGCAAGTCCATTTACAAAAGAATATGCAAGTGAAAATACAAAGAGGGACTGAATATTCCAGAACAATGTGTGCCATTTTATTTGATTTCAAGACATTGTTACGTGTGTTTATGCCCTAGGTTTAAATCCAAATAGAAATGGTTGTTCTATAATCTCATTATTGGTTCCAAAATGTTGCATTTATCGTTTTTTGCATCTTATTGTCGTGCTTTGTTTGTACGTTATTTTATTTATGCAGAAACTCATTCAAGCCCCATATAGTTTAAACATGACTTTACGCATGTCCTGCTGCCACCCATATGAATGGCCGGCACATCTACAGCCAAATGTGCCTCTGTGACAGATCAGCCCATCGACTCTTCTCAAGGTTTATTTTGAGTCCTCCATCAGACTCATTGATCAGAGTTGAAGGTCATTTTCCCTGTGACCATCTTTAACCGTGGGAAAGTAGTTGGCAGTATTGGTTATTTGAGCACTGCTTTCAACACAAGAAATCCATTCACGTGGGAACTGTTGACCTGCTGCCATGTGTACAGGTGTACAGACTGAAAGCATTTTGTAAAGGCGTGTCTTGAAGGCATCAGCTGATAGCAAAATATTGTTTACCTTATTGGTTTTCAACGGTGAGATGTATTTTATTCAGCAACTGACAAAGCAAAAAAAGAATGTGATTGATGCAGTACTCTGGTATTCTCTGTGTTACCTTGCTGAGAGAATTATGCTCCCATCCCCTGACGCAAAGCTCTAAGGCTCAGAGGTTTCAGCTCATTTCCATGTTTCAGTCAGCCATTTTGTTTAAAAAGGCCTGACGATCAGGTATTTACATTTAATAAATTCTGTAATAACAGAAAGGCAACCAGCCGATGCAGTTCATCAATAGTTTTTAGTCAAGTGCACGTTTCAACAAAAAAGCCTCTAAAAAAAGTCTCCAAAAGGCTCAAGGATAAGGATGGCTTACTTTCAGTTGTGATATGGGAGAGCTGTCACTCATGCCAGACATTACTTATTTATTCAGGTATGCTGTTTACTGTACATCAGTCAGTGTACTTAGCAGTGAATTACTGAAAGGCATGTTTATTTAATCACAACTGCTCTAAAAGTTTTGATGTTTAATATTATCATGGCAACAATTATTTACATGCTCCTCAGTCAGAAATAAATCTGCAGCAAAAAAAATACGTTCTGAAATGTAGTTTAAGCATTTATGCGAAGCATTATGACTATGTCCGAGTGATGTGGGAAGCAAAGCCTCCTATGGGTAAGGAACTGATGGGATTTAAAATGGGAATGTGATGTTATGTGGAGACTGCACTGTAAATCTTTCATAGGAATTCTGCTCTCTGCATGGCTTACCTTCAGTTTCTTAGAATTGCTCTAAACATAAAAGTGCCTTGCAGATTGCTAGGGTGGAGAACTGTTTTCTTAAACATTTTCTGCTCATAATGTTGATGGATTGAAGTGTGCATAACTCTGCATATATAGTTATTAAGGATTTACCTCTGTGAAAACCATAGAATTGGCTGCATTTTAGTGATGGAGCTGATAATATCACATGCAGTGACTTTCTGTTGAGGGTTTCGTCTCTGAAACACACGCAACAGAAACAGAGGAGGGGCCATTGACAATGGTTCAGTGAGTGTCCATTTCATGGATGGCCAGTTTGTAATCCATGACTCCTTCTGCACACTGTATTCACAGTTTGTTAAATTTCCCCTACTGTTTTTGGGAAATGAACTGTCATTGCTGTCCCCTTAAGTGACTGTGAACTGAGACAGAATGCACACAGTGGTGCCATCCGACCGGTTTTGATGCCACAAGATTAATATGTTGACACCATAAGTTTTGCCGTATGGGATATCCCACAGCATAGTGGGAGAGAAAACGGTCCGTGAGATGGAGAATTGTGGAGTGGTTTTGGTGGGCATTGAGACACAAGTGTTCCCACTTTGTTGTAATGGGTTTTATTGGATGTGGAGGCTATGCATATGCAGTGACACAATCAGCCTAGCCCACAGCAACATCACACCATCTTCATATCACTTCACTTGAGCACCAGCGGGGCAGCTGATCTAGATACATCACTCCCAATCAATCGCTGAGAGATGTTTGGGGCTTTTGCATGACTACTTAAGTACACACAAGAAGGAAAGCCTCAACCCTCTGTGTTTCTGCCAGTTTCATGCAATAGATGTTTTTGGGAGGCCTGTTGAATAAATCATGTCATCATTTCAGGTCTGTGAACACCCTCCACAGAAAAAAAGGAACAGGTCATGAAAGGTTTATGTTTTAATGTAGGATTTGGCAGGACGTCAAGCAGCATGTTGCCATGGCGAACATCCCCCTCACTCGGTGTTGCATGCTATTGAACTTGAAGTTAAGTTTGGAGCCCTCCCTCTCAACTCCACACTTGATGGGCAGGTGACTTGGGCTGCTGGTGTTCTGCTGCAACTGGGCTCCTGGCATTGTATATATTTTTAAAAAGAAATAATATTACAACAACAACACATGCAGTAGTTTGAATAATCAGGATACTGGATCTCAACAGTCACGCTATCATACTGTAGTATAGAGTATACAGGGCTAGCCAAAACAAACAGTTCAGGGGAACTTCTTCAAGAACAGATGCAAAATACTTTGCAACAGTGTGCTTTCGTTTTTTGTTTATATTTAATTAAGGCATACTGTATATCAGAAAGTGTAAGAGGTGATTTAACGTGATCGTGTATATGTATTGTCTCAATTTTATCAATACGTTTCATTAATTAAGTTTCAAATTGACAGTAATGACAATGGCCGGGTTTCCCAAAATTGTTAAGAAGCTCTTAAGTGCTAAGAACTTCTTAGGAGCGTTGTAAGAATGTTCTAAGAACGCTCCTAAGAAGTTCCTAGGACTTAAGAGCTTCTTAACGATTTTGGGAAACCCGGCCAATGACTGTAATCGTGAGACGTTTATATTGGCAAATAGGCTTTCAAAATACTTTCCTTAATCTTAAAACAATCCTAATGACGATGCATTTTTTTCATTACCTCCACAGAAATCTTCTGGATAGAGACACATTTTCCAAGTCTGATCCAAGTAAGGTCCCCTAATTGTCTTGACATTTTTAATGCATGCTATTACAAACAGACTGGTGAATGCCCTTTCAAACTTCTATCTACAGTTTATTTTAACATATCTTGCTGTATTGTCATGTATTTGATTATACTGAAATATCATGTGTTTTATTTTGTATTTGATGGAGCAACTGTTGTTATACGATTTCAAAAATAGCATTGCACTCTAAATACTGTAGGATCATCACATTTTATTAGTTTGGTATGATTTCTGAGTATATTTTATGGTCCTTAAACCAATCTGGTGGAGCTACCGCTTGCCATCAGAAAATGCCAGAGTCTCCAGTATATGCGTGTTTTTGCTGGGACACATTGGAGTGGGTGGATGTTTGTGTATGTTTGCGTGAAGCAAATGTCTGTGTGGTTATGCATGTATGTGCTTTCTGCCATATGTGAGTGGGTGGATTTGTGTGTGTGTGTGTGTGTGTGTGTGCGTGCGTGCGTGTGTGGTAGTGTGTGTTTGTCTGTTTGTGTGTGCTGACTGTACCCTGCGATGCATATGTTGTAATGACAGCCTCTGACAACTTTGGTATGAATGAAGTTGTGTCTCCAAGTTCTGAGTCGTTCTGCGTCGCATTGTTCACAGCGCATGAACAATTTCATTACACCACAAAATGCAGCTCTTCCTTTTTATGAATCTTTTAAAAGCCTTGTGGTTTAGATTGTATTCAAAGTGAAATCTTGTTCTAAAACAAAGGACTCTGTTGTGTCTTGTAATTTGACCTTTTCAACTTTGTTGTTCTTTTGTTTTGTTATGTTTTGTTTTCATGTTAGCTCTTCACTTCTTCCTGAAACACAGGGGTTTGGTTGCATATTATCTCAGAAAAAAAGCATTGTCCAGTATTTATCAGTTGTGCACGCATCAGGCCTGTAGAGTAGCCACTGTTCCGTCTCATGAAGCCGGATGTTATAACCTCTGTATGCCAGCAGCTGTGGTGAGCCAGCTGCTCTGCTTGCCTGCAGCCTTTGGCTAATTCACATTGCAGCAGTGCACATATTATATCCCGCGATTAATGATAAGACTATTCCACATATCCAGCTGCATTCAAACACAGTCCCTTTGAAGCTCAAAAAGGACACATCAGCAATATGTAGACAAGAGAGAGCAGGGGGAATATCAAGTAGCTTATCAGAGGACTGAGATGAAAAAGGAAAATGGTAGAAAAGGAGGAACGGGGATTAGAAAGGGGAACAAGTGAGAGAAATGATACTGGTGCTATAGTGTGGACTTTGAAAGAGTAAAGAAAAAGATGGAAAGAGAGAGGGAGAGCCCTGGTGCTCCTGGGCCATGCATCACATTTGAGGAAACGTCAGCAGGACGAGACTGAGGGTGGAGGGCTTGCCATCCATTTATGCAAGGAGGCACTTGTGCTGAGTCCATGTCTTAGCTATGCTGACGTTATTGCCCAGGTCGCACAAGATTAGAGCGCCTCAGTAGATTCCAGAGCCAAAAGACACACGTTTCAGTGGCCGTAGGATGCTAAATTTAGAACCAGCTCGGGTGCTGGGCAGTGCTGTGTATTTCTTGCTACAGTAGTTACTGCGTGTACATCTATGCATTGTTTTTGGCTGTGTGTGTGTGTGTGTGTGTGTGTGTGTGTGTGTGTGTGTGTGTGTGTGTGTGCGTGTGTGTGTGTGTGTGCGTGTGTGTGTGTGTGCGTCCGTGTATATCCGTGATGCAGATGTAAATAAATAATCTGCAGTGGTTTATGATTACGGGTGAGAAGAGGGGGCTACAATAATGAGTTGTAACAAGATGTTGGGTCCTGTCTTCCTTCACGGTCGTGTGCCCAAGTGTCTGCATGTGGTGTTGGATTGAATCTACATTCCCCCATGTGATGGAAGATGACATTTAGGGTGATATTTAATCAGTCACATTTGCTTCAACACACAAGCTCCACATACAGTAGGCTATGTAACACAGCAGGGAAGCTTCACATTTTCTCATACAGAGAGCACTGCAAATTAATGCATTATATATGACACATTATAGATAATATCATAAATTATGTCACATTAAGGTGATGACTAATGCTTAATTCTCCCATTAGCTTTGAAGATATTGAAGGGAGTCTTCAATTAAAATGCACTACACTACAATACACTATGTGTTGCTTGTTTAGAAATTAATACACCCATGGACAATGTTTCAAAATAATAAGGATTGTGTCCTTAGCCCCATGGTAGCCCCAGGTTGTAGTAAATGATTGCCGTGGGATCCTCATGTTTTAGCATGAATGGCTTTGGAAAGCATGTTATGTAGCAATTTGAACTGATGACAACCAAAGTTGTGTCATACAGTCATTTCCTGTGTATTAGCCACAATGTGTGTAGCCAAAAGACAGTGTTTTATGCTATATGTTATATTTAAGTTAAAATAAACCATATCAATACTATAATAACTGCCCCCGTGTAATAACCTCATAGCAGAAGAAATTTTGCAAAATCAACGTATTAGCTGCGGCTAACAGTAACATTTTGTCCTGAGCCACCTTATTATTTTAGTTAGTTAATGATTCACATCGTCCTCTGCTGCTTTTTTAAGACATGCATAAAAGGGATTAAAACGTGTGCCCTGGATCACTGCCATTCTGCGGATTATTCTGTGGGTCACATTTCACCCTGAGTAGCCATATTGTCAACAGGCTGCTCATAATTGTGTTCCATCACTGATTAGGTTCAAATGTACAGATGGACATTCATCATGTGGAACATTTTGAATCAATATGTTTTCTGATAAACGGTGATTCATTATGACACCTAAAGCATCATCTGTGATTATACTTCTCGTCCTTCATGCTCTCTCCTCTCACAAGCACGCATATAGCCATATTCTCACTTGAATTCACTAATGTGCTATTTATTTGATACCTTTTTTGTGTGATGACACATGCTTTGGTGAAAACGAGTTCATCATATGCAACCACTGCCTCAGCTGGCCAACATGAAAGTATGGGAGGCAGTCCGTGTATATATGCCAGCTGATCTCCGCCTGCGAGAGCTGCTCATATTGTGGGCTCTCTTCAGCACATGCCTGATCACTATGGGCATGTGACCCCCGCCCTCACCCCACAGCCTCCACTAGCCCCACTCCCACACAAGGGGCTCCTCCTCTCACCCATATGGTTGACAGCGTTACAGTGTGCTTTATTTGGGGAGGAATCTTGGTGGAAGTTATTAGTTCGGTTTTCAGTGGTGAGGGCCTGCGGACACTCTCAGCAGATGGCTCATTAATGAGTGGATGGGTGTGAATTGTTTCAAACGCCTGTCACAGCTTGATTGAAGCCGTGTTTTTGCTCTACCGGTGCTGATGTTTACTTGGGCATGTCAGACAAACATTTGGGTCCTTGAAGAATTCACAAGTCTCTCTCTCTCTCTCTCTTTCTCAAACTATCTCTCTCCTCTCCTCTCTCTCTCTCTCTTCCAGTTTGTATTCTGTACACTCAGACCATTGGAAATAGAGAATGGCGAGAGGTGAGTGTGAATCACATCATCAAATGGTGTCTAATCAGTTACAGCAAGGAAATGTTAAGCAAGTCCTAAGTTAAAGTCTAAAGCAAATCTCATTCTGATTTCATGTAAGTCTCTTCCCTCAAGTCATTTCCAAATCTAATACACTGTTCTACCCCCTAGTTTGGCCGAACAGAGGTGATCGACAACACCCTAAACCCAGACTTTGTGCGGAAATTCATCCTCGACTACTTCTTTGAGGAGAGGCAAAACCTGCGTTTTGACCTGTGAGTAGAACAGGATTGTACTCTTTATGTGCATGTCTGTGTGAATGACTGAATTGAGGCAGCATGAACGTGATAATGAAATATACAGTTGTCACTGCCTTCCTGAACACTGTTTATTCATCTGCTATTGGCTTAGTCAGTGTCACATGTTGTTTAACCAGTGCATGATTGGCTACTCTCCGGTGGAAAGTGGGTTGGTGATAGATGTGACGAAGGCAGAACTACAATCTGTGGCTGCCTATAAATAGCTGAAATATCAACAACAAAACACTCACGCGCATATACAGCTTACACAGGTCAGTGAGGCAGAAAATGGATGTGTGTGTGTGTGTCTGTGTATGTGTGTGTGTGTGTGTGTGTGTGTGTGTGTGTGTGTGTTTGCACTTCATGTACAGTACATATTCTATATACCGTGCACAGGCATTACTTATTTAATTCCGTAGTCCCTTATCTTAAACACACTTCCATTAAAGTCTCTCTCTCTCACACACAGACACACACAAACACACACAGATGCGTACACATAAATATACAGACGCGCGCACACACACACACACACACACACACACACACACACACACACATGCATACACTACTTGAGCATTGATATAGCCTTGTTTTAGAGTGAAGAAATAGCAGGGCTCTTTTCTGTCTGCACACATTTCTCTCTCTTCTCTAGTGTTTCCATCCCTTTGGCCATTCTGCCTCTCCCCTCCGCCCCCCTCATACACACCACCACTCAGCCTCCTTGCCTTGCAGTGCATGTGGGAGTGTGTATTTCTCTCTCTCTCTTTCTCTCCCCCTCTCCCTCTCTCTCTTTCTCTCTCTCACTCACTCACTCACCCATGCTCTCTCTGTTGGTGTGTGTGTGTGTGTGTGTGTGTGTGTGTGTGTGTGTGTGTGTGCATGCGTGTGTGTGTGTGTGTGTGTGTGTGTGTGTGTGTGTGTGTGTGTGTGTGTGTGTGTGTGTGTGTGTGTGTGTGTGTGTGTGTGTGTGTGTGTGTGTGTGTGTGCGTGCGTGTGTGTGTGTGTGTGCGTGCACACACAGTGAATTAAACAGACAGGGAGAAAGATTTGTATTTTCTCTGAGATGTATGGTTTGGACAGATACAGCTGGAATGGTGCCAATGCATTTATGGGTGTGGAACCCAGCAGAAAGTCTGTTTATCTGTGTACACAGACCTTCTGTGCAGATATGCTCTGTATATATGTGTGCGCTGTGCTCAAGTGAAGCATTCAGAAGCATTTGTGAATGAATGAGGCACACTGGAACCAAGCATGAGGCTCACATGTGCCTTTGGTATGTTATGTAATGGCTCTCTAGTCTAGAATGATATTAGCCATGATACATTGTTGTGTCATCCCTCTCTCCTCTCTGGCATAGCCAGTATGTCTGGGAGAATGGGAGAATGACACTGTTGGACTAGCCAACTAACCAGCCAGCCTCCCCCTGCTGTGCAACACAGCATTGTAAGACAACACTTTCTCATAAAACGTCTAAAGCCTCTTTTTATACACTTATTGTGAAGTGTGTCCTGTCCTGTGCGCTCACTGTTGGTATCAGTACAGTGTGTACAGTATGCATTCTGCTCTCATGCATCAGCAGAATTCTTGAGAACACAATCCCACAGATTTATGTACAGTATATTCTACTGAGGCGATATGCAGTCTTTTATTACACCAATACCGCCATGCAGTTTGTTTTAATACTTCTGTCAATTCTGACATTACCTTTTCAATTATTACGCAGGCTTACACAGAAACACTTTGCCTAATAACACATTTTGTTTGCTTACAAAACATTTAAAACAAAACATTTGAAACAAAAGCAAATCTTTCCTTCAAACAACACAACTGGTTTAATCAGTGTGCACATTTAAAATGGACATGGATGGACAGGAAAAATGGACAAAACATTATTTTCGGTATGGGCAAGTTCAACCTTAATTTGTCTGCCATTTGTTAATACTTTAGACAGCTATAGTTTGTGTAAAAGCCTGTCATGAATTTAATTATCTAGTTGTTATCAACATTTATTACATAGCTCTTCATACTGCTGTAGAATGCTCCATTCACTTACGTTCAGAGGTCTAATCATTTTGCATATAGTATTGCTTATTGCATACAGTAGCTATGTATAACAGACCGCTGTGAAGGTAAATGTTTTTGTGCTTCTCATTCATGTCTTTCATATCATTCTGCGAGTAGTTGGTTCACTTATCGCAATGGAGGACATAAGGAGAGGTGGAAAAATCCAGTTTCAGAAAGTAAAAGTCCTACCACATATCTGTGCCAAGTTACCATTAATTTAAGCCAGCTAATTCTACAGTAATTAGCACAACTCTTCACACTTCCTCAGGTAGAGCAGATAATTGATGAGATCAATTTTCCACCTCTGCACATCAGCAAGTAATACGTTGTCACACAACACCTGAAACATTCAAGTTTTATCTGTGTGGCAAACTATTTGTTTTCTCAGCGAAAGCCACGAAACAGTAACAAAATAATGTTACGACCCATTGAGTGAAGTTTCTTGATTCGTTTTGGCAAGTAATCATGTAATAAGTGGCATAATGTATTGTCCACCGGTCAGTATCGAAAATAAGTCCCTTCAGGATGAAGCAAGAGCCCTGTGCTATTGTTTTGGTGCTATCTTATTCGCCCTGTTGGGACGTCCCAATAATGACCGGCGGACAATACATTATCCCTTACGTAGGTCCTACAGTGTGCGACTTGATTAGACAAATTTGTATGTAAGTACAGCTTACTTGTCCATTATTATTGACAACCTGCAGTAAGCATCTAAAGTAGTCAGAGTTTTTGTACTAGGCTGGGTGAACCCTGAGTGAACTTCCGGCGAATTTGGATGGTGGAATAGTATGGTGAAAGCAGACTACGTTTGTACTGTATTCTTCATTAAATAGCCGATACATTACTTTCATCATTACTCTATGTGCTTTTGGCCTCTTTGATCCATGCTTGTAAATAGCAACACATACTGTACTGTAGGTGGTATCTTCAATGGATAAGGAATAATTGTGGTTTGAGTGCAACGGAGCACTCAACGGTTGAGTGCCACGGCGCACACAAACACCAACATTAGAGATCCATAATTATGCACCTTGCAAGCATATCTTATAGCTATTAATAGATGTTTCTCATTTGTTCAATGCAGTTAGTGTTTTTTTTGCTTGCACACTATCAAATGTATTATACAGTTAGTGAAACCATACACTTAAAAAGTAAAGCATCAGTTCAGATCTGCACAGTGCACACTGTCATTGTCAGCCTCACACTTTTTGCAAAACACTCCACACAGTGATTGATTTGCATAACACTACATGCATTTGTCTTCCCTAGACACAGAGATCTCAGATAATGTCTCCTCCTTTGCTATTTCAAGGCACTGCCTTCCAAAATATCACACCCATGAACCAATTGATCAAACACGACTGTCAGGTTTAAAGATACTTAGGTGCATAACTGTTAACTCAACACTCAGTCCTAAGTACTGTAAAAGGTGACAGGCGAGCCCCTGCCTTCCGCACAAGTGAGATGATGTTGCATTAGAGGAAGAGTGAGGACGAGAGGGAAAGTCTGTTCAGGGAAGAGGGAGACAAAGAGATAGGAGGAGTATATGATATCTGGAGGAGTATGTGAACAAAGACAAAGACCAAATGTACAGTTTTTGCAGATTGCTTACATGCTAAAAACCAATGCTTAGACCAAACCTTCATACCTTACACACATTTTATGCTTTGAACTTTGTTTGCAGTTCTACAACACATTTGTCCACCTCATTTGAGAGCCACCAATTGACATTATTCTGAAATTCTGATTTCAAGTGGCTTCATATGGTAGTTTGCTTAAAAGACAGTGCCTGATTCACCCTAAGCCATGTAAAAGTAAGCTCATATTATTTACTGTAAAGTATCCCTATTGAGTCAACAGTTTGAAAGTAATATAAGTTTAAGAATATTCAAGTTAACCTACTGAGACTGCAGAATGGACGGAAGATGAAAACCGGAATGGTTTCATGGATCAAGTGGATTGCAAGACACAATGCACTGTTTCTACACTTTGTTAAAATCTAATCTCTAATCATTGGGAAAAAACACTTATTCAAAATGCTATCACATCTTGTAATTAGAAACACCCCCCCCCCCCCCCCCCCCCGCCACCCACACACCTGAAAACACAGAATACACAATTGTGTACCTATACAATTTCACAGTTTTGCACTTGCCATCTTGACTCCCCATTTCTAAACCCTCTCGAATAATTCTTTTCAGTGTGGTGGCAGTAAACTGTATGACAGCCAACCACATACCCATATGCTTTACTGCAAGCAATCGAAGATGCACATTGTTGATGAGACATTGTTGTTTTGTTTATAATACAGTAACTTGCAATCTCAATATCTCTGATTTTCTTTTTCTTTTTTCTTTTATTGATTACTGCAGAAATTCTATTTTTCGTGTTTCACAGAAGACTGTCTGAGAAAAATACAATGAAAATAGTACAGTAAAGGCAGCAGTGTTTTGTATAAAGCACCTCATTGTACTGCTGCGGATTTGAAAGAGTAATTAAAATGGTGCACATGTGTATCATTTTGTTGTAATAATTACGTTTGGAAAAGGATTGTTAGGTATGGATGGAAGAGTTTCCCTGTGATATACTGTATATGTGTGCAAAAAGTGTATAAGGCATTAGCAAAAGCGGTACCAGATGAGATCTAAGTAGCATTGCTTGTAAAGAATGGGTTAAGCATTCGGCCAAATTTATGCAGGGTCTATGAAAGGAGGCTAAGGTTTTCTCTCTCTCTCTCTGTCTTTTCTGTCCAGAAATGTTTACCCTGCAGTTTCACTGCAGTATCTTCTATTTAGAATATGTTCTGCTCTGGTTCCCAGTGCAGTATACTCTTTAGAATATGTTCTGCTCTGGTTCCCAGTGCAGTATACTCTTTAGAATATGTTCTGCTCTGGTTCCCAGTGCAGTAAACTCTTAAGAATATGTTCTGCTCTGGTTCCCAGTGCAGTATCTTCTATTTAGAATATGTTCTGCTCTGGTTCCCAGTGCAGTATCTTCTATTTAGAATATGTTCTGCTCTGGTTCCCAGTGCAGTATACTCTTTAGAATATGTTCTGCTCTGGTTCCCAGTGCAGTAAACTCTTTAGAATATGTTCTGCTCTGGTTCCCAGTGCAGTATACTCTTTAGAATATGTTCTGCTCTGGTTCCCAGTGCAGTAAACTCTTTAGAATATGTTCTGCTCTGGTTCCCAGTGCAGTATCTTCTATTTAGAATATGTTCTGCTCTGGTTCCCAGTGCAGTATACTCTTTAGAATATGTTCTGCTCTGGTTCCCAGTGCAGTATACTCTTAAGAATATGTTCTGCTCCAACCTCTAGCGCAACATGCAGCATTTGGAAATGGATAGATGTATTGAGTGACTTCATAATGCAAGAGAAATAAAAGTCCTCAGTGTACAGGTCTGGTCTTGTTTGGTCAATATGTCCTTGCACTATACAATATCCTAAATTGTGTTTTGTCAAATGTGGTTTGTTTGGGGCACAGTAGGGAAGCAGAATGAGATCAGAAGACCTACAGTATGTGTATTGTATAATAGTTTTAATTGATTTGTTTGATCTTGCCAAATACTTGTGTTTGTGGTTGTGACTTATGTGCTGACTTTTTTCTTTGCCCTATCAGGTATGACCTTGACTCCAAGAGTGAAAACCTGTCCAAACATGTAAGTAACTAATTAGTGCAGTAAATATAGTACATTATGTGGACACAGAATGGCCCTCTCAGCTGCCATAGTCACACAATAGGGTGGTCAACGTAGCACCATTTTCATTAAACACATGTTTTGTCGGTGCTGAACATGCTACACGTCACGTTAGAGATCTCCAGCCCCACAGCTGCAGGTAAAGCTGTCTCTTTCAGCTCATCAGCAACCAACAAGCCAGGTGAAACTAAGATGGTGCTGCCGCCAGGCATTGTGGGAGTTGTAGGCATCATAGGCATGCAGCTGGACATGTTTTTCTTCTTTCTTTTTTTGTAAGCGGAGGCGAGCCTTAGCCCTCAGGCACAGCATCAAGAGCAGACCCAGTGGAAGTGAAGCTTGCTGGGGTGGAAGAGGGTTTGATCCGCTCCACTTGAATGCCATTGTATTGGAACCAAGACATGGAACAATGCATTGGTCTGATTCCCTATCCGCTGGGTTCTTTATGGTGCTGAACCAATCCCAAAGAAATGTCCTAAGTGATTTTGAGATCCCATGGCGCTGTAAAAGAAATCCTCCAGACCCTTGCCAACACTGTATTTGCCAGTTGCTATTTCTGTACTCCTCTTGTCAAAAATGCACAGAACAGCCTTGTAGGTTGCTATATTTAGACTCAACCCAGAGGAATGTTTCTCTTTTTAGAATAACTTCAGTGTACACAGACCAAAGCATTCATTTAATTGAATTTAAAATAGATGTGGTATCACCCATCAGAAAAGATTTTTTGACTCAGTTGAATATTTAATGGCTTTCAAGTTTCTATATTGAGATTATTACATAACTCGTTATTGTGGTATTTCTTTCATAGTTTCTGGGGTTTGTTGCAGACCTGGTGTTTATGACTTTGGTTGGAGGTCTTCAAGAGTGTGATTTGCTTGTGTGTGAGAATGCAGTAAAAGGTTACTCAGAACTTGAAACTCTGCCTGACAAATTTTGTCCTGCAAATATTGAATTCATGCCCTTTAGTCTATCAAGTCACTTTGGGGTGGCATTGTCTCATAATCTTAAATACTGATAATCACAGAAGTGATGTGATGCAATGCAGACGTTCATTGTTCATGTATTGGAAAATAAGTATAATCCCAGCATATAAATGAGTGCATTGAATGACATTGTGAAGTGTTAGCAGCAGGTTGTACTTTCAACAAAGAAAGGGAATACATCTATCTGTTGATTTATTTATCCAACCGTTCATCCAGGATGCTGCTGCATATTCTATCCTCTGAATGACTAGACTAAGTGAATGACTGTCTGCTTGCTTATCATCAAAAATAGAGAAAGTTTTCAGTCAAGATAATGTGTTGTATAGGACGTTACAAAATCTTGTTGTATTTTCTTAAAGTTTTGTGTATTTTGTTCTGGATGCTCTTGTTTGATATTTGGCTTTACTGTAGGTGCTGATGTATGGGCTGATGCGGCTGATGTGTGGATGTGTTGATTGGCGTCTTCTAAACCCTGTGGTGTTGTGTGTGTGTGTGTGTGTGTGTGTGTGCAGGACTTCCTGGGCCAGGGCTTCTGCACGCTGGGCGAGGTGGTGGGTTCACTGGGGAGCCGCCTGGAGAGACCCTTGATGTGAGTCCGGAGCCTTCTGTCTATATTTATCCAGATAGCAGAGACCTCCACGTTCAGAACAGGAATGGGGTTCATTAGGCCTCTGTCATATCTCAGTGTGATCTCCCACCACTTGACACTGCTGGTGGCATACTCATTATCATACTCATTATCATACTCATTATCATACTCACACACCATTTAAATCACTGGAGCACACAGTATCATCTACCTCTCACAGTGCAAGCAACCATGCTGCTCTCACAGGTCCCTAACAAGGGAGAGCAGACATGGTAAAGGCAGGATTTGAAATAGTACACGTTTCTTGAAGAATCATTTTATATTTGGCCAGTGGTTCTCAAAGTGTGGGGTAGCAATGAACAAGATGATTTTTTTTACCTATCGGAAATAATGCATTTCTTTTTTGATAAGGAAGATCCTAGATCCAAAACAAAATAGCCACACACAAACATAGGAGTCCTAAACAGACCTACAGTACATATACATTAAAATTCCAGAGGACCGAGATTGGAAATGTAACATATTTTAACATTACCATTTACCACCTCCAAAGTGGGGAATAACAGAAAAAGTTTGAGAACTGCTGTGTCAGGCCTGCCCCTATCCCAATTATAAGTGGCATACAGTAGTCACCATATTGGTTTTGGACTCTCCTAAAGTTCTAGGATGACAAATATTGACTGGATGGGGATACTGAGTTGGCCCTTCTAACACAAAGATAACCACTACTGTTACAGTTTCAGGTCTGGTATTGACTTTGTACTTGGTCGATAACAATGCTTTTGACATGGTCTTGCTTGCAATGGATTTCAAATATGTAAACATGCACAGACCAGACAGTACAAGCCACAACAAGACGTAAATTCATCTACTGCTTCTCCACCCTCACACCGTGCATGGCCACACATGCATTTACTGTATGTGCATAGCCTCAAGAATAGGTAATGCACTGTATAACATACAGTACACATTTAGATCAAGACTATTCAAAATTAACAGATGTTACTGTATAAATGAGTGTGTGAAGCACACAAACATGAAAGGTTTTTTTCAGACATAGGTGTATGTGTGCACGTGTGTGGGGGTTGATGTGTGTTTGTGTATAGGGGGGGGTATGCTTTAGTGTGCATGCATGATTCATGATGTGTCTTGTATTTGTGTGTGTGTGGGTGTATGTGTGTGTGTGTTAGTGTGCATTGTGTGTGTGTGTGTGCACAAATGCACTCATCTGTTCATGTATATTCTGTAGTGCTTCTGAAAGTGTCACACATGAATGGGTTTATTGAAGAATGACACATACTGTAAGATGATGATGTAAGAATGGGCCTCTCTCTTTCAATTATATAACAGCATCGGTCTCTGTCCGCTTTCATTCATGCCTTGGCTAACATGTTCCCTCATGGAAATCTTGAAGCCCAAATGACAGTCTCAGGTAAACTGACTGTAAAAGTGGTAGTGTAGTGTCAGTGTATACAGTAATTGTGTTTTGTACATACAAAGCGGGCAGAAGCATAATTTTAAATGTACAGTATTCTATTAACATCTTCCAGAGTAGGGTGGGTTATTGTAACCACAGCTGATGGTCATAAAAGTCACAGCCTGCTTTTGAAATATGAATGCTGCCCTGTCCTGGCCCTCTCGCTTGCTTCGTTTCTCTTTTTTCCTTGCTTATGGGTTTGGACATGGAAGTCGTAATTAACCGTACAGTTTTGATTTCAGATACCTTGGAGAGGTGTTAATTCCGCTGTAGGTAGGGTATTTTCTGCCGTAGCCAATCAAAAACCAAACCTATTCACCCTCACAAACAAAATCAGCATTGAAACAACATTTGTGGGCGAAGTGTTTACTGTTGTTTGTTGATGGGTTTTTTGGGGGGTTTTTTTGTTTAAAAGATCCCTTTAGACCGTTGTAAATGTGACAGATAGTTTGATGAAGTGTGAAGCATTATTTTCCATTCAGGTTAAAACAATCCATCTTGGGGAACACAATTCATTCTGTCACCAAAAGTATAACATATCATCTGATGCTATGTCTAACCTTTGGGCATCACAACAGCTTGACAAATGGAGTCACAGCTAAACAAACAGACTGCCTATTGATCATAATGTTATAGAACAGTGGAGATAATTACTGAGACACCACACATGCCAAAAAGATGAAACATTATTTAGAAAAAAAAACATACTTCACATATATGGAAATTATCACCAGACTCTGTATACTGTCGTTTGAAAAACAGATAAATTCTTAAAATTTTGTTTACAGGTAGAACCCCTATATTTTTGGGTGCAGTCCATTGTGACTTGTGACTCATCACAGATTTTTTTGATATCATATGTAGATGTGGTATATGTAAAGTTTTAAATGATAAATCATATTTTCAGTGACGCCAACATACTGTAGTTTGAAAAAAGCCCCACCAAGATGTATACAAACATATTTGAATGTGAAAGTACTCTAAATGGTTTTCCATGAAGATGAATGTCTGGGGTAAAGGTAAATGTTAAGTTATTTTCCAGCTGAATTATTTTGGAGTCTAAAGTGTGCTAAACTAATTAGCATTTGGTTACTGTTACATATTTCATACCAAAACTGCTGTCAGATCCAGATGCTATGTCATCGTGATTCACAAATCCTCATCATCAAATGACAAATTTATCATTGCCCTATTTTACTGTCCTGAAAATGAACACATTATGCTAATGGCTCTTTGAATATTTTAGGACGCTGTACTGATTATAAACATATTTGCATATCAGTAATCAGCCATGATGAACGTCTAATGTCACCAGGGACGTTTTCTTTAGAAGCACAACAGTTGTGATGTTCTTAGAACTATTGATTAAAATAGATTCTACAGTTTCTTACTGTTCCATTTTTTCTTTTACAGTTTCTTTTATAGTTTCAAAACAATGTGACTGCTTGGGTTTGATCCTTGATGCATCGTGTCAGATTGGTTTATTTAAAACTTTTGAAGAGTTTTGAGTTGGTACGCTGTGCACGTGCAGCCTAGTTGCTGCTATCAGGTCAATCTTAGGCAGTGTTTCTTTTAATCAAGACACTAATGACTGGTAGATCTATAGCGTTCAGTATTGGTGGTGCCAAAATGACTCAGTTAACAAGAATTTGTTCTACTTTTTGTTCTACTCTTATCTCTGTTGCAGTGGGATTCCTAGTAAGAACTGCGGGACCATTATTATCACAGCAGAAGAGCTAGGTAACTGCAGGGTAAGACATGCAGGTTTTTATAATTATATGTAGGTTTTTATAATTAGATTGCATTAGATTCAACTTGATTGTCATTGCGCAGAGTACATGTACAAAGACAATGAAATGCAATGAAAAACATTTCACTTTGGCCATGACCTCATGCCCAAGGAACTCACCTTGAGATAGCTGTCACTATCAACACTATAAACTGCTAGAACTAGAACTACAAATCCTATATGTAGTTATATACCAATTGAATTGAATAATGAGTAGTATACATGATGATGGTTTTAAAACATTTTGAAGATGGCACTTGAATATATACTGTGTACGTGTGGACTCACAACCCATGACTATTGACGGTTAAAAATGAATCTCTTTGTACTCACAATGACATCTCTGAAGAGAGCGATATGGATCTGTAAGCTTGGTAACACTTTACTTGACGGGTTCGTTCATAACACATTCATGACAGCTGTCATGAACTGCACATGAAGCATTTATGACTGTTTCATGAAACATGACTCAACATTCATACCAACTCTTTCATAAATGTGGAAGACTAAACGTCAAAAACTCCAACTCCAACTAAAACTCCTAAAAGTCCAACAATCGCAAGGCAGCATTGCTGTCTTTTTTGTTTTTGCCAACCTGATCATGTCACATCTTAGTCAACGGAGAAGTCCAGTGTCCAGGAGAATTTAGTTTTTTGTTTGTCTGTTTGTTTATTTTATGATAGTTAATGCATAATTGTCTACACCAATGACTGTATATAGATATATAAAACAGGAATGTCCAACCATTTAGAGGTCCACAGATGGTCAGTAGTTCACTTCCCAGTATGATGAATACTTCACAACTCGTATAGTAAAGTGACATTTGAAGTAGACATCATAAAATATTTACAAACGCTGGAGAGGATTGATAATACCCTGTATATGGATTACTAGATTGTTGGACTTTTATTTTGACAAGTTTTCGTCGTTTTGTCTTCCACCTTCATGAAAATGTTGGTATGAATGTTGAGTCATGTTTCATGAATCAGTCATGAATGCTTCATGTGCAGTTCATGACAGCTGTTATGAATGTGTTATGAATGAACCCGTCAAGTAAAGTGTTACCGTAAGCTTTTTCTCATGTGTCTGAGATGTTTGATATTCCTGTTTAGTCATTTGTGCTTTTCTAATTTCAGGAATCAGTTCTGTTACAGTTTTGTGGAAACAAGCTGGACAAGAAAGACTTTTTCGGGAAATCAGATCCCTTCCTCGTTTTTTACCGCAGCCATGTAGATGGAACGTGAGTTGGCCTTTAACTCTCACCTAAACTATATGTTTCAGTATCAAGAGTAACATTGAGGGGTTGTGGAGATCTCTTTATGCCGTCTTACAAAGTAATGTAACTTTGCTGGAAGCCAGGGATGAGCTGGTTAGTTGTTTTAATACAATATCATTTTATGAATTTATATAGCAATCAGTAAACATGTGCATTTGGACATTTATAGACCCCTTCAGGGTTTCCATGTTTTGTTGTTTGTTTTGGACTCATCTTAAATAATAAAATCATTCATTGTTTCTCATCTACATATCTTCACACAGTACTCCAAAATGAAAAGGCAAAAACTAGGGTATTGAAGAGTTTTATAAATGTATATTGAAAATAAAATACTGCAATATATGAAGTATTCAGAGTACTCACAACAGTGTTAGTTAAAGTGATTTTCTTAGTTAGAGTCTTCATTCCATCAGACCAGGGGATTTGGTTTCTCATGGGTTGAGGACGGTGTTCATGTGTTGGGGTATTCCCAGCAGGCAGATGTGCCTTACACTGAGTGATGGCTTGTGTTTGGCCATGCTGCCATAAAGATGCTAGGGTGTTGGATATCCCCCTATACAGTTGTCCTCCCTCCCCAAAGGATCACTGGCTCTCATTTATATACAGTACCTACAGTGGTTACCAATTAACATGGAAAACTTGAAGGAGTCTTAAACGTTCTGTATGCGCTGTATAACCCATTGTGCCTTTCAGGTCCTCAATCTCTGCTTTCTAAAGAGTCCATTGTGTACAGTTTATCAATGTAGAATCTATTTAGTGTTTAAATAATTCCAAAGAAAGAGAAGGACACACATATTAGATATACATTTTATATATATAGGTGTTCCTATTTTAAGCAGTAATGGGATTAACAGCCATAGCCTGTGACTAATATGGGATTAACATGTATTGTGTTGGATAGATTCACCATCTGCCATAAAACAGAGGTGGTGAAGAACACTCTGGATCCAGTGTGGCAGGCGTTTAAGATTCCTGTCCGTGTGTTGTGCAATGGAGACTATGACAGGTCAGAATGCAGCATCCATTTACTCCTCCATGCGTTTGCTCTTGTGTTCTGTTTCTACTCATCTGTTTCAATTGAAATGAAACAACTGGTGACATATAAGTGAATAAATAACATGTGCAATAACAAAAATCTGTTTTGTTCCGCAGGGAGATAAAGATTGAAGTGTATGACTGGGATCGAGATGGCGGGTAAGAATCACATGTCTTAATCCATTTGCAAGCCATGTCAGTCAGTCCTGAACGTGAGACATCCATCTATTCATGTAATCAGATATCATTATTGCAACAGATAATACCATTACCATAGAAAGTCTTAAGGCATAAAGTGGAGATTGTGTATTTGATTTATAATAGCCAGCCTGGATATAATGCATATTGAAATGGTCTCCAATTGAAATGCATTGCATATGATGCTGCTTGTCTAATCACGATGCCTCCTCTCCCAGTCATGACTACATTGGGGAGTTCAGCACCAGCTACAGGGAGCTGTCCAAAGGCCAGTCTCAGTTTAATGTGTATGAGGTGAGTCAGCTGCGCTCAGCGCTCCTCTGTCTCTCAACACACTATGGCGCACACTCGCCATGTTCCAGCGTACCATCACATGTACATACATGTGCACACGCACACAAGTAGGCCACAGGCTCTTCCAATTGTTTCTAGTTGCAATTATTTGATTGGTATATAGTGTGCAGTGTTTATGATTCAGAGCGATGGGAAGTTATTTTTATCAGTACCTTGTTTACATGTTTAATTGGATGCATATATGATGTGTACATTGTGGGAGCCAGAAGGCTATTACAGTGCAATGTGTTATTGTTTCCATCTGTGCTTTAGATAATTAGATGTTATGGCACAGAGAGTTTGTGTCATCTATGCATATCTAGAATGTGCATTGGGTATATGATATGTAGATGATCAGCCGTGTCTCTGTAAGCCTGAAGCTTCTGTTTCCCTTCTGTACTTTGCATACTAATTGGGGATCCCTCCTTCTCTTCTTCACAAATGCTACATACTTCTCACTACTTATTTTTGTCAATAGCATAGTGTACCAGGAACATAACCCAACATTATATTGATATTTTTGTGCATCTAAATAGACAGGTCTGTCAAGCCATGATTGCTCTCTGGATTGTACATTAATGTACTCAAATAGTAAAGCAATCACTTTTGTCTGGACAGGTGGTAAACCCAAGGAAGAAGAAAAAGAAGAAGAAATACAAGAATTCTGGAACCGTAAGTTCACCTTTTTAACTCAGCTCCCCCCTCACTGATAGGACCGTTCTGAATGGAATGGAAGTAGAGTAAAGGAAAAAGAAAGAAAGCCATTGTCCATGTTAACAACTGAAATTATTGGTAAGACTTCTTATGCAAGGTCCTACTTTACATAACACCTTCATAAGCAATGCATCATGCCTTTATAAGCTGTATGTAAGCATTCATAAGTGCTAGTCCACCTTTGCTCACTGCATGTGGGCATGCGCTAACGGTAATGTTACCGGACTCTCCGTCTCCCAAGATCAGCGTTCCGACTCTCATGATCCACATACAGTAAATGTGATAACATTTATGAAGTGTTTATGTGGCGTTTGTGAAGGAGATATGCATTGCTTATTAAATGTGTTATGATATGTCCCCCTAATGGACTCTTAATAGGAAGTGTTACCAAATTTTCATCTCGACAGGTGACATTGCTGTCCTGCCTCGTGGACATTGAAGTCACCTTCCTGGACTATATCAAAGGAGGGTGAGTCTTCTTGGCCACAGCACATTTCTAGAAACCTCCCTGCTGTTGGACAAATGCTACCGTATGCACGTGTATATATGCACATGTGTGTGCAATGCGCATTCGTGTGTATGCATGACTGTGTGTTTGATGTTTGCCACAGCTGATGGCTTTTCTTAATGAGAGTGCTTTGCCAAGTGCAAAAAGGATGGGGGAGAGGCATGGAGAGAGAGAGAAAGCGAGAGAGAGAGAGAGAGAGAGAGAGAGAGAGAGAGAAAGAAACAGTGAGAGAGATTCCTCTTGGTGTAGACAGACCTGCTGCTGGGTCTTTCCAGGCGTGAAAAAGCCTCGCCTACACACACAGTGCTTTCAATTCAAACGGGGAACAAGAAACTCCAGCATGGTTAAACTGCTGCTAAAAATAGCCCTGCTCAGAGTAGGAGGAGTTTATGGCAAGGGCTTAGAGCTCTGAACAGGGGGACAATGACTTGTCACTGCAGGTGCCACTGGTTTTCACTGAAATGTACAATCTGTCCCAAAGCGTATACCTCAGATTTCCTAATTGTTCTCTTCATTAAGCAGCCAGACTTGTACATCAGTGCACATCAAAGAGCGTCAGAAGGGGCATAACTGAGACAGATTACCTACTGAGTCATACACACACACACACACACACACACACACACACACACACACACACACACACACACACACATCATTTTCATTTGCTTCCTTCTAAGCATTTCAATCATCTTCTATTAACTGCAAGTGTAACTGTATTAACTGTAATTTGATTAATTGCCTTTTCATTCACATCAGTGGTGTATGATTGAATGTGTGTGTGACTTCACCTTACTCTGTCATTGAGCTATGATCTGTTCTGTTTGCACTTGCAGAACCCAGATCAATTTTACAGTGGCAATTGACTTCACTGCATCAAATGGTGAGTGGCGTGGCTGCGGTGTGTGTGTGTGTGTGTGTGTGTGTGTGTGTGTGTGTGTGTGTGTGTGTGTGTGTGTGTGTGTGTGTGTGTGTGTGTGTGTGTGTGTGTGTGTGTGTGTGTGTGTGTGTGTGTGTGTGTGTGTGTGTGTGTGTGTGTGTGTGAGCTGGGCCATGTGCGGCTGCTCTCAGCTGACTCGCGTGCCTGGTGCTGTGCTTGTGAGCAGGTAACCCGTCCCAGCCTACCTCTCTGCACTACCTGAGCCCCTACCACCAGAATGCCTACGCCATGGCCCTGAGGGCAGTGGGCGAGATCATCCAGGACTACGACAGTGATAAGATGTTCCCCGCGCTGGGCTTCGGTGCAAAGCTTCCACCAGATGGCAGGGTCTCGCATGAGTTTGCCCTGGTAAGAGCCTCTCCAAGATTGAAAACAAGGCTATTGTTTCCATTTGTTAGTGCTTTCTCACATGTATATGTAGGCAGAGAGGGGTTTTAAAAGCGTCAGTGTTGGAAGAGGGGAGCTGAGCACACATTTAAAATGCAGTTACTAACATTCAGAGGCGTGTCGGTGCTCTCCAGTGCTGTGCACTGCAGCAGACTACAACATATCAGGAGTTACTGTATTTTAATGTGTTAGAACACTTTTAACAACAAAACAGCAATCGTACATTGCTCTCATTTATTCCCAACATATGCTGTTTCCACGGTGACAGTCTCTTTGTGTGTGCGCTGCTCCCATTGGCCCAGAGGGCACAGAGCTGCAGACGAGCTCCATATGCACTTCCTCAGCTGAGCATTTAACATTTACTTAAGTGAGCTCCGTACTCCCTACTCTGAGGAGCCTGCTGACAGGCACGCAATGAGAAAGGAGGGACACTTATGCAGCTGTCACAGTCGCAAACTCTCTGCTGAAAAAATCTCAATGACAGCGGGGTTTTTTTTCTTCTCCAAGTGCACATTGTCTTGTTAATTGTGTCCCTTGGCTATGAAGCAGCAGCATTTTCACGGTGGAAGTTTTTAAATTATGACTCGTGATTTTTCTATTCTTCATTTGATAATTGGAATAAACAAAGGGTAATGTGATGTACCTTACCAATTATTATCATAATCTGCCAACATATGAAAATCTTTCTTATGTATCTGTCTGATACAGTTGAGAATGATGGGGTTTACAATGTAATCCATAGTCAAATGATTTCAATTTAGCTTAATTCAATTTTAATTATTTGCATCATTTAAGATACAATATTTTTATTCGGAAAGATATGATTTGAAAATACTGTATAAAAGAGGTGAACATGCTCCTGATATCATAAAATATCATGATAAGCCTCAGGATGTTTTCCCTGCCTCATTGCACTGAACTATATACATACACACAGCTGTCCGATCCTATTGCTCGTTGCAAGGATGTACAGCTAAAAGATGCTGTAGTTTGTCGGGAAAGGAATCTGGATGTGCAGGCAGTGATGAAAAACGAATTGGGCTAATTGTGGGCACCCAAGTGGTGTGGGCATGTAACCTAAAAGCCTGACTGTAGTAATAAAGCCTGTTTGGCTCCCTGTGGTCCCATTGTGCTGTCACTGAGACAGGTACTAATGTTTTCTTAATGATGTCTCTCTTTTCAACACCAGAATGGGAATCCTGATAACCCCTACTGCAGTGGAATAGAGGGGGTGATGGAGGCTTACTACCAGAGCCTCAAGTCAGTCCGACTCTACGGCCCCACTTACTTCTCACCTGTAATCAATCATGTAGCCAGGTTAGTGTCTGTCATATCCACTCAGAGTCCAGAGTTCACTCTCAGCATCAATCCAATTGCTCACAACCCTGAACACCCAGCCAGGTGCTCTCTGCCACTGGGCTGCATTCATACAGAAGTAATTGCATGTTCAAGCTGGCAACACCCACACACTGTACATTATTTAGAATGGCTTCTCTTATTAATGTGATGTGGCCCTTCTCATCTGCTCTTTATGGTCAGATATGCTTCCCTGGTGAGAGATGGCTCTGAGTACTTCATTCTCCTCATCATCTCTGATGGCGTCATCTCAGATATGGCACAAACGAAAGAATCTATTGTCAACGTGAGTCCTCCCTCCCAGGTCGATGCATGATATTACTTTTGTACTGCAGACTTTCATCTGTCCTTGCAAAGCTGCCTATTCAGTGTCATCTTTTTTTCTGCATTTCTCTGTTTGAACCTGTCAAACTACATTATGTGCTAGTGAGGTGGTTACTTTTGTGTGTTGCAAGCTTTCTTCGGAGTGACTTTTCTTTGTGAGGCAGCACCACTGTGTCTATTCTGGTTAACACTGGTGTGTCAATCATACTTTAGAAGTTCTGATGACTTTGAAAATTTATTGTAAAAGCATTATGCTGACTGCTACCTAAATTACAATAAATTAGTTGGTTAACATATTTTGAGATTTGAATTGTTTGAAAGAGTTTTCTTTCTTTTTGTCTGGAAATAGAATGCAGCTCAGAGAAGAATTCCACAATGACAAATTCAGCTGAACTTTATAATTTCTACTGTAGATGTTATATAGTCTTACATGACAGCATGCAAAACAATCTACTCCTCCTTCTCAAAAATCACCTTATTTTTTAAAAACATTTACTCACACAAATATCTAAATTATGAGCCTGGCAACCTCAGTGAAAGTCAGAACATTATTTTGTAGAAAAAAAAAAAAGATTTAAAAAATATTAACAATGTAACTAACAGCCATTGGACTCCTGATCCATGAAAATACGGATTATTGTTGAAATTATTAATAACTAGTGCAGTGCCTGTACAAACAATGTTTTCCAAGAAACTTGCCCAATTACGTTGATGCAGGTAGATCATGTTAAATTGGTGATGATGTAGAATCAGGCCCTTGCAGTTAGTAGAGCTTTTTACTCACTTTGCAAAGTAAAAAAGTGAAGGGGAAAGGCGTTTGAGTTGCAGTTAATGGCAATATGAACACATTACACTCAGTAATGTTCCTCTTCTCTTTTTATTTGTAGGCTTCTTGTCTTCCAATGTCAATAATAATTGTTGGAGTAGGACCTGCTGAATTTGATGGTGAGAGAAAGCACCTTTTGTTAATGTGTGACATTTTTGTCATTAGCCTGTAAAGGGACTAATTTCTATATTTATTCTGAAGTCACATTGTGCTGTGGTGTGAGTAGGAGTGTGTGTGGGCAGGAGTTTGGACTGTATTTTTATCCATGTACAGTATAGTATGCTTCTATGCTGCAAAGTAAATGTGTCATGTTGTTCATCACAAAGCTACACTGACACCACCATCCTTCAGTAGCGAGCATAGTCCCACTCACACACTGCTGCTGTCATAGTGATGGCAGCAGCACCTCAGAGCCTTAGTTTGTTGCCCTAACATGCATTGGTCATTTCATGACCAAATGCCTCTTTAAAATAAATATAAGAAACTACACATTTACTTCCATTTTATGTTTTTTTTGCTGAACAACTATCAAAACTTTAGATGTACTGTATCGTATTTTCATTACTCAAATTGTTCTTTAAATTGCTCAAATTGTTCTTGAAATTATGCTTTTTCGTAACTGACATCACCATGGGTGAGGGGATGAGTGTAGCGATGTTGACAGTGCTGGCCAACAACAGTTGCAATTACAATGTACTCACACGCATGCACAAACACACACATACACACACACATTCATCCATAATGAATAACAGCAATATAAGAAATCATCATCAAATGCCGTGGGTGTGGATGGGTGTATGTTGGTTCCAGTGGCGAGTGATGAGGTTAACAGCACTACAGTGACCAGTATATAGACATGTTTTATTTGTCTTATTTTAGACTTTATTCTATTCTCTTTATTCTCTTAAACAAATCTGTTTAAAGGACCACTGGACTATAATAACCAGAACATTTTAGTGTTTTTTTAGACGGATTTACAGGAACTGGGTATGAATTTGAGAGATGATGTAATCATTTCTTTCCCTCAGAAATGATTGAGCTGGATGGAGATGAAGTGAGAATTTCATCCAGAGGAAGATTTGCGGAGAGGGACATTGTTCAGGTTTTCTCTCAACCCCACCTTCCTTAACTCTTTCCTATCCAACAATGCAAATATCACTATATGTACCGATGACACACCGACAAAGCTTTCATGTTATCAAAACAAAACTGTGTGGTGATCTACAGTATAAAGAGGGCACAGGTCAAAAGCAAGTGTGCTCTTGCTGCAATACTACATTAAGGATTATCACAAACATGGACTCTATTTTTATATTATTGACTCTGATTTTTAATTATTAGTTCTAAAACTGAAATTGTAACTGAGTGTATTGTACATTTTAATATTGCATTTGATTTTTATATTAGGGATGCATTGTTATGGTAAATAGTACAGTTGTCTCTGAGCGCTCCTTTCAACCAATTGCTGTCATTTGCTACTCATTTAGCCAATATATGGCTATAACTTTTTATATTAAAATGTCAGTCATGACATGCAGCATTTAAACTGTAGTGCATTTTATATTCAAATTTAGTGTCTGAATTGTATTTGTTACATTGTATTAGGATAGTCTATTTCTCACAAAGAACAACAATAAATTGGAAAAATGGCATTTTTGGTCAAATTTTAGGCCAAGGTGACAATTATTTTCATTATACAATTAGATTCATTTCATGAGGTACATGGCTTATTATAATATAATTATTCTGTATTTCATGCTTTTTTTGTCCTATCTAGTTCGTGCCATTTAGGGATTACATCGATCCCAGGGGCAACCACATCTTGAGTATGGCTCGTCTGGCCAAAGACGTCCTGGCTGAAATCCCTGACCAGTTTCTGCACTACATGAGAACCAGAGGCATCAAGCCACAGCCTCCGCCCCAGTCCTACACCTCCAAACCCCCATCAGTACCCATGCAGACCCAGATCTAAGGTCACAAAGACAATCTCACCACTCTCTCTCTGTCCCGATGCTTTGGACTAACAAAGGCATTTTTACATTGATCAGAGGACTCAAGCTCTTAGTAGCATCCTGAAATTTGAAGATGTTTACCAAGTTGCCAGACCAGGGAAATAGAAATGTTTTCCAGGGGTGTGATCTTAAGGCTTCCTGCAATGGAAAAGATGTGAAATTTCTTTTTTGATCTTCCATAGCTCCTCTGCATTCAAATGACATCACACTGTTGTCACAAATCTCTCTTGAGAAAAAAATGTTTACAATTGTACTGATTTCTACTGATGGTTAATTTTATACTTTTTCATGCGATAAGACGTGTTTTTTCAGAGGTTATAAATATGTCAGCCCAGAGACTGAAGCTGCCAGGAGAGCGGAAACCTTTTGAGTTCTTTCTGTGTGAAAATAGGCATGTTAAATGTGATGCGCATGCAGTGTCATCTCAGACCGAGTTCTCCCTCCACTGAAACATGTCACACTGACATTGTGTCTGTGAGACCAACTGTAGCTCCTAGTCCATACCTAAATGCCTCAACATGGGGGCATCTTCTTCACCGTCTGGACAGCCTTATCCTCAGCACACTCACTGACGCTGCTTAAAAGGATATGGTGACTGTGTGTCCAGGGCCCAGCTGTCAAAAACATGACCACAATATCATTTTATATGATTTTTATTGTCTTAACATATGCATATGCTGTTATATGTTTCTTGCCTTCTTCATTCAAAGTAATGAGAAGAACTTCATGTTATGGTTCTGTGTCAATATGTTGTATGCTTTTGCTCATCCATGAGATTCTCAGTTGCAAGTGTTGGAGTTGAGTACTTTGCTCAGCACGCTCTCTCTTGAGGCAGAACTTCATATTCCATTTAAATACAGTATATTTTAATGATGCCGAGGCCAGAAAGACATTTTTAAGAAGACAGAAACTGAGCCATTTTGTCTTTGTATATGTAATAATCAGCAATGGTCACATGGTAATACATGCAGACGGTCAGAGATTTGCCGTGTCTTTGAGACGGACCACAGGCAACCAATCCGATTGAGAAGCCTACAGTTTTCTGCAGTGTCCTTGTTTTATCCACCTAATTGTGACTTAAGAAGAGAGTTAAATGCTGACGGTGTATTTACATTTATACAATTATTACCAAACACATTTCACTGCCATTACTTCTAGCGCAAGTAAATCCTGTTCTGCAGTACAATTTGTGCTTGTATTTTACAGAGATGAAAAAAATGACACAAATAATTACATCACAAACTGTATATATTTAGATAATTTCAGACTGCCTGGAGATATCAAAGATTATTAAGATCATTAAGAATATTGGTCATCATAAAATATATATAATTGTTTTATCCAAGGAAGCCATTCATTGTGAGTCTTCCTTTAGGACATGGTCTGTGAGAATGCACATTTATAATCTCTTGGGCTTCTTGATGCTCTTTTAAAAGCTGAGCGAGCCCTGGTAACCAGGAAAAAAATAACTCACACAGTGGAATGGAGGAACTTCATTTATTTAACATGACAGGATGCCATCTTCAAACATACACCCACACACTCTCTCTCTCATGCACCATACATCTCTATACTACATGTATAAAAAATGCAGCAGCATCTCAAATGCAAAACAGGAACTTCACTATTCTTTGTTCAGTCAGATGTCTCTGTGAATCCAAAGACTTTATAAGCCTGCTTCTCCCTGTGTGGTGTATACAGCCATTAGAAACCAGCCCTAGACTTCTGTCACACTTCCACAAGCACAAGAGCATGTGTCATCTTTGGCAAAAGTAAAATGTTTGTTTTCTTTAATAGGGAATAGCCTACAGCACACCCAGTGTAATTTTGAATTGCACATTCTTAGGTTGGTCCATGATCACATGCTGCCTGTCGTGAAGAACTCTCAGGAGATTGGATTTCTGGGTAATTAATATAGGACATTAGAGGAGCAAAGGAACTCCCTAACAGTTAGATGTTGAAGTATGGGGTATCATCCCCATACTTCCCTTGGTTTAACTTCATTTCCCTTGGTTTATTATTTTTAGTTACAGTGCACAATAGATAACAAACAAACAGACTGATTACCATCCCACACATTCTAGGGGAATACGTAGCCTACTCTGCTTTCGAAGTAATCTTTGTAACATTTATTTTCTATCTTTGGCACTTTGTCCTTTGGCTCAGGTCAACATGTTTCACAATATACAGTGAATTAACTAAAGCTATACGAAGAGTCCTGCTATTTTGCTCATAGTTTTGTGAGAGGTTTTTTTTTTTGAGCAAAGGGTTTAGTATGACAAACTGATCATTAGCACACGCGTGGTGTTCAGCCTCAGGTATAAAGTGTGAGTAATCTTGAGGAGCACTGAATGATTTCCAAGAGTCTCTCCACTGTCCTTATGAAAGAAACCGCTCTGCTTCCAAATAAGGCTTCCTCTTAAATCCTGCCTTTCAAACAATACTGTCAGTGGTCTTCATTTGCACCATGAAATCAAAAGACAGTAACAAATTACTGGATTATTAATTAAGTATCATGAAAGGATTAGGGTGAACTAAATTCAGCATCATGAAATTCCTTATTGTTGGGAAGTTTAAGTACATGTCTTACTTTTGTCTCAAATTCTGGATTATGTGGACGTCACAGAGGTACAGTGGACAGTCTCCTTTTGGTGATGCTGTATGCAGTGTAACCTGTACAATGTATTTTTGAGTGAGATTAATATAATGTGATGATTTTACACACAGACCTCTCTACACTCAAAGTATATTATTATTGCTGATATCATTACTTGTTAGTACTGGCTGCTGCATCTGCATGAGTATTCTGATGAATTTGATGCATCTTTTCCTTGACTTGTGACCTGTGTTTTATTGCAACAAAGAATTTGCCTTAAAATCACACTGAACTCTTGGAATTGTGCAATGCCTTCAGTTTGAAGTAAATTCATGTTTGTCTCAGTGCTCATTTATCTTCTTATGTCAGTTTTCCTTGACTCTTATTCTGAGCTTCCCAAATCCATTGAAGCTACTTGTAATTCACAAAATGTCTTGCAAGCACATCCAGCCAGGGAACCATAAATGGGGCTCTATTCCATCTACACTTTACCTCAGAGAACTTGAGACTCAGTTACAATTTCCTGTATCTTCATGCAACTCTGCACATGAGCCAGCTCTTCTGCCGTTCTTCTGCTACTGTATCTTCATTTCCCTCATTCTTCATATCTGGTATTTAATTCAATCACAATATTCAGAATAATTTGTTTGTTTGTTGCTGAAGAGATCACAGCCACAATAAGGTTGATAGGTAGGTAGATAGATCAAATAAGGGGGTATCTATTTAATGGTCATGAATATGGATGAAGAGAGCGAACCTTTCTACACAAGGGTAAGCCTGGCTACTTTGTAGGTCATACCAATCCCCCGAAGGAAACTGCATGAAAGGATTCAACCAACTCAACCATTATTCAGATTCATCACGTACAGTACACAGTTATAACAGTGTATGCAGGTGAAATCCTACCTCTATGACTGTAAAAAGAAAAATAATATAAAAAGATTATAAGCAATAGCCTAGTTAATAATAATTACATTACAACTATGAAAAGATATGAATCTATATAGCTTATAAAATATAATAATTGTAACAATAAAATGTATAAAATAAAAATGGGTAGGCCTAGGCCTAAAATAAAGGCTAGATTGCACATGGCAGTTGGGACCGCTACATCAGTTGAGTCCAATGTATTCATAAGAGTGGCAGGCCATATAGAGGAGTCTAATGGCCTGAGGGAAACAGCTCTTCCATAATCTCTTTCCATCAAACTACAGAAATGCTTGCCCGATTTCAACAACCTGAACATGCAGTTAAGGCTACTGGGATGGGTAGAGTCCTTTCAGTTTTAATGGCTCTATTTTTGCATCGGCTGATGTCTACAGGGAGGGGAGAGGAGTCCTAGAGATGCGCTCAGTAGTGGGCACCACTGTCTCTGCAAGATTATTGGCCATATTAAATAAATAGTAGGCCACACATGTCTGGCAAATGTCACTTTTCCTCAGAGATACGTTCTCCTGTAAATGGACGCCCATAATACAATTCCACCTATTGGCCAGCAGGAGGCAACCGGATGATTCTTACCAACTACAGCCTGACAGTGGTACTGATAGTCGGTGGTATTTATCTTTGGTGACGTATACAAGAACAGGAAGTAGAGTGTTGAACCAACACATGTGTTGAGTTGTTTCTGCATGGAGCCGGATGAGAACCTGAATAAAAGGTATTTTTTCTCTAGTGAGAGACATATTGTAAAATTAAACTTAAACCTATTAGTTCTCACTAAATAAACAATGTTCGTATTCTTGTAATTCGTTCTACAGTTCAATATATAGGCTAGTAGCCTAACGCTATCTAATAAATTACTATTTCCAAACAAGGCTAAAGATATTTAGCAATGTTGCCATCATCTGGCGTATAAAGTGATTTCTGTCGTTAGCAGATTCTGTGTTTTATTGAAGGACCAGGTAAGTATTTATCAATGCTAGCCTATTAAACAAAAACAGTGTGCTTAGTCTTGGTATATTGAGTGAGGCTATGGTGTTAGTTTGATGTTGCTGGTAATATCATGATCCCCCAGTCTATGATCTTGACATCAGTAACTTACTTACCTTTACATCTTTACAAGTTGTCTCTTTGGCACATCAGCTGGATGCGAATAACGTTATGCACTTCGATCTTAGACCACTCTTAAGCAATGCTATATGAAATCCTGTTTTGTATTTTGAAAGGCTACCAATCATGGCTGAGACAACAAAGCTGTCCTTTCGCAATAAAACAGCACTTGCCCCGATGGTTCGTGTTGGCACATTACCCATGAGACTGTTAGCACTGGACTACGGTGCTGATATTGTGTATTGCGAGGTAGGAATCAGTCTCCAGCGCCATTGTTTTGTGTCATATTAGGTGCTGATGATTGCTTGATGCCACGATTATTCATATTACATTTACATTTTGTTTTCACAGGAGCTAATAGATATAAAAATGGCCCAGTGCAAGCGAGTTGTTAATGGTATGTATGGGCTTGGTTAGTTCATGGTTAGTTCACTTAAGGCTCTAAGAGAATGTGTGCAAATGCTGAACTGTGTTCAGTGTCCTCCGGCTCTTTCGGGTTGACTATTGTAATGTTTTCTCCATTCTCTTTTATGTGACTGGCAGAGGTGTTGGACACTGTGGATTTTGTTGCTCCAGATGACCGAGTCATGTTCAGGACATGCAGCCGTGAAAAGGACAGGATAGTCTTTCAGATGGTAAATATTCATGTTTGTTGCATAGTATCACACATCATGTGTGGTTTACAAGTATTTTGTATTAAAATAATCCAATCTTTTCCCCCGAAGGGAACAGCAGATCCACAGAGAGCTTTGACTGTTGCCAAACTTGTGTAAGTTCAACATTTTTAAACAGGACTATTTTTTGTAGCGTTGCACTTTAAGTATTACTATTATTCATGAATATACTGGTGGTGCTCGGAGAGGCTGTAGATAGATCATAGACATTGGAAGACCTCGGCAGACCGGCACTGTGATGTAAAGGGCCTTCTTATCTCAATGCTACTGACTAAATATCAGTTTATGGATACTACTGGCCTGTTTAGTCTTGCAATGGCACGGGTGACTGCATCATGGGGGTTTTAAAGTTTGAAGACACCATTGAACCCCCTCCCCCCATAGCCTACACATCCAGTGCTCATTTTCTGACCTCTTTGGATCGCTTTACATTTGTGTCAATGATGCAGGCAAGATGATGTTGCTGCCATTGATGTCAATATGGGCTGTCCTAAAGAGTACTCTACTAAGGTAAGCATTACTCAGCTGTCAGGTTTATTTACAATAATTAAGCTGACCAGTAAATGGGAATCAATAAACAATAGCTCATGTATTTTTGTTATAATTAGACATCTGCAATGATGTATCATAGATGATTGCTGTGCAGCTAGTTGGAATAGTCCCTGTATCATCTGCTTTAATAATTAGTATAATAAGTATATAGGTATAGGTTAGACTTGTCAAGCATGTTTACTCAACGCTACATCCTGAGGAGATCCGTAAGTGTTGACTCGTATCTTTTGCTCACACAGGGTGGAATGGGAGCTGCTCTTCTCTCTGACCCGGACAAAATAGAGGCCGTAAGTCCCACTTAAGAATTTTCTCCAATTTAGGCTTGAGGCCAAGGCTGTACTGGTTACTGAATTTCAGTTGCATATCATTTCTGATTTCTTTCCTGTCCGGTATGTTGGTCCTGTGTCTGCCATTAACATTTCTCTTGTATTTGAAGATTTTGACCACACTTGTAAATGGCCTATCAAAGCCTGTGACATGCAAAATCAGAGTTCTCCCATCGGTGAGTATCTTTGTAATGACCCTTACACTTGAATTTTAAGTTGGTTTGATGAGAATGTTTGGTTTTCATACAGAATATTTTGATTTCTGAAATATCTTTCAGCTGGAAGATACTGTAAAACTGGTGAAAAGAATAGAACAAACTGGAGTGTCTGCCTTAGCTGTGCATGGCAGGTAATGTGATAATCCCTCTGTGTCTGCATCTGCTTGCTTGTGCTTTTTGTATTCACAATTATCACTGATGTAATATATTTAGTAGAATGTGCACCTTTGAAGTAGCCTGGCTCCGTGTTCCTACGTACATGTACTTCTGCTCAGTTTTCATTTCCCTTCAGTATGTCGTCTGGGTCTGCGGTATATTCGCGGGTTTTCTCAAGACAAAAATGTGCAGGTCCAATCGGTGAACAGAGGGAGTAGCTGAGAAAGATGACGTTGAGGTCATGCGCTACTTTGAGCATGTCACGTCACGACCAAACGTTAGCGTTTGGTTATGGCGGATCTGAGTGGCTCTGGGCAGATCCAATAGTTCAACATCAACAGAGTACCCGCATTCAAGAAAGTTCTTGCGAAAGTGGCCAGACTTTCTGTACATTGTGAATGTACGAGAGTATGGTAGGACCAGGCTAGAGAGGATTAAAGCGTAGCCCGTCTTTCTCCCATAGTAACGAGTTGCATTACCGTGTCTTGATAGAAATGAGGGATCTTTGACCAGGCTACCTTTGAACAAGGCCAACGTAATAAGTGGTTTGGGTAGAGAGGTGATGGGTTTACCAGAACTGGAAAAAGTAGTTATTCAGGCCTGAAAAGAAAGTGTTTTTGCACAAAAATTACAACAATTATATCAAAATACATACAGTATGTATACTTATGCAGTTAAATGTTTGGATTGATGTGTTTGAAACGGCAGATTACTTAACTGTTAAAATGGCTATGTGAATGTAGACTGTGAATGTCATTTTTGGAATGATACAATTAGCTTCTGTTGATGTCATTAAACACTTTCATCACTGTACATCATCGACCAGATTGAAAGAAGAGAGACCTCAGCATCCTGTTCACTGTGACTACATCCAGGCAGTGGCTAAGGTGGTGTCCATACCGGTCATCGCTAAGTGAGTCCAGCACTGACCTCTTCACTGCCTCTGTTTGTTTTGCTTAGTTGACCAGTGTGTCTCAGACTGCTCTCTGTCCTTGGCCTTGTAGTGGTGGCTCTCTTGATTTGGTGAAGACCCATTCAGACATCACAAAGTTCCGTGAGGCCACCGGGGCATGCTCAGTGATGCTCGCCCGTGCTGCCATGTGGAATCCCTCCATCTTTTGCAGCAAGGGGATCCTATCTGTTGATGAGGTCATGAAGGAATACATTAAATATGTGAGTTACATATTCAAGTGTCCTCTGGGCCATCTAGACCACTACTGTCAACTGAACTGTCTTGGAATAGTGGTTCAATAATTCTATTATTATTGAACCAATATTCCAATATAACAATATTCATATAACACCCCTCAAGTTTCTATACATCAGTAGTCTATCGGGGAATAGTACATTTGAATGAACTACTTGGGATATATATAGCACATGTTAAAGACCTAATGCAATGTGTTGTTTCTGATTTTAGGCAGTTCGTTATGACAATAATGCTTTCAACAGCAAGTACTGTCTGTGCCAGATGCTGAGAGACAGAGTAGAGTCACCCATGGGCAAACAGCTGCATGCTGCGCAAACCACTAAGGAGATCTGGTACTGTATAGAACCTCCCAATCTACTTCTGTCTTATTTGCTCACTTTCCTGCATCACACATACAGTATGTGACCTGATCTGGCAAAATGAGTCATCATGAGGCAAAATTCAGGTTTTGGTATGAATGGACAGAGGACACAAAAAGCTTTATGATATCATATCATTTCTTGAATTGTTGTCCAGATACAGCATTTTGAATTATGGTCTCCCACCATCTTTTTCCAACTGAAAAACGGAGAAAATCATTTTTGAAGTTACAGGTTACAGGCAGGTAAGACAGGTAGGATTTGCCCACTTGAATGGTATTGGTATTTTAAACTTTACATTCATATCTTGACTCTGAAACGTAGGGAAATGAATTCTGAATGCCTCTTCTTTCATTAAACACCAAAAATCAACCAATGAAAAATCAATATTTTCAATGTTTTTTGAAGTAATGGTAGCTTGGCCACGCTCACCTACTGTAGATCTCCGTTCAGGGAGATACTAGTCTGGAACACCATCTCCATCGGCAGATAACCTGCCCAATCAGCAGAGGGTATGATGCTATAGCTTCGAAATTTAAAGTGGCTGTGGTAAGTGGTAGTAGCAACGCCTGCAAACGTCAAAAATTGCCGTCGGAAGGAGGTGTAGATTTATTTACAGAAAGGTAGGCCCACATATATTGTTTCCTGACTGTCAATGCTGTTTATTGTCAGTTTGTAAAGTTCAAACAAAGTAGCAAGTAACGCTAGGAATCCCTGATCAATGTGATTGGTTACGCTGGACCAATGTTTTCAAAGTTAATGTTTTGTCTACGCCCATCACCTTGCCTATAGTTGGAAAGGTGAGTGAGTATCCAGACTCTATTCACAAAGTGAATGGGTTTGGTTTTAACTAAGCTAAAGTAATCGGCCTGCATTTCAAAATTAGAAACTCGTTCTGCTCATGCTCATTCCAACTCCATTCCATTCTGCCATATCAGGTCAAATACTGTATATGCTCACTTTGTGGTCACATGTTTGCTAAATGATGTACTTATATTTGCGTATGTTCTTGTGTTGATCAGTGAGGTGTATAGTATGATGGAATACTATGACAAAATTGAGTCAGAGCTGCAACAGAGAAGAGAAGCCCTCCAGAAAAATGATACCATCGAAAACCACCCTATATTAGACGGAGATGTTATCACCATGCCTGTTCGGTTTGAGAAGTGCGTACAGAATCAAAACCTATCCTCAGTCTCTCAATTCTCATTTTTACTCAGTCATTCCCACACACTAATTTAACCTTAGTAAAGTGGCGACTACAGTGTCTGCTCCAAAGAGAATTGAAAGGAAAATAATCAGATGTGACCAAACCATAACACTTGATTACTATTCACAGATTCATTGTTACATTTTTCAAAGAATCATTAAGCACATTGTACTCTCTTGTACGCTGTTCAACAGATAGACCTGTGATTTTAGTGTCGTGTGTGTGTGTGTGTGTGTGTGTGTGTGTGTGTGTGTGTGTGTGTGTGTGTGTGTGTGTGTGTGTGTGTGTGTGTGTGTGTGTGTGTGTGTGTGTGTGTGTGTGTGTGTGTGTGTGTGTGTGTGTGTGTGTGTGTGTGTGTGTGTGTGTGTGTGTGTGTGTGTGTGTGTGTGTGTGTGTGTGTGTGTGTGTGTCGGCCAGGAGAGAGTACCCCCCACAGATAACACCTAAGATGTACCTTCTAGAGTGGAGTCGTCGGGAGAAACTGGAGCAGCCAGTGTATGAAATGGTGAGTGCAGCATCAACAGAGAGAGCTTGTGGCCTCACAGGAGTGAAGTGCCTTTTAATGTGAAGTGTTCTATTATGAATTAGTTAACTGATTAATTAGTGTTTTATACGCTTTAGTGCTCTGTCGGATACTCCTTATCTAATTAACTATCACAGAAAAAGAGAAGCAGGTCAACATTAGGATATGATCTTTATACACTGTATACCTGATCGGTGATATTACCCTTTCCAGGTACAGCGCAGCCAGGACCGAGCTTTCCAGTCCACTGTGATCGTGGCGGAGAAGAAGTATAGATCCACCCTGTGGTCAGTCCTCAACATATTATCATACAATGCTGACTCTTAGCACAGTCCACTCTGTACGACTTCCATAGTGTGTGTGTGTGTGTGTGTGTGTGTGTGTGTGTGTGTGTGTGGATTGATGCACTGTTGTGGCCTCTTTTTCTTGGCATACACTCCAACTGTCTGTACTTTGTATTTAGTAGAGACTCACTGAAGGTGTGGTGAGGGCACAAATGGATCTTTTGTTTTTTTCAACAGGGAGAAGTCTAAGAAGTTTGCCGAGCAGGCGGCTGCGGTTGTGTGTCTGCGTGTACTGGGCGTGCCCGAGGGGCGTGTGGGAGAGGACAGCTGTGAACTGATCAGTAAGCGAAAGAGGGAGGAGAACAAGAATGGGGAGTTCCAGCCAGAGGACAGTCCAGCACCAGAGTTAGATGGCAGGAAACGACTCATCACCCAGTCACCCCAGAAAGCAGAAGAGCCAACAAACAGAACTACCAAAGAGGCTGTCATGAACGGCTCACATGTCAATCAGACTGCTTCATAGACTCATCCTCATCACAGCCCCTCTCAGAGGAGTTACTGAATGTTTAATAACAGGATGCCTGCTGCTCAAAGACCAGTAAACGAAAGAAGAACTCTTATAAATTATTCTGTTCAAACTGAACCACAAAGTTATATTCTCAATGTTCTAGGCTACTAGACCTATATGTCTTCTGTGGGGATTCACATTCTGAGTATCTATAGTTTCCTTCAACATGCATTTGTTACAAACTTTTATCTTTTATTTTGAAAAGATGTTTGGTTGTTTAAAGCATGATGGAAAATATGTCACTGTCTTCCGCTTTACAAGTATCATTTTTATATACAATATAATTTCTCCTCTTCTAAGAACAGAGATTATGAAAAGTGCCTGTGTCAACATTCAGTTATGAAAGCAACCATAGAGTTCCTTAACTCATTCTGATGTGTGACTGCCTCGATTGAACCTGCAGAGGGCAACAGATGTGCATCTGCTGAGAATGGACTCTCTTAATTTTGAAATGTCTTAAGATGTTGGAAATATCAAATGTCTCCGTTTAATCACACTGTGGTTTGAACGAATAGTTATCAAGGTTTTTTTTTCTTGTCAATTTTAATTCCATTAAAGCTTTTATGGTCTGAAATTAGGCTCGATTTTGATTTGGTCCCCGGACATTTTTTTTTATTTTTAACTATTTATTTAAAAAGTGAATATTATCAGTAAAGTGTGGAAATGAACTGAAGAAGTGAAAGTAATGTCGAGTTGCATTACATAAGAGAAAGGCTACACTTCAAAGACTACACTTCACCGTGTGGCGGGGAGGGGGAGGTCCAACACTGTACTACTACTCAATGTTGTCTTTCGAGTTTTGACGTCATGTTAAGAAGTGTTCTCTTGCCTTTTTGATCCAACGTTAAAGTTACTGCTGTTACTGCCGCTGTTTTGGGGGTAAGGAAAGTGTTACGTTAGGTTAACGAGGCCTACTCAAGGTTCAAGTAACGACAGCGGAAACAACTTGATATCAGAAACAAACTTATGCAAACCGTCCTCTGGTGCATGTTCCGCATTTGCACTCCTCGCTCTGTGTAGCTGCATATTAGCTCGATCGACTAAATAAACTTTCTGCTGACTGTAGGCTAGTTTACTTCAGGATAATCAAGTATCGGGTGATTGGCAGTACGGACTGGACAAATGCAATGACGAGCGCAAAATACTCAGACGAATTAGACTTCAGACTTACTTTCGGGGAGGACGGCGGACAGCAGCCACTAGGCCACGCAGGTAATGTAATTTGCATCGTTCTCAGTTGTGAATGCGCTTACTCAGAGATGTTTTCCTACACGGTCCTCTTAATTACCAATGTTTTTAAGCGTTGTAAAGGATATAAATGCAGATGAAGGTATGGACACCGTGACAAAGAAAGTTACTTGTTACCTTGTTTATTATCTAGCTTTGAATACAGTGTTCCTTTCGTTTCTGTGCTGGCTCGTGCATAGTGCATACATGGACTGTAACACCACGGAGATCAAGTTCAAAGTTGGGATACATGACTCCGTTGAAGCAAATAAAGAAATATATAACTATCTAAGCTGTTTTTATCTATCATTAGGAACTGTATATAAAGGCTAGCCGAAGTTAAATAAAGATGCAAAGACACAAAACAACATAGCAATTTAACAACCTAGCTATAACTACCACGCTGGCTGGTAACAACACATTGACAATGTGTTGCAAAAATGCTTGTCTTCTCAACAGTTGAGCATCCTGTTTTCTGGCCAGTGTGTCAACTCGCTATTTATAACAAGCAGCTGTTGAAGTGGCAATGGCCTTGAGGTTGTCTAGCTGTTAGAAACACTTTCTTGACTGTTCCCGCCTGTCACACGTCCATCTGAAGTATGGCTGGTTGTTTCACAGGTTTTCTGACTGTCTGTTGCTATTGAATTTTGTTATTGTTTTTGCTCTAGATATTGGTCTTAATGATGACTGCTACATCCTCAATGTTGGCCTGCATCAACCCGTGGTTAACCAGCCTTTCGAGAACTTGCAGCAGAACGCTCCAACATCAGTTCCTGCCACAGATCTGCAAAGTGCTGGTGCTCATGAAGTCAGCTACACTGTACCTAAAGGGACTGTATACAACACCCTAGAGTCCCCCTCAAGGATATTTGACTGTCCGAGTATCCAGATCACCTCCATCCCTACCAGTTGTCACCATGACATGGGTGCTTGTCAGGGCCCTTCGCAGATGCATAGCGCTGATGTGGAGTGCGGTGCTGGCTTGTCCAGGTCTGGCCACCTGTTCCTCCCCCTGGATCCCTCATACAGAGACCAGTCCACCCTCTGCCCCAGTCCGTGCAGCAGCCTGTCCTCCCGCAGCTGGCTGTCCGACGCCTCGTCCTGCGAGTCCTTCTCCCACGTGTACGATGATGTGGAGGCCGAGCTCAGTGAGGCAGCAGCTCACTTTAAGTTAGGCTCACCTCTGATGTCCCCCCTCAGCTCTCCCTTGCCCTCACCCCTGGCGTCCCCGTTGGCGTCCCCGCAGGTGTCTCCCCTGGTGTCCCCGTTCGGCTCTCCCGGGTCGCTGCCCCTTGGGTCTGGAGAGGACCCCTGGCTGCGCTACTACCTGCAGCAGCCTCCTCCCCCTCATGCCCTGTATGCTCATTCTCTGTCCCCTCATCAGTCGCCCTATCAGTCCCCACGCACCAGCGTGTCAGAGGAGACCTGGTTGACCCCGCGGCCTGCCTCGTCCTCCTCGCGGCCCTCCTCCAGACCCTCGTCACGACCCTCATCACGACCCACGTCCCCCTGCGGTAAGAGGCGACACTCGTGTGCTGATGGTGCTACTGGACTGTCCTCGCCTCACCTCTCTCCCATCCCCACTCCCACTCACTCCCCTCGGGGCAGCGTGACCGAGGAGACATGGGCTGGGAACTTCATGCTTTCGTTTCCACAGCTGCTACAGTCTGAGTCGGACGTTCCTCTCAAAACGAGAAGAACCTATCAGGGTCAGGAGCAGTGCAGCACAGGTGTCCTGGTGGGGTCTCCTCTGGAGGAGCAAGTCCTTGGGGCTTTGCTGGACCTCCCCACAGAGTCATCTCTACCTGGACAGAGAAAAGAAGACATTGTGGAGCATTTCCTTTCTGTTCCCTCTCACTTCACCTGGAGTAAACACAAACCATCTCAAACACCAATTCTTACGTAAGTTATACATTGTATTGGCTATGGAACCTCTTTTGAGATTTTGTGTTTGGTAATGGCATTTGGTTAGAGTACGACAGAGTAAAAATCATGTTACAACTTGTAAATGTGGTAGTGAATGGTATCACAATGCATTTGCTGACTACACCTAACCATAGCTAGTTCTGTCAGGTGTACCATTGCATTTCTTGTGTTAGATTCAGTACCCCAGTTTTGAGTTACACCTTAAGCAGGCTTTGACTTGGATTGGATCCTTTAGACAGACAAGATTTTTCAACTTTGTAAATTCTCCTCCCAGAGCTCCATCCCTGCCTTCTCTAGACTGCCCACTGCCCAGCCAGGTTGGGCAGTATGAGCTCAGGATAGAGCAGCAGCCCAAGGACCACCACCGAGCGCACTATGAAACGGAGGGGAGTCGTGGAGCCATTAAAGCAGCCTGTGGTGGACATCCGGTGGTTAAGGTGAGGCACTTATGTAATTCCAAGAGGCAGGGACATATCAGCTAATGACAATGTAGAGGTTATGTCATCAGGCAGTGGGACAGCTCAACATAAGGCAGTCTTGGAAGTGGTTTCAGCAAAATAGGGCCCAGTGCTGTTTTTTGTTTGTGTCTGAATGCAGTGGGAAGGATAACCTTGACATTTGAGGACAATTAAGAGGCATTAGAACTCTAGGAAAGGAAATGTTTTAGACTAACTAAATACATCTTATCGAGTCAGATAACATAAATAAATATAACTGTGTTTATTGTTCATTATTTTACATTCATTGTGATTCACTATCAGTTATTTCAACAACCTAGAAAGACCAGTTTGGCAACTCAGCATATCTGTTTCACATTTTATGTATTTTTTATAACATACATTTGGTAGTCTTCCTAAATGTGTTTCCATGAATGTTTACCAGTGACGTATTCCTGCTCTTAGATGTCAAGTATTACAAGTAACAACATACAGTATATTCATAATAAATACAGATAGCTGCTAAAAACAGTTCATTATCTGCTCATGTCAACCAGAGAATACCACAGACTTCCTGGTATGAGCGTTCTTCCTCATATCTTAACACATCTTTAACAACCTTACCAGACCTCCAGGCCCTGTTAGTCTGCTTAGCATTTTTTGTGCACTGGCACCCTCAACTCTTTTAAGAATAGTGCTGATTGTAAAGAATCTCTAAGCAGTGGGAAATGTCTCAGCAGTGGGACATATCTAAACAGGTGGATTGAATGGGGATAGTGGCCATACACCCCCATACACTCCCATGCATTTTCGGGTATCAAAATGGAATGTATGATATTTCCTTTTAAAATGGTTTGGTGGATATTGTATTAGTGTATGGAATTTGCTGGCAGGCCATTTATGTTTACTGAAAATATTACAAACCAGTTACAAAGACAGTATTTATTTTTTTAAATTATTCTGAAATATATGGTCAAATGAATGCTAACGTTATGTTTGTACAACTTGATAAAACATCTGTAAACAGATTAGCTCCAAAGTACCTTTTTGTGAACCTTATTCTCGTAGCTGTATGTAGGCTGAAAAATAGCAATTGAATCACATTTTGGATTTTTGTCTTACAGCTCATAGGATATAATGAAAAGCCAATCAACCTTCAGATCTTCATTGGGACTGCTGATGAGCGCACTGTGCGACCGCATGCCTTTTACCAGGTGCACAGAATCACAGGGAAGACTGTGTCCACTGACAGCCAGGAGATTGTCATAAGTAACACCAAAGTTCTTGAGATTCCACTACTTCCTGAGAACAACATGTCTGTGAGGTACAGCCCAGTAATCAATTGAAAGTCCTTCATTGTCATTTACAGTAATCTAAAATCGGCAGGAGACCGCAGGATGAAAAATCAGACAAACGTAAAAAACACAGATAGTGGTAAACAGTTTAATTTGTAAAGCTAGATTTCAGATCATTTCAAGGGTTACAATAAAAACAATGAAGCAAATATGTTTTGTTGTGCCAAACACCTTTAGTAATGTATGCCTCTTTTGACAGCATTGACTGTGCTGGAATCCTTAAGCTTCGAAACTCAGACATTGAGCTCCGAAAAGGAGAGACAGACATCGGGCGGAAGAACACGCGTGTGCGGGTTGTGTTCCGCGTGCATGTTCCCCATGTCAATGGAACAGTGCTGTCATTGCAGACAGCCTCTATTGCTGTGGAGTGCTGTGAGTGACACTTGTATTCCTAGCCTGTCTGTAATGTGTGTGTCTGTAATGTGTGTGTCTGTTTCTGTCTCTGTGTATATGTTTATAGAGTGTATGGTTATGCAAAGTTGTGTTTTTGAATAAGCAAAAGTTTGTTTTCATTAGCATATGAGTTTGAATTTTGTGTTTTATGATTTCAGCCCAGCGTGCTGCACTTGAGCTTCCTCACATAGAGAACTTCAGTCCTGTTAGCGCCTCAATGAAAGGAGGAGAAGAAATGTATATTAAAGGCCCTAATATCTTCCCAGATTCAAAAGTCATCTTCCTTGAAAAAGGCTCAGGTAAAAAAACATTTATGAAAACAATCTGTTGGATATCTAATGTGTATATTCATGCTTTTGTTGCACTATGCTGATCATAAAATAGTTGCATTGAGAAGATTACAGTTTAGTTTTAAGTTGTTATAGAGTGTTACCAACAACTACATACCCAACTGTGGCTAGGAAAAACTCCCTGGAGCAGAAACCAGTTGTGATAAGCGGGCGCGTCTGCCTGAGCTGGGTTTGGCAGAGAGATAGAATGTGGAAATGCAGAGGACAAGGCAGAAGGAAGAAAGGGAAACAGATAAAACAGAGAACACGGAGAAACATGGAGCGTGTTTATGTTCATAAGTCACCAGAGAGGAACAGATGTGAAAGCACAAGTGGCTACAACAATTTGCCACTTTGTTATTTCTGTGACAGAGAATTGCGAAAGTCCATTTGACCCTTCTTTATGAAAGGTCAATGAAAGGGAGAAGCTGTGCGTTAGAGATGTGTTAGCTGATGGTAACAGTTTGTCCACATAGGTGATGACACTGTAAATGTAAGTGGCTGGGGTGGTCATATACTTACATGTAGTTTTCAATGTGTTGGCAGGTGACACATGCACGGTAGTCATAAATTATTCATTGTTGTAACTGTAAATTATTCATTCATTAATTCAGTGGACTGTAGAGTCTGTTGTATGTATATTTGACTTTTCACTTTTCACTTCTTTACTTCCTTAATTGTTTATTTATTCATTCATTCATTCATTTACCCATAGATGGTCGAACTCTTTGGGAGACTGAGGCAAGAACTTTTAGAGAGAAGTCAACAGAAGTAAGTAAACAAAAATGGTGGTCAAAACTGCTATTTAAACAAGATATTTGGCAAAATGATCTGTACAATGCATTCATAGTATTACATGATAGCAAACATGTTCAAAATCTTTTGCAGACGAATATTGTGGTACAGATTCCTCCTTACCACAATAGGAATACGACATCCTCAGTTCAGGCCCAGTTTTATGTGACTAATGGAAAACGGAAAAAAAGTGTAGCACAGCACCTCACATATGTGGCAGGTATGGACCCTTGGTCACTCTATACACGTTTAAGAAAACATAAAAAGTTACCCAGTTGAGAAATGAATTCTATGACATTTGATTCTGAGTGTCACCATCTTGAAACAGCAGGTGTGAAGCAAGAGAGTGGACATGTTGGAGGTGTTGCCCCCAGCACCGCCACTGGGCCCCATGGAAAACCCCATCAGTCTTTCCCCCAGTATGCATATTCTATGGACAATTACCAGTACACTGGAGTGCCTGCTTTGTTCTCCTCTTTGGACAATTCTCCCTCCCACCTTCATAGGGCCAACCTAGATGTTGATCTTGAATCTCAACACATTCTTCATAACTTGGTGTCCATGGATCCAGTATTCCTAGGAGCTCACCATAACGTCAGTGGCCAGGTCTGTGTAAACAAAGTAGGAAAAGTCTCCTCCCAGCCAGCCTGCATACCCAATCAGTCAACCCACCAGCAAGGCTTGAGCTCCTTGAGTCTGGAGCAGAAGTCGTTAGCTAGTCACCCCTCGTGTGCCAGCAATAATTCCTCAAGCAACGCCTCTCCCCAGCTGCAGTCCTCTTGGTATCACTGCCCCAACCCAGTGACCAGACATGCAACAGGAAATAGCCATCTGAGTCATCTGAAAGGTGCCGCATCACACCCTCAGCCGGCCTTATCTCAAGATCCTCCAGGCTTACACCAATCCCCCAGCCACCACAGAGTGGCACATGTGGATCACCCTCAGGTCATCAAAGCACCATCTCCACAATCAGTAATCAATAGCTCGTCCCCCTGGTCCTCTGGTGGCCCTCTTGGTGCTTCCCTAGCCACTCAGTCATCATTCCACGCACAGGGGGAGCTATTTAATATCAAGCAAGAGCCAGTGGATAAAGAAGTGAACCTCCAGTCGACTGGACTTCACAACGTCACACTTGACGATGGTAAGAAGCGATTGTGTATTCAGACTTCCTTTTATTGATGATAGAATCTGTTAGGCTGAGTGAACCTTCCTGACCTGCCAGCGAATTTGGATTTCGCCCGGCAGCTAATGTTCAATCTTAAAAGATTGAGCTCAGTATGGTGATAGCCAGACTTAGAATCTGTGGTTCTGATCCAATACACTGTCTGATTGGGGTGTTTTTAGAATTGAGAATTGCTTTTTTTTGGCCCATAAACATTTTCATCCAATCAGCACATTTCTTCAGGAGCAAGAAAGGGAGGGATGTGAATTTGATTGGCTATTGAGCTCAGTTGTCTTTCACCACCAGAATGGCAGATTCTACCTTTAGATGCATAATACAACCGTATCACAGCATATTGTCCCAGCCTGTTGATATTGAAGACATTTGTTTACTCTCCAGTAGATTCTCCAAGTGGCAACGCCAGTTTATGGATGTCTGTCTGGGTTAATTATAGTTAGCAATCCTGCTGTGCACTGAGAAAGATGACACTATCTCTGTGTGTAGAATGACGTTTAAGCAGTAGGAGAGCTAAATATACCAGTGCTTGCTAATCTTTGGATGCTACTGTTGTGCAGCTGTTGTGAAATGACTGCATAGTTCATACAGAATACCCCTGGCCTTTACATTAGATCTGACTCATGACGCATCTCAAGTACAAGATTCACTCTCTTTGTCCTTGACCTTTTAGGACTCCCTCTCAACTATCATGGGTTGCGCAAAAACATCTCTTTTACATTACAAAAATCAGTTGTCTAGATCTCTGCAATTCATCATTCATCATCATGCAATTCATTGTGCATATTCTGAATGTTTTTTGAAAGGTTCTGAAGTTTCTGAAGTTTCTTGAAGCAGATGTTTTTGTCCCAGTTCTTTGCCTTATTTGTGTGTGTTGAGTAAATGGAGTGCAGTGCCCCAGTGCCTCTGGCTCTGTGTCTGGCCTCGTGTAACTGTGTCTGTAGTGCTCCGTGCTCATAGGGACAGGTGCAGAGGGGTGAGATCAGGCCTGCTGATTGAGCCATGGCTCCCATTGCATCTCTGCACCAGGATGGGATATTTCTGTCTTGCTTTTCATCTGCTCTTAAACACTTTGAGTGTGCAACTTAGACCTGTTCTGGGAAAATATATTAATAGGTGTACTCTCTCTCTCTGTGTGTGTGTGTGTGTGTGTGTGTGTGTGTGTGTGTGTGTGTGTGTGTGTGTGTGTGTGTGTGTGTGTGTGTGTGTGTGTGTGTGTGTGTGTGTGTGTGTGTGTGTGTGTGTGTGTGTGTGTGTGTGTGTGTGTGTGTGTGTGTGTGTGTGTGTGTGTGTGTGTGTCTGTCTGGGTGTGAGTATGTGTCTGGGTGTGTGTGTTAATGTGCATGTACTGTATGTGAACGAGTCTCTGAGTATATATGAGTCTCTTTTGTTTAGGGGCCTCGCGGCGTGTTTTAAATAGATGTTATGTGAGGGAGAATATTAATAGGTGCAGAAAAAGTTACAGGACGACCCTGTCTTTTCAAGCTGAAGGGCGTTCACATGACAGGAGACCATGTCAAGGCGGCATTTTTGTGTCAGACAAATTCTGCTAATAATTTGCACTTATCCCTCTTTTTGTCATCCTCCTGGCTGCTGTGGTTTCATCTGAGCTGCTTCAGTACACTTTGACAGCTCTGCACTGCCCTCATATGGTGTAAAAGCAACAAACAAGCAACTCTTGTTTCTTCCATTGACTTACATACAGAAATAGCAAATTACATGTTTGCTCAAGGTGGCTGTTTATTCTTGTGGCCTGGAAATTACTCCCATTGAAGAGATCTTAAGTTGTGGCTATTGATGTGAAGGGAAATAGCCATCACTCTCTCCATAACTCTATCTGTATACCACTGGCATAGTCTTAATTTACCACAGATAATCAACAGGCACATTGTTGGCTACAAACATCCCTTTCAATCTGTGAAATGCATAATAGTGAATTAGGAAGCCACGGACATACAGATTTAACTGTGTCTTATTTCTTTACAGTGAGTGAGATCATCGTCAGAGACCTCTTTCAGAGCCCAGAAGCTGCCCAGAACCATACCTAGCCCCTGCACACACAGGTACACCTTTGAGAACAGTCTGCAGAGCCTCTGTACTGTATATCAGCGTTTGAAGCAGAGTACAGAATAATGTACTGTTTATTGCAGTGAACTATAAATAAGCTGTAGCAGAAAGTAATATATGCATTCAGACATGACACTGCATTAGTGAGAATTTGCAGGAGGTTATATCAGTATGCATTTGTATGTTGTCTAATTTGGCCCATATACATGTATTTTGAAATAAAATGTGTAATTGTACTTGTAAATACAATTGTCATTTAGTTTGTAGTGCATGATATATTGTATGCACAAAATGCTGGATTTCTAACATTATAATCAGGTTTGGTCCAGGTGATTATTTATTTAAAAAAAGATCAATTACATAAATTTGACCACTCCACCACAGTCTGTTATTTCAAGTCATTATATCGGTACGTTACATATGAACAGACAGTAAAAACTAACATTGCAATTGAACATGTTAACAAAGTTGGCTATTTTTTTTTATAAAGAATGTGAAGATAATGACCACACACTGTAAACTGTAAAGTGATATGGTACTGTTCATGTCTGGATGTATTTAATGCACTTATTATACTGAGCTGTTGAGTTTTATAATTGAGCATGCTGCAGCAAATGATATAGGTTTGTGAAATATTTTGAAGACTGTGGATGACCCTTTTCTAAATCAATAAATGAAATGAACATTTCAGACCTGTGTGTGTGTATATATGATCTGCAAGTCTCATGCGACACTATTACTAACTTTTACACTATATCATTATTTTTATTTGTTTCCCTATAAAATGACGACATTGCTCCCAAATGGTCAAATTATTTTAAGGGCAAATGCCATCTCAGACAAAAATGTAATGTGAACAGAGACCAGCTGGGTCAGGTCTAGGGCAGAGTAATCACACTCAGGTACGGTCCAGAATGGACCCAGTGTGACCTAACTTTACAAATGTATACCCTTATACAAATGTGTCTACGTCCGTGTTCAAGAACTTTATGAAGACTCCTCTCTGCCAAGAGCCACTTCTTTCCTTGAACTAACACCCTCAGATTAACTCATGAGCACTTGGTCTCTTCGCAGTCTGTCAGTTCGAGTAGACAGACACAGTTCGAGTAGACAGACACATCACTATCAGTTGACTGAAGTGGGCTACTTTTTTTGTGTGAAAATCCATTTCTGATTTGAGCATGTTTGTCTCGTACAAATTAGTGAAATTGGATATCAATATAGCCTATGACAAAACGAATTGCATTTATTATCTGTCTATAGAGGGATAGTAATGTCTGATCAAACTAATGTGATGTTAGAGAATTGTGTTTTTTCATGTGATATTGCAGACATGATCAGAATCAGAGTTCAGAATACAGATTCATTATTCTAGTCTTTCTTTTTCAAAATGAGTCTAAATAGCCTACTCTGTGCATTATTTTGTGAAAGTCAATATGTATCTTTTTAATCAACTAATTTCATACGAGGGTGTTGTGAATTTCCGAGAATTCCACCCCTCTCAAAAACGGCCGTCAGCAGTCCATTTTTCATACAATTTCCGTACATTTTCTTACACGCCCATCTACCGCTCTGGCCCACAGCCCCGAGTTGTCTGGAACGTAGCGCTACAGAGAACCCGGAAATAGTGATAAGAGAAACTCTCCTAGAAAAATCTAGATGACGGAGAGCTAATCAACCCATCTAACCCATCACCACATAATAATGTTGGCTGTTTTAATGCACTTGAGTTTACAAGGTAAAAGTAGCGAGCCACAAGACGCTAGTTTTATCGTGTAGATAAGTAGTTGTATTTTCCACATGTGAGTGTTTTTGCTTCAACCACTGTGAGGCTAACGTTGTAACGTTAACTTAGCAAGCTTACCTAGCCATGCCCTAGCTGATAGCCTTGGGGAACAACAGCAACAACTGTCTTAAATGGTCATCGTATAAAATGAAAAGAAATAGCCGACATCTGTAGCACTTGTCAATATTCAATACGTCAGACAGGCCCTCGTGGAGGTTGTGTAACGTTAAACTGCTGGCTAACGCTGATGACAATAATAATCTAGCTAACATTAAGTACAAGACAACTTCGTTTCATTGTTTTAGACAGAGATAACGGTAAGGTGGTGTCTTATTGCGCAAATCAGTTAATGTTGTCATTGCTGATGGATTAATTAATCAATATCTCAAATATTGTCTTGATTCTAATTTGCACCTTTTTTTGACAGTGACAGGTCACGAGACGGAGAGCGGATCATAAATACATTATTGCTTCGTTTGACAAGATCTGCTGCAATGCCCTTGTTCTTTTTGGAAAGATTTCCCTGGCCTAGTCTGCAGTCCTACACTGCACTGAGTGCTCTTGTGCTCGCGGGTTCTGTCTTAAGTGCCTACACTGTTGTGACTGATCCTGGGTTTGTCACATCGGTCTCGGAAGAAGCCCAAACGGAGCTTAAAGACCAGAATGAGGAAGAGCAGAAGGACGACTTCTGGAATGTTGCTTTCAACGTGTTGTTGTACCTGGTGTCTGACACTCTTTTTGTCTGGGTAATTATTGTACCATGATGCCGAAATGATTTCCTTAACCAACCCCTGTTGTCACTGTTCAGATGCCAGTGAGATGCTATGGGTTTGTGTTTTCCAGGTGATGGTGAATACAGCCTGCTGTATGCTGATGCTTATAGCAAAAGCCATTCAGTATGTAGTATTTGGACCACTGCGAGCCGGTGAGAAGCAGGTAATGTTTACTTACCTTCACTACCTCACTTACATTCAGTTGAAACAAAACTGCAGTGAATCAGTTTTCCCTATTTGCATATAGCAAACTGTGCTTTCAATCTCTTGTTGCAGCATTTGAAGGATAAGTTTTGGAACTTCATCTTTTACAAGTTCATCTTCATCTTCGGTGTGTTGAATGTGCAGTCTGTGGAGGAAGTTGTGTTGTGGTGCCTCTGGTTTGCGGTGCTCATCTTCCTCCATCTCATGGTCCAGCTCTGCAAAGATCGCTTTGAATACGTGAGTTCAAAGGCATAAGTGAAACATATGTATTTCAGTCTTTTAAGCGTGATCGGCTCATATACACAGTATGTCTTACATATATTTGTCATAACTTAAGCAGAAAGGTCCTCTGTATTACATCGTCAAAGTGATATAGTTAGAAATTCAACTAAAACTACGTCGTTGGAGCTGTAAGCTGAGGTTGAGCCACCAAAATAGGAAATAACCTATTTACAAACATCACTGTGGTCTTATAGAGGAGATTGTTTGCATGATTGACGTATCATTGTGGATTCCTTGTTTTAAAATGCAGGGAATGACGTTATTGTTATAGTATTATTGTGCACAGCAGTTTGCAGTCCAACACCTGTGTGAAAGCGTGCTGGTGTCCCGTGTGAGTCATGTCATGTGTGAGTGGTGCGGTCTCCTCCTCAGCTGTCCTTCTCCCCCACCACCCCCATGAGTGGCCACGTGCGCGTGCTGGCCCTGCTGGCCTCCCTGCTGCTGGGCTGCTGTGTGCTGGCCGTGCCCTGTGGCCTCATGGGGCACACGCAGGGCCTACACACCGCCGCCTTCATGGCTGCCGAGGTAACTACTCCCATGGCATCTATAGGAGCGTTTGACCTAAATGGAATGTGAGCTCTTCTATGTTGTATCACGTACAGTTGTAGACACTGGGTTGACTGAAAAGTTGGATTTATAGCTCCTTTTTTTTCTTTTCTGCAGTGTTTGCTAGTTACGGTACGCACAGGACATGTTATTATGAGGTAACTTGATTCAATATGTCTTTGGGTGTAGCTCACAATCTTTAAAAAAAATAACCTCCCCATGACATCATGCATAAGACAGGTAGTTAACATTGTATTCCAGCTAAAAGTACAACGCCTAGCCTAAATGTAGAGTATGATGTAGCTAAGGCCTGCTTGTGTTTGTTTGCTCATTCTCAGGTACTCCATCCACCTGTGGGACCTTAACCACCAGGGCACGTGGGAGAGTAAGAGCACGTATGTTTACTACACAGACTTCCTCATGGAGCTGGGCCTGCTCTGTCTGGACCTGATGCACCACATCCACATGCTGGTGAGCTGCACTTTCAGACCGCTGATTTTGAACCAATTTGGAGAGCACATTTTCCACATTTTCCCCCCTTAGTTTCAGTACAGCAGCGGAAGAGCATGTGATAAGAGTTACAAGGGAGCTACACCAGGAGTAACTGAAGCGTTCCCTTCGCAACGCGTATGCTGCAGCAGTTAATAATCACTATAATCAATGGAAGTAGCTACTGTACACCAGACGCGAGAGTGGTGCGTACATTAAAAAAAAAAAAATTAGACCAGTCTTCTAAAATGGATTTTACGTGTCACGAATGGAACGCGTCAGTTATGCGCCTGGTGTACAGTAGCTCCCCTGTTACACTCCTACTAGATATACTTCGCATACTGTAGTACTTTCAGTACTTTCACTGTAGTTTCAGACACACATCCATAATATTGCGCCTTCAATGTGTGTTCAGTCAATGTGTGTTAATGCTTGCAAATACTTCTTCAAAAGACATGTAAGGGATCGACTGTGTGAAAAGGAGGTAGAAAGTCACTGTTTGAATTTGTCGTTGTTATATTTTCCTGCCACAGCTGTTTGGCAACATTTGGCTGTCGATGGCCAGCCTGGTGATTTTCATGCAGCTGCGCTACCTCTTCCATGAGGTCCAGAGGAGGATTCACCGCCACAAGAACTACCTACGTGTCATTGATAATATGGAGAGCAGGTTAAGAGCTTGATTTTAGAAGAGACAAACATTTTGTATAGTATTGTACCAAAGGTAGGCATATTTACATGTTTGTTTTGAACCTCAGGTTTGCTGTGGCCACCCTAGAAGAGTTAGTGGCTAATAATGATGACTGTGCCATCTGCTGGGACTCCATGACCTCAGCACGCAAGCTTCCCTGTGGCCATCTCTTCCACAAGTAAGCAATGATAATAATATGAATATACAGCTATATACGAGTCATTCTTAGCAAATGGTGCCATTTGTGTCCTTGTGATACAATCAAGTGTAAGTTGTGTACAAATGGGTTGATGCTTATTTTTTCAAGTGAAACCCTTATCCACTATGTAAAACATCATTTATGCCCTTACATTTATTATTCTGTGGTGCAAGTGCTCCAAAATAGTTAATATTTCTCTTTAATCAACATTTTTTTCAGTGTTTTAGAGTGGCTTATTGATGTGGTAAAGCATATCATGTTTATGTTAAATCATGATTCATGATTGCTTTTTGTTTTTATTTTTGTGTGTGTGTGTGTGTGTGTGTGTGTTGTTGTTGTTGTTGATGATCATGCGTGTGTAGCTCCTGTTTGCGCTCCTGGTTGGAGCAGGACACTTCCTGTCCGACGTGCCGCTTGCCTCTGAACATCAGTGAGGGCGGCGGCGCGGGTGCGACTGAGGAGAGGGGCCGGGAGCCGCTGGACGATAACCTGCCCCCCAGACCTGCAGCTGACGCCCGCCCACACATCAACCAGCACAACCACTTCTTCCACTTCGATGGTGCGTTGTCATGGAGGAGATGCCCTGGAGGTGTTGGTCTAAAGCGTGTTCTCTTGTCACACTGACCGCTCTCTTGGCCTCTCCCGCAGGCTCTCGCATTGCCAGCTGGTTGCCCAGCTTCTCGGTGGAGGTCATGCACACCACCAACGTCTTGGGCATTGTCCAGGCCAATAACTCCCAGCTCAACGCCATGGTGAGGCCTACCTTTAAGTTACCTTAAATGGCCAAGGATGCTTAAATTGCCAGCTTTAAAGGGATAGTCACACAAGCCTCTATAATTTCAACTCTCTCTGTGAGTGTCTCTGTGTGGACATGTGTCCTGTCGTTCATTTCATGTCCTGCTCCGGTGCTTCCCCAGGCCCATCAGATCCAGGAGATGTTCCCTCAGGTGCCCTACCACCTGGTTCTGCAAGACCTGCATTTGACTCGCTCTGTGGAAGTCACCACTGACAACATCTTGGAGGGACGCATCCAGGTGCCCTTCCCTGCCCAGGTACAGTACCTCCTCCTCACCTCCACACTTCAGTTATCAATGACCTTACTTCACAGACTTCAGCGTAAATGCCACTGTGGTATCAGGGACATGTGTAGATTGAATCAACTTTGCAAACCATAATGTTTGCATATTTATTTGTTTCATTCCTGAAAGTATAGTTGGGCTACATGTCTGAAATATTTTCTGCTCTAGGGCAATGGAGAAACAAATCTTATTGTTGAGTCTTGCAGAAGTACAGAGTGGCAGAGGTGCACTGTTAAGGTCGCAAACAGCGCTCCCCCGATATTTAAATCAACTCGATTTAATATAGACACAATATAGTTATCCCTTTTACCTGCTTAGAAATGCACCACGTTTTATTTTGTCTCACCATACTTGGTCGTGTGACTACTCGTGCAACTGTATTTGAACACGCATTGAAACGTGGGAGATATGTATCAACTCGTCTTAATTAAGCGAATAACGTAGTTTAATATGAAAAAAAACGGTGAAGTGTTCCTTTAAGAATGTATAATTAATTTATTTTAACTGATCTGTCCGCAAAGGACACAAATATCATTCAAATATGTTTTTGAAATGACTTGTAACTGCGGGTGACTGCTCAGTTTTGGTTAACCCAAGCAACACTGATTAGTGTTTAATTTTTTTTTTAATGTTTACAGAGCATAGACGTTCGAGCATGACGCAAATAGCCGTGTTGATTTGGGATTTGCATTCAACAAGCAATCCTTGCTCTCTGAGGGCTGTTTTTGGAGTCACTTTTATTCACCCTTACTCCCCTTACTCTCCCCTGGGAGCCACATAAGGTGTTCATGTTCATGCTATTATGTGACTGAAGCGCCACATTCTTTGTTCTTGAAAAGTGGGTCAGGGCTTTATATCTGTTTTGGCACTGCATCTCCTCATAGGGATTTGGCCGTATGGACAATTTGTCTGCGTCGTGTCTCTTTAGACTGTGTAAATAGAGTAGACTGACAAGGCAAACATTAAGATTTCCATTCAGTTAATTTGCATATTCTGTACGCATTCATGAAAATTAGAAGAGTTGGGATATGCTGTGTGGTTAAAACATGAAGTCATCAGGGCAACGTTTATGGAAACACGCTAGAAATGCAACAAATGTAACAATAACTAGATAAAGCAGTACAAAATACGACCATCTCTCAGTTCTGCACATTCTCTCTGCAAAAATAATTCAGTCCATTTGTCTCCATCTCCTACTCCATCCCCTACTGTGCATGTGTGTGTGTGTGTGTGTGTGTGTGTGTGTGTGTATATGTCTGTTTGTGTGTCTGCTTGCCTGCGTGTGTGTGGGTGTGTTTATGTGTATGCGGGTGGTTATGGTATGGGCCGATTGATACAAAAACTTACCAAGAAATTGGTCATTCTAGGAACCGTGAATTTAAGAAAAGTAAAGAGATTCTAAGTTACTAAGTCCTTAGTAAACAGACAAACAAAGAACTTTTGTTTGAAGACTTTTATTTTTTGACGTTTTGTGTTGAGTACAAAAGAACTTTGAGGTCCTAGGCTATTGAGTCAGCTTGCTGCACTTACTTTAATCTCCTGCTGCGCAGTCTTTACACAAGTTGTATACACCAAAATACATCTTGACAGAAAAAGTTAGAAACTTTTTAAGTATTACTTTAGAACTACTACTTTTAGAAAACCAAAGGACATGGGTCACAAATGCTCCTCAACAACTTATTAGTGGAATTTTAAGGATTTCATTTTGCGTCATGCCCAACAATACACCCCAGCTATTCTAAAATCACGTTATTTATGCACTTCTAACAGACATTTAATCAACTGACACTAGTGTTTATAATTATTCATCTGTCCCATGCCCTTCTCCAACTGCCAAAGACACATCTTCTGAAACATTTGCCAATTGTACTCTTGTTATCAATGGCACCTTGCAAGAACTATTTGTTACCATAAGAGGGAGCCCAAGGCATGGAATACTGACAGTCAGTGTAATCCACAAACGTGGGTGGTTTCACCGGTGTCTTAGCATAGGTTTGTTTTGTTACATCTTTATTCTTTTAAGATTATGAACTGTGATGGGTGAACTGCATAGTTACCTAAATCGTTATTCCCTGACTAGAGATGAAAAAAAGCTTCTACAAATTAAGTATATTGCTAACGATTAATAAATGCGAGAGACAACCCCATTAATCAGGTTCTGTGCTGGAAACATGTGTCTAGCCCTGGGTACTTCCTAGAGCCACTACAGGCCTACTGTACTGTTAGATGTTGGTGAAATGTATAATGTCCAATCTATGATCCTTCTAAAAAGTGACATGAGCTCCCCCTGCTGGTCATAGTCAGTGGTGATATGCTTTAGCTGTTCACTAATGAATAATGGTGAATAATGCTGTTGTGGCTTCCTAATCCTCAGGCAGCTGAGCGGACCCCCCCACCAGCCTCTGAGGACCCGGCAGGAGCCTCTGATGTGCCGGACACGGCGGCTGTGGAGACGGAGGACTTTGAGATGAGGGGCAGCCGCTTCTCCAAGTCTGCAGGCGAGAGACAGAAGATGCTCCTGCAGAGGAAAGAGGAGCTGCTCCTGAGGGCTCGCAGGTCAGACATGCCTCCCTACTCTCCTGGCAGCAGCTACAGTGTTTATTTGCCTATAGGAGTGTCTCTCATGCTGCCTTGTGCGTGTGACAGACCTCCGAGTTAAATCAGTCTTGTGTTCTCTCAGGCGTTTCCTGAGTAAGAGCCCTGCTGAAGGCCCCTCCAGCTCGCTCTACGCGGCCACGGCGGATGGCGATGACGAGGGACTGGCCGCAGGGGACGAAGGTGCTCGGGCCTCGGACTCCATGAGCGTGCGGCGCAGGATGCTGGCGGCGGCCGCCGAGCGGCGCTTGCAGAGGCAGCCCGAGGCCCCCCAGTGAGGCCCCGCCCCCCCAGTGAGGCCCCGCCCCCGCCCCCACCCCCCCGCGCAGCGCCGCCTCCTCCTCCCAACGCCCCCCACACTGCCCAGGAGGCCCACGGACACCTCCATCACATCCGTCACCAGCACAGGAGGCCACGCGGCGCTCTCCCCCTCCACTGGCCCAGCACTGCATCCGTTGGTAGTTAGAGAGGGGGAGAGAAAGAGACAGGGGAGGGAGTGTGTGGAGCCCTGGGACAAATGGATTCGGGACAGTGAAGCTTTTGTAATGACTCTGCACAGCCCTGGCCTGCGACTCTCAGGCCCAGGATCAGCTAGGAGCTTTTAGGCGCCAAACGGCCCAGCTAACAGAATCTATGCATGTGTCACTTTATTCACCAATTCACAGGTAAATCTCAGAGTGAAGTCCTAGAACTGGACCCTGCAGACGACGTGAAATTCTTTCCGCTTGAGAGCTGTGTGTTATTAACTTCTGTAGAGCGTGTGCCAATTTGCCAAATGATCTGTGGATTAAAGTATTGAATATTTCATGCCAAGGTCAGGAGTTCTCGGCTGACCGTTAACATGTTACATTGAAGTGTAGTGTCTCTAATGTGTTGAAATGTGTTGAGTCAGAATTTGTCCCAATTTGAAAAAAGGTTGTTTTGTACAGTACTACTCCATGTGCTCTGTTTAGGGTGTCCCAACATGGGGAGCGCTAGTGTGAAGGTGGAAGCTGTGTGCTTGTTCTCCTCTGCTCCTCCACAGCGGCAGCCCCAGGGAGGAGCGCAGCGCAGTGCAGCGCGGAGCCCAGCAGGGGGAGCCCTGTGCAGTGCAGCTGGAGTGTTGAGTGCCACAGCATTAGTCAGGTACGCATGGTGTGGGCTGAGGCAGACTCTAGACGGCAGCTGAGTTAGTGAGGCTGTGAGGGGAGCATTAGTACTGAGTTAGTGAGGCCGTGAGGAGAGCATTAGTACTGGTGCCCCTTCACCTCAACCCAAGGCAATGAGACTCCATCTTTTCTCTATCTCTTAATCCTTTCCTTTCTTTGATTCATTCTTTATTCGCCTTTACTCTTTGTTTTGTGAGCCGTCTTTCAGTCCTGAGCTGGTGAACCTATTCATGCATACATTATGGTGAACCGTAGAGTCATTGCTGAACCGTTCGAGAGAGTGTTACAAGAGTATTAAGTTACTGATATGTGTAGGTAAGTTGTCTTTAAGAACAGCATAGGATGTGAGTTTTCTTCAGACAGTTGAAGCAATAAACTGGCTTTCTCACTTCAGTGTCAAACTGGCGTAATGCCACAATTTTGCCCTTTAAATACCCTTTTGTACATTCATGCCACTCTCAAGTCACTATTGGATGTATTTATTCAAACATTCAACATACATTAGACACTCATGAGTATGATATCTAGTCAAACAATTTATTTACGAAATGACATTGGTGATTTGAAGTCTTTGTGTCATCTGGCTTGTGTTTCATATATGGTAGTTCTCATTCTGTGTCAGATTGATATGAGGTTTAAGTGTTGTGTGTGCAATGTGCATGTGCTAAACTACTGAGCGTTGTCTCTTGTGTTCTCCCTCCTCCTGTATTCACTGGTGTTTCCTACATGTGCTGCCCAAGGGTGTCTGTGCGGAATGCAAATGGTGAGGTTGTTGCTACAGGTCTTTTGTATTTCTGGCTGCACCACTGCACCTTTGAAACGCAGTGTTTCAAGCCCATAAGATGACAGCTTCCCTGTCTGACTCGCCCCTTGGTTCACCTCATCACTGTTTATAGACTGGATATATTTTGAGCTCTTTCCTTGAAGACGGTATGGAAGAAGTCAGAATGTTTTTGTATAAGTCCTTTATTTGTGCCTAACAAATTTGTAATGAAGACTGTATAATACAAATACAAATCTGTGAATAATAGTCATTGCTACAACAGAAGCTTTGGATGCACTTACAGTTGTCGTGTGGTTCTTGTCAGGGGTGTACACAGCCACAGGAATATAGGAGATTTGAAAAGTCACTTCTGTATCCCAGGGAAAGGATGTTCACCTTATATTTGCAGACTGCTTTTACATTTCACAGTGAAGACTTTGCTCACAAGTGGCACAGACTGGATCACTCGTGAGCATTTAAGGCAGGAAAAAGACCCTCAGTGCTCATACTGTAGCACTATCCATAGGAAACCCCCTGTCTTTCTTTCATTAACATGTAGGACTTCTTTAGGGGGCACTTTGTTCTCTGACTGACCTTGACTGCATTTGCCTTAATGACTGCTTCAGACACGGTATGCTGATGGAATTTTATAGGATTTCTGTTTATTTCCCCTGCCTCCCTAGAACTCTATGTTGCAGTAGCCTACCTGTTATATCCCAGTTAGATCCCTGTGAAAGGTCAAACTGTACAGTACAGTATGTGAGTTGAACTCCTGTCCTGATTTCAATTACAAATGCTCAGCCACTCCTTAGCTGTTTCTGTGTAGGGCTTGTAGTAATCTATAACTTTCATCTTTCTGAACATATTTCGTTTTCATCTTCACTCCAATATATCCGTCATAGCTTTTGCTGGTCGAGCTGCGGTTGAATTCTTTGAAAATCTTTTTAGAGAATTTCTTAGGAATGAAAGACCTTCCCCCTGGACTACAGAGAGTATATTTTTTTTCTATAGCTCTCTATTTATTCTTTTCTTTAACTGCAGTGTCTTCGGAATCTGCAGTCATTTTTGTTCATGTTCATGATTAAATTGTAGCTTTCTAGTTGAAGACCAACACGTCCTACTTACACTTTACATTATTGCCAGTTCATTTAGTTAATACTGCACCTCCGCTGTGCCATATATTTTCCATATTCCTTCATGTATTTTTTCATATTTGCCTCTAAATAGAATGTTGTAATTTATTCATTTTATTGTGTTGTCATTTATTCAAGGCCATTTAGCAGTGTCAGCTCAAAGCACATCAGTCATACCCTCCAAACAAACAAACAAACAAAAAAACATATGTACATTAACTCTATTATTATAGACTTCTATCATATTTGCCTTCGCACAGATTTAAATCAGGAAATCACATTGAAATATTTGGCTTTGTGGGACATGCTTGCCTGTCTTAAATGCATATCCATGGCTCTGCATGTTTAAGAAGGGCTTTAGAAAATGTGCTTTCTTGGTGATAACCTTTCATGCATCAGAACTGACTTCATTCAAATTCAGGAAGATAGGAAAAATGCCACATTCACAGTCAGATGAGCCACTCCTGACAGCTTGATTATTCAAATGGTAATTGCTATCCACCTGCAGCCATCTTGGATTTGGACATTCTGTATATTCATGCATGAAAGGGATATGTCATTCTCAACACAAAGCATTGTCCACATGCTATGCCTCAGGAGAGATGAGATGCATAGTTGATTTCTTTTGAGTTTGTGCCTAAATTACTTTATATTATATCAGGCGTAGTTGTTTCTTTCAAATATAGTGCCCTCCAAAAAAGATGTAAAAAAAATGTGGCAATATGTGCTACATTTTAGAATGTTTAATTTATTTTATATTACATTGGAATCCATACTTCAGATGTTGTTTTTTTTTCATAGTAATGTTTATATTACTGATAGGGGTTGGGTTTCATATGGTTATCAGAGAGACTCATAATATATAGTCTTCAATCTACAATAAGGTCCTTCATGTCTACCCTGCTGCAACTTGTTATGATGACCTCTAGAGAGTGCCATACTGCCATATAACTGACATGTACACCTTAAATATGGATTATCTGACATGTACCCCCAAAGTATGGATTAATTGACATGTACACACAGAATATGGATTAACTGGCTTGTAGACCTTAAATATGGACTGCTAGACAACCGGTGTCATGATCATTATGAATATGTCTTTAGTGGCCAAACGTATATTAATCTATGTGCTTTATATTGACATTTAAGTTTACTAATGTAGCAGTCAGTTTTATCAAAAGCTACCTATAACATTCAAGTTTTGTTGCAAAGGAGACCTTAGGGTAGCAATAAATATGCTTTACAAGCACTATAAGACCACCACAGGATGAGAGTGCAGATCTTAAAGTACTCGTCAAAGTGTCATCAAGAAGGGTAGTGGTGGAGGGGGGGGGGGGGGGTAGGCCTATGTATAAGGTGTGTTGGGTTGTTGGATGTGTAGGAGATGTGTTAGGACGAGGCACTCTTGGAAGAGTTTGATCTTTAATAGATTAATACCCCTTCTTTGGTAGCTCATTCCACTCTTGAGCAACACAGTGGTTGAGGGGTAAGACTTTATGAGAGCATTTAAGGAAATGGAATCCGACGCAGCAACCACCTTGTAGGCGAACGTCAGTGAGTTGAATCTGATATGGGTGGCAATGGACAGCCAGTGGAGCACAATGAACAGCGTGTCCTTTTGGTTTACTGAAAACTAGACACGGTGCCGTGTTCTGGACCATCTGTAGCGGTCTCACCACACTTGGCCCGTTAGGACGGTGTTCCAGTAGTCAAGGCGAGAGAGACCCATGGCCTGTACCAAGACCTGGGAGCTGTCCGGATTAGGTACAGCCTGATTTCTCTCATATTGAACAGTGCAGAGCGGCACCACCAGTCAACACGGTCATACAAAGTCAGCCAGTCATCAATCATGACACCAAAGTTTCTTGCAGCCTTGGTAGGAGCAAGGGATAAGGATTTAATTTTGATGTTGATGTGATCGTTTGGCTGGAAAGAATACTAGTTTGGTCTTGGAGAGGTTCAGTTGGTGGTGGTGGTGTTCCTTCATCCATGCTTTACAACTGTGAATCCTTTTGCCCGGACTCCCGGGGCTGCATGCATACCATGACAGTAAATGACAGCTGGACATTTTTTTAATATTATTATTGTATGCTGGGTGTAGCAGGAAGTGGTTGGTGTTCCTGATGTCTACTGTCAGTGACCTCCCTCTCAGGAGAGTGGAGGGGAGCAGCTGGTGGCTGCTGAAGGTACTTAGGAGAGAAACGGAGCCAATCCAAACAGCCCTGCTAGATGGCTATCTACATAAACACTTCTGAAAGGCTTCAGGGTTATTTTTACAGAGGGATGAGTGGGTGGGGGCACAGACAACCATTCTCCATATTAGAAATTAGTTCAACCTAATAAATACTGTTAATCATAGAGCCTTGTAGAAAACAGAATGAGCGATAAAGAAATCCAGTTGCCTGAGACCAATTGATGTTAAAATAAAGCCACTGTCATTGTACTAAGATTCTGCCTAAAATGTGACATTTGTCCATGTGTCCACATGTCCTGTCCTGTAATTTTTTCCCCCAACATTTCTTTTAGGCTGTAGGCTTTTTGGTCTTCTGTTTCTCACCACAGCATAACCAAGACCCCCACAGCAAGCTCCGAGTCTTGACTGAGATGATGAACCATCCAAAGAGATGACGGGTAAGAATGCTGACTATAGTGTGAGTGAAATTGTCTTGAGACGGAATTAAATTCAGTTCATACAATCCTTATTCCAACATTTACTTGACTTCTTGTGTCTGTGAGAAACTGTCTGTGCTGATTGATGCATACAGTGCTAATTGAAAGAAACGAGAAATGAGCGTTTAGTTTAACCAATGAGCTTTCAGAAGCCTGCATCCTCTCATGATCCTCAAAGCCAGGAGATATTCGCTCTCTAGCGATCAAATATGTGGCACCACTGAATTTCCAGTGATCTGGTAGATATGCATTTATTATTCTTAATGTGTCCAAGTTTGATTGTCTGGTGTTTGATTTACAGAGGCGGTAATATCAACATTTCGTTCCATCAAGATTTTCATTGGGGAGATGTATGATCCTCTCTGTTATTTTCAATTACTCTGTGCTCTTTTACCTGTCTGCTTGGGAGACAGCTCAGCAAAACTCCCCTTTATGTGCTGTGAAAAGCACCTGTCATATCAGTTAAAGGTGTTTCAACTGCGCTGGTAAGCCCAAATGGCTCCCTCGAGTGCTCTCACACTGATAGATATCAGTAGCGCTTTAAACTGTCACCCTGAAATCTCTGTGACGGCTATGAATGTTCCTGGGAGGCTCCAGAGGATTTGATCTCTCGTTTCAACTTTCGTATGATGTGCATGGAAGATTCATCACCAAGTCAAGCATTTGGTGATTTGAGAAGCTTTTATTTGCCTTGGAAAGAAACACTGTAGGGATTTCAGTTGACATAACAACTTAGATTTTTTTTTGCATTCATTGTGGAAACTGAGACCTTTCTGGCAGCACTATATTTTTATCGTGGAATAGTGAGCGCTGTGATAACAGATGAATGTATGTGTGTTTGTCTAAAATACGTCTGATGAATTAATCAAAATCATGAATGCCCAGGTGACACAATTATGTCATTTTTCCACTGAGAAAGTGATGGGTGATTGATTGGTTAATTGTCACAGTTTCCCTCAGTGCTCACAGATGATGGGATGGATATGACATCCACATATCACAGTACTGTGTACAGTGTTTCTAATAGGCACACAGCGCGGCTGTAAAATGAGCGCTTCATGTTAGCACACTCAGAATTATCCATCATCCATCAGGACATTAATCCAGGGTTTGGGAGATCCTACATGGAGGCTTTTAACTGGGATAATTATGTTCAATGATTTCAAGGAGAAGTTTGTATTTAACACCAGTGGGAGCATGTCAAAGTGTTTACTCAATCCAACACTCAATTATCCAACCTCTAGTGGTAAATGGGGATTTTTCGTAGTTCTGCAATTATATGCATGGTTTTTAATATCAGTGAGAGAGACAGTGATTTACCTGAATCAAACATAGTGAATAGAATTAAATAACTCCTCATCTGAACTATCCAATATTAATGGCTGACAAAGCATGTCAACATACAGCGACATCAAAATAAACAGATTTGTGTAATTTTCACTCTAGTGGCATTGTCCTCCGGCTCGGCCACAACAAGCATGTTCAGAGATGCTCAGAATAGCAGTTTCTGAGAGTGTGTATGTCATCATGAAGTGTTCTGTGTGTGTGTAGGTGCTTACTATACATGGAAAGGAGGACCGTGATCTCTGATTGATTGTTGGCTTGGCTCGGGGATGAGCTACTGCTGCTCAGTTGTCTGTCCAGCAGATTGCTCCTGCAGAGGGAGAACAGCTGTATATTTCCATACAGCGAGGTTGCTGCTCTCTGATGAGATTAGCTGGGTGTGCTTGAGAGGTGCATTCTTAATAAGCGCCTAAAGCAGAGCCATGGGAGCTGGGTCCTCAGAGACGGCCAGCACAGACGCACAGGAGCGAAATGTCAAGCAGCTAGACAGAAACAAGACAACAAACAGACTGGGAGGCTTTGGAAACCCCAACAATGAGAGTTGTGTGGGTTTACAAATAAACATTGACGCGATTGTTTGGATTCCAACTGACTCCTGGAGAGAATTTATTTTTCATTCAGTCTAAACAGTCTTTGTTTTGTCTGTTTCATTAGTGTATTTTGCTGCCACGGATACTGCTGGATGCATTCATATAGTCAGTGAATATAGTACTGATGTTTTTTGATACATTCATACAGTTAATGAATACAGTGCATCAATCGCAATAAAATGGCATAGAATGTGTTCCTAAAAAAATGAACTAAATGACAGATGATGTATATCCTCATCCTATGTCCTTATTTGCCATTGAAAATAAGAAATGCAGACTGTCTGGTGTGAAACTAACTCACAACTATGTATTATTTAAACCTCTGAACTATTAACCCAGAAAGTCAGCACTCAGAACAGCCCATATTCCCCAGATACTCTTTAGCTCTGTCTTTCCCCAGCAGTGATTTACCCATTAATCTGAGCTTTCCCCTTGGATGTGCTTCTATCTTCATCTACTCTCCAGGAAAGAACTTAATTGTAACCTTAAATAAATCTCTCTCTTCCCAGTCTGCTGTTCTTCCCTGAGTTGTGTCTGTCCATCAAGAGCAAAGCCTGCAATCTTGTGAGTAATTAAGTTAAGTGTTCATTTACATTTTCTAATCGTTCAGGTGATGCCCTGCTTAACCTGATATCTGTGGGTCAGGCTCCCATGGTCATAAAAGTCATAACTCAATTATATGCATGATTAGCTTCATTCGCTGCCATTCCCCATTGCTGCCATGCTGGATAAGCAGGCAGGCAGCACGGTGTGTATTTTGATGAGACTACCTCCAAAGCAGAGTTTATTCCTTACTGACAGAGCTTCTGTTTGTAGGCCACAAACAGGTTCTTCCTAAATGGTCATCATATGCAGTCACATTCCCTATTTAGACACTGTGATGCCATGGATATGTAGTACCTATAGAAGAAAAAAAAAAGCGAAACAGTTTCATTACCAAGATGTTAGTGTCAAGGTGTACATTTAATCTCCCATATATTGTATTCATTTCCACATTACCAAAAGGAATTCTCTCTCTATTTTTCTGTATGAGATGCCCTTCTTTCCTACACACGAGACGGGTTCCTTTTGTGCACTGTTTTATGTTGAGACGATGCTTCTCCATGCCGAGAGTGGCTCTGCAGTGGGTCCCCTGGTCCATCTGTTCTCTGTTTGAGGACAAGTGTTTATGTCCTGCCTGCTTGTCTCAGGGGAGGGTGAGGGGTCTGCCTCCTCATGGCAAAAACATCAGATAGCTCCTCGCTGGACATAATAGAGGTCATCAAGAAAGCAGTTGGTACGAAATGTTTTCACCCTCCTATCACTCAAATACTTTACTAAAATCCCTAACTCAAATATGTACTTGTTAAAATATGTTTTGATTCACCAAAAAAATAATAGTATAAACTTTCATATTCAAATCATGGAGAATTCTTATACTACTGTTCTGTAGCAGTAAATGAAATGCAATATATACATTTCTATTAGGGAAATGACAGACAGTAGGTATAGTCTAGGCAATCTGTGAGAAAAGAAAATCACCCAACCCAAAACTAATTGGAACAGAAATTATTGTTGTTGTTCTCATGTCATGAAACCTTCCCATATCACATACCAGAAGTCCATGAAAATCCAAGTGGTGGAACATTGTCAAAATTTGAATTATTTGTGCAAAGGTCAGTGACCAACAACTGTACCTTTGGCAGTTTTACTAAACCTTTATAGTACAAAGTATAGGCATTGAACTTGATGAACTTGTACAGTTTGGAGCCCTGAACATTTTTAAATAGCAGTGGCCCACAAATGGCACATATAGTACAGCCTGCCACCCTCCAGATGCCCTGCCATGCACCCCACTGTGCTCTTCTGCAGAGAAGGATATCTGGAGCCTGCAGGTGTGTGGATATATAGGGACAGATACAGTATGCTTTTATTAGTCATTGCCATGGCTTCATGTAATTGATATAGATTGTTGATTGCCACCTTTTTTACCTGCCATTCTTATCTAATATTAAAAAAATCACAACAGTATTAGCTCTTGATGAAAGAATATGGACACATGTCACCCATCAACTCCATCATCATCATCTTCAAAAAAAGAGATATTTTTAAAGGCATTCTATTACTAGATGAAGCTAAGTGATATCACAGACCTCATAACTTTGGACAGACTGCACCTGAACAGCCAAGTGCTTCAGCTATGCTGCAGTATGAGGATGAGCCTCAGCTGCAGGTCCTGAATGGCTCACACAGACTAATAGGTAAAAGACTAAATCTGATCTCCAGCTTGGAGGCAGAATGAGACTTCTTCCTGCCTTTCCTCCCAGTAGAGACATGTATGTCATTCTGATGTGAGACATAGGCTACTGGGTTGTGGAGTCGCTACATTTAGCATTCTTTAACCAAGTGTGCTTCATCCAGCTTTTAGGGCTCTTCGTCTGTTCAAGGTGTGCTGTGTTCTGGTATCATAATTGTTTCTTGACCGCTGACAGAAATGTTGTCCATTTGAGCTCATGTCCACTCTCTGTGTCCAGAGTACAGTAGTGTCCCAGTGCACTGTGTGGCTCTCCCTGAAGGGATTGGAAGCCCTCGGAATGAGATGCATTGACTAGTTATGCTTGGATCGGCAACAATGAGAAAATGACAATTTTTCTCTCCAATATGGAGCAGCTCCACCTGGGGTGAGCCTAAGGAACACCAGCTGCTGTCTGCTGCACACTGGCAGCTCCTCCACGTCCCCGACCAGACTCCAGCTCCTCTCTCATCGTACCCTTCCCACCCGTGTTTTGTCCCTCTGGCTTCCCCTAGTGATGCAATCCCCTCAACCTTCAGTTCATGTGCAGTACAACACATGGCTCCTGCATGAGCCGCCATTCCCTCTCGTACCTCCAGCCAGCTCCTCCCACCTCTCTCATGTCCCCTTAGCCTGTTACCCTCCACACTCACCTCCTGTGAATGGCAGCGGAATCCCCTGCCTCTGTGGCCCCCCACCTTCAGAAGCTCCTCACCCATATGCACCCCTGCCACGCACTCTGGTGCCTCCATCTCTTTCACTCCAGGATTTAGATCAACATATGCTCTCTCACCACTCTCCTTCCCCTTTCTTGATGGCACAGCATAGATATGTGGGAGAATGACGGCATCCCCTCAGGCACTGAAAAGACCCCATTTATCGAATACACACATTTCCAGTAGTTAAAGCACATAGAGAATTTATACAATTCTATAGACTAATTCTGTATTAATAAAAAGACTGGATTAAAATACTTTTGAAAACAATTTTGAAAACAGATGTGTATACATACTTAACTGGATTAAATGTTTTATAACAAATTTTGCACACAGGCTACGCTAATCATGGGTAGAACTGAGGACAAGCTTTGATAAACAGTAGCATGTAAAAACAATAGTAGTCAACACCCTCACCCCTAGGATTGGTCAGAAAAGAAACAGACCGTTCCTATCAGGTTTTGGTTATGGTTAGTAAAACTAGCACTAATATTCCACATATTGATAGTTTATGAAGTTGTTATACATCAAACTTGGAGTCGTCACTGTGTGCTTGACTGGGCTATTGACAATTAGCACCATCACTACTTGGATTCTCAAATGAGCCTATATCCATGACATTCAACTTAAACTGTACTCACCGCTGCAAAGACATACTGTTTGGATCATCAAGACTGTTGGAAAATACGTTATCAATTGCACACTCAGAGTGGTGTACTTGGACAAGCACAGCAAGTCAACAAGGTCATTTCTATGCATGGCAAAGTGTAGAAAGAAATTCAAGTAGACAGTGAGAGATTGTAGACCTTAATTTCCAGAGCTTGCCTTATTACAGTCTTCCCACAACTGAGAATATGATCATCTTAAAGGGTCAGTGATTGTGTCAGCTTCCTATTTCATTGGGCTGCCTGAGCCGTGCGTGATGTTATTTGTATGGGGGAGAGGGCTACGGGTGCTGATGCTGTGCCGCCCCTAATGATCCTTTCAATTAAAGAAGATCCCAGAGGCAAGAAAGCAGCTGCCTGTCTAACTAGCACCTCCCTCCCTCTCCATCTGACCTCAAGCAAAAAAGAATGGTACTATGCAGAACCATTTAAGTGTGTTTTCTGAGAGCCAGAGCCCCATCTATTATTAAGCAAATTGAGCCATCACTGTCTCTAGTGATTTGGGTCACAAATGAAATCAATTTCACAAGCCTGGAGGACCCTTGTGTGATGTTTGACTGGGCATAAGAAAGCCACCTCTGGAGAAACCAATATCTGTCTGCCTAATAAGTATTTATAAATAATGTTCATGAAAATGCAGCCAATCTCTCCTTGCATTTACTCACTGACATATTCAAGCATGTCTTTGAATGCAAAACCAAATGTGCTGTTGTCCACCATACCTCATACTTTACCATGCTTGGGGAGAGGAATCTTTTTACTTCTACATCACAAAATGAAGAACCACCTTGTTGGCCTTTTGGAAATGACAAAGCCCTATTTCAAATACCAATAATAAAATCTCAGAGGGGTTTTATTTCTGGAACAAAAGGCGAGGTGCATGCTCAACAAATTACTTTTAATGAATACACAATGCATGACCGCAATCAATGCCTTATTACATAAACCATAGTCAAGAAAAAAATATTTATTACAATTGTTTCCATCCTCAGAACAACATATTTGTAATGTATATTTCCATGGCCTTATGATACCATTAGCAACAACAAAAGCCTATTCTATGGCAGGAACTGCTGTGTCTTTGAGAAAATCTTTTGATTGTATTCACCTTTAATCACTGAACATATCGTATGCTCTAAAAGTCTTGTGAAGCTTTGAGCATGTGAGCAAGTCACCTCCTGTTTGGGTTTTTTGAACATGCTATATAATAAAAGCACCGTTTCTGGGAAACACAAGTCTAGTTTCCGCTGCAGTGATAGTAATGTCATCTTCCGATGATTGTCTGTTGTTATCATTATATTCCCCCAGTTTAAAGGAGCACAGAGGTGTATTGTGTGTATGTGCCTGTTACCTTGAGATGGCTCAGTTTCTGTATCTGATTGATACTTCATAGGCAGCTCCTAGAATGATTTGAATATTTAGCAGTAGCCTTTTACCTTGTGTTAACAATCAGCTGGCTAAAATTGAATGGAATTGCAGTTGAGTGATATTTACCATTTATAATCTATTTTATAAAAACAAATCTTCCCTACTAGTCCAGTACTAGTCAGTTGTTCTACTGTAGAGAAGTACAAGTGGAAGAAGTGCTGTAGATCATTGTGGTAGATCAATGAAGTTGTAATATATTTCCAATACTGATAATCACAAGAGAAAGAGAATCTGACCATAAACTTCATCTTATATCCAGACCAGTCATTGTGGTTTTGTACTGCTCATGCATTATTTCAATTGTTTCAGGAGTCTACAAAATCAATAAAGAAGATGAAACAATGGCAGTCATAGACCTGCCTTTCAAAACTACAAAGGCATCATATGGACATCCACTAACTAAGGATGAGGTAACAGACAACTAAAACTTGTTCGTACAAACTCCTAAAATAATGTACATTTTGTCATTATGTTATTGTAATTGCACAAGTCACAGCAAAGCATCTTATCGTCATCTTTTCTCTGATTTTGACATCACTGATAAGTGACAACAGCTCATTTACAAAAATGAGCTCATTGCCATGTTAAAATACATTTTATTCCTCACTTGTTCCTCAACTTTCTATTCACATATTTGTAATCGGCCAGCCGTCTAATGTTAACGAACTTCATAACCAGTATGCTTTTATAGTTCTCCTCTGGTAGGTCATTATTGTCAAGATGTTCTTAAAACTGTAACAAGGCCACACTGAATGACAACTCTGTGATGTGTACAAACGTTGTTGAATATTTAAAGGTTTCTACTTCTATTGTTCGTAAACTTTGTTTTCCTGACCAGAAATGTTACTCATTGTCCAATTTTGTCCATGTTGACACAGAAGAGTGTGTTTTGACATGTATCTGACACCTGCCTGTAAAAGTGGGTAAAGTTCACAGTGGAACCTAAGCTCCTGCTTATGGTTACAGTGAAGGATACAGTGATTACCAAGAAGGAATTCCAGTTTTCAACATACTGGGTACCCGTTTAGTGCATTACCCATTACCCAATTCATTGAAAACTGCTGAAAATGGTCCTGTCCCTGATTGGAACAAGGTAGCCACATAGTGCAATTGTTCTCAGCATGCATCAATATAGAGGCATAGAGAGTTTGAATATAGAGTTTGAATCCATTCGTTTAAGGTAAAAGAGTTACATTGTGAGTTGTGTTTCCTGGCCTATAATGTTGAACACTGACTTTTGCGAACATTAATGGATGGCCACTGTCCCTGAAGAGAATAGAATAATTTGATCTGTATCTAGCCATATTTTTTCCATAAAGTACGCTCTGCCATAATTTGTTGTATTAAGTATTTATTTTGAAGTTACCAGGTACTTTATATCCAATGAAATGTATGCATTAGGCAATATTACTTGTGTGCCATATCAAAGTTTTGGAAAAATAATAAATTATGCAAATGCCAAAAGAACATTTCAAATATACTAAAACCAACCGGATCAATGATAGATAACCTGATACAAATATGAAATAATGTATAGGATGTGTACAGAACTTAAAAACAATTGGGCAATCAATCGGTTTCAAGAATTGCCTTGCAGAAGTTCTGCATGTTAACTCAGTTCTGCACTTATTTAAAAACGTGCACAAAAAAAACGATTAGCTTACCCAACAAATAATTTACTTTCCTTATGTGGTGTGCTGGTTAAGCTCAAAGTGAGTAGTTCGGCTAAGAGGGAACCGCTTCTTCTTTTCGGCTGACCCCAAGAGAAGGAACAAACATGCGAGAGAAGTCCATTGTTATTCGTTTGTGAGGCTTCGTTTACCCTGCCTTCGCAAGATCCAGACAGTCACCCCCAAACCAGTGGGCTATCTTGCTGACCAAAATGAAGGCATAAAGTGGATTGTTGGCAATATCAGTTTCCGACGCTTTCAGTGAGTTGTATGTCATATAATGTACATTGTTATGTATGGACACGTGGTCTCAAAGATTTCTGTCCCGCACAAAAGCGTCAGCTCGTTGTGACATTAGCTGGTTTAATCCGTTCAAGTGGGTTGCAGGACTGGTCCCTGATCCGCTCAAATGCCCTAGTGAGCCACAGTTCGTAAAACACGAATACATTGATGATGTACAGTAGAGATGACGAGGGAACATCACATTATTCAGCAAATGACATTGTGATGGTGGCCGAGAAAGCGACTGCACGCTTGTGGATATCACTGCGCAGCCACCCTCTCCAGAGACCTGGAGCGAGCTATTTCCTGAACCCGGAGAGGTTGCGATCTCAGCGAGCGACCACAGTTTAGGTTTGGGATTTGGGGGCGGTGACAATACCAGGACAGGTGTTGGGGTAACTCTCCCGTTAACGGGCGACTGCGCGTATGGTGACCCACCCGTTCCCGACAGTTTCTCATGCGCAAAAGTGTCCAGCTCTGGAGAAGTGCTGGGAGCTTCTTGTAACCTACGATCCTTGTTTTTTTGTTCTGAATGACTGGAAATGTCCTCGTGTTCAGATGTCCTCGTGTCCTCGTAATACATCTCGTCTATTTCTCTTGGATTGTGTTTGTGGTCATCTGCAAAAAAGGGTCCCGCATTAGGAGTCCAACAATTTGAAACATTCAGTGATAAACATCATAGATTCTTTGCAAGTTTATTGATGGTCATTCAAACAACAGTATATTACTTATGAATTTAATTCAAAGCAATTGAATTAACATGATCATAGTATACAAGGCCAAAGCAAGTGAAATAACATGCGTAAAAGGGAACCTTTACGCGCAATTGTCTCTGACAGTTGTCTCTGAAGCTGACAGAGTTGCCTACCTGAGGTGAGAGTTGAGCCGCACATCTCCGTGACCTTCACAAGCTCCGTGTCATCATCGTGTTTTTCCAAATCAATGTGGTCATCCTCATCCTCGTCCTCACTCCGGGCGCGCGGTGTCCATGTCACCTTATTCTCCTTTTTGAGCCTCCGCCTGGCGTTGGCAAACCAGGTAGACACCTGGGTGAGAGTCATTTTGGTGATGATGGCCAGCATGATTTTCTCACCCTTAGTTGGGTATGGATTTTTTCGGTGTTCGCTAAGCCAGGCTTTGAGTGTGGTAGTGGCATCCCTGGTGGCATTTTTCCGGTAAGTGGGGTCTCCAAAGGGATACACACCGAGCGCCCCGACATATGGGTGATACCCTAAAGAGCCAGTCATGCTTGACGTGTGGTCAAGTGGAGTTCCCTGAAGAATACATTAACATAATCAAAATACCACTCTGTCACCCTTGATGCGTCTCGCTGTTTCTGTGACTAATACACCAAGGCATATTTCTTACATTTTTATTCGTATTAACCCGAATAACTCAAATAGACCATTTAGATAGAATAACCCAAACAGATCATTTAGAAGTAAAGAGCCTTTGACCATATATAGCCTGCTTAAATAACTAAATCTGAAGTATCTGTCTATCTCTCTCTTGCGTACAAGCACGCATACGCAACCAGTGAAATATATTGGAAGCAAATAAAACAAAATGTTCTTTTTAGCATTCGCACATTTTTACAAAAATATACAATGACAAACACTTAAGCCTACCTTACACACGATGAAAACGATAACCCAATATCGAGACATACCCTACTTAGCCTAAACAATATGTCAAACATGTCTTCGGGTTCCAACTTTGTCCACATATCTAGCTTTTGTATTAGCCTACGTTGTGTCCTTAGTTAAAACAACCAATCCAACTTCAACCAAATTATGCCACTTATCACGCACTTACCACAAATGAAGAGAATAACGCGCCTCCTGCCTCTGTCCTGAACTGGACAGAGTTCAAACCGACCGACTGAGTCGAGATGCCAGGTCCAACATACGGAGCGAAGGCTGAGCCAGAGGATCTCCCAATTTCCCCAGGTCTAGGTCCGGCGATCACGCCTGAATTGTAGTTCGGGGCACATGGGTAGGGTGCGGAAGGAGCTGACGGCTGGTACAGGTAGCCCTGAGGATGCGCCATCGTGTGTGCCCCATAAACGACCTATTTATTGGAGCTTACAGCCGAAGTCTGCAAAGTTTCCTTATCCATTCACATGCCACATGAAAATGTTATCGTCCATGTCATAGGCTATGTTGGTTGTTGACAGCTTATTTTGCCTCGGTGCTCCTCATCCACAGTTCTTAATAACTCCACGCGGTCTTTTCACTCTTACATGCTAAAGCCCAACTCAGAATACAGCTTGACACTGTAAACTCCAAAGCGAATTTTGACACCTTCAACGTGCCATACGCGCTCCTCCTCCAGATCAGGGCGGCAAAGCAGAAGGAATTTTAATAACTCTTCTGAAAGCGTTCGACTGATAAGCTGTATTTTCGAGCGAGTTTGCGCTTGTGATTTTTCTTTTCCCTTCCTTTGTTGTTGTTATTGTCAGCTTATAGCTCAATTTGAACTCCCTGTGGGCTTTTCCTGTAATAAAATCTGTTTACAGAAATGTTGTTGCAATTGTTGGCTATTGCCATTATTGTCCCCATTAATGTTATTGCAATACGCATGGAGAAACAAACTGAACTAAAGACCGTGACTGCATCAACAGTTAACAAAAAATCGCACACTCTGATTTGAGAATAACTTGTTACTGTTTAATCTTTTACAATATCATTCAGGAAAGAAAAACGTTCTCAGTGGAGGCGTTTACCTTTCTTTATGATGGAATGAACCCGACTGAATTCATGGCTGAAGATATGGGACATAACATCTAGTCAACTGCCTGACTCGCGAAGTCCCAACAGCTATTTCAATGCATGCATGGCTTTACGGTTCATGTTCATCTGAATGAACGTCAGTTGATCTATGCTACAGCAGTCGGGAGTTAATCTGCAGTGAGTAAAACCGGTCAGGAGGCTGCGCAGTAGAGACGAATGTAACTGTTAAAATAGCCTCCTGAGATGAACAGGTAACGTGTGTAAAAGACTACTCGAAAACAAAGCGTTTGATAATACACTATCGCTGGACTTGTGACACAAGTTCTAAAAAACATTGTTGTCATCGTAGAGAAAGGTAAGATCATATTTGATGCACAGTGCAGACTCCTATAGCCTGTATTGCTAGAGTAAAATTTGTATTTCTAATTAGGCTATTGATAATAATTTTGTGTAACTTTATTTAATTTCTCATCGCTGTCTACTGGGTGATTCTCATATGAGTGTAAAAGTTGGACTTGGCTTTCTCTCCATTACAAGTGCTTTTGTGGCGGTATTTGTCAGTCTACTATCTGTGGCCTAATCTCACTTGGATCACTGACTATTATTAGCCGGCAGTGGCATTACCAGAGCTGGTTGACACGGGTTGAAATACACAACTGAATAACCACGTGGAGAGAGTGCGTCTAAACACAAGGCAGAGAGAGTGAAGACCACAGACAAAACATGTATTTTTTTAGCAGTCATAACCACAGCGGGGATACACCGTTTTATCATGGTCCCATGTGCAGTGTGTGTAGAGGATAATGAATACGATAGACAAGTGTAACACAATCATTTACTTGACCATGCACGCCATTTGCTGAAGTCCACTAATCTTTGACATTTTGTTGCATCCCATATAAAGTAGAGAGTGTTCCCCATTGCAGGAACAGGCTGTCCTCTACTAGGCTATAAAATATATTTCTAAAAAGATATATCTCCCAGTCAGAAATATATTTCTATATTTCTGGCTGGGTGATGGAGTATGGAGTAGGCTATAGAGGAAATATTACCCATTCAAATTATATTTGTGTTTTATGCCAATTTGTAAATATTCCTGGGCTAGTGGTCAAATACACCCATTATAGATCCCTCAAGACAAATTCCCTGTAATGGGTCAAGTAACTGAGGAGTATAGGTGTATACACCTGTGGCAGAGTCAATAACCCACAGTCAGCTGTATATAGGTTGAACACAGAGATATTCAAAAGTCATTTTTTGGAAATCCAAGTCGAGTCTCAAGTGTATTTAGGAGAGTTTCAATTGCACAAGAGGGAGGGAGAAGGAGGGAGTAGTGCGCTAGCTCTCTGTGTCTCTGAACTCTGAACATCAACAGAAGTGACATTACCCAACATCACTTAGAGTGCCCTTAAGTGCGACTCAAGTCAGAGTCTCAGACTTGAGTCCACATCTCTGGTTGAACACAGTGGATAAGGTGGAAGGATGCTTAGCTGAACAGTTATTATTCACCAATTCATAATGCTTATATTCTTGCTGTCTTGTGAAATCATACAAAATATTAAAGTATATTTACCTTTGTATTTTTAAATCTCAGTTGGTCTGAAGAACAACTCAATATTATTTGCATGACCTCTTCATCTAAACACCATAAACTAATTTTTACATTACATATTGCACTGAAGTGCAATATTCTATTGTTAATCATATTTACAGATAACTTTACATCAGTGAGATGTCCATATCTGTAGATATGTCTACATAAAAGAAGAATAGAGAGAAAGAATATATTTTCTTATAACACAAGAATGAATTAATTAGACTGAGGCAGGGTGTGAAATGTCAGAACAGGACATGGAAACAATGCATTCAAAGGAAGCTCACATTTGGTGGATGCATTAGTAGGTCACAGCATTGAGGATGAATATGAATGTGCATATGCATGTTGCTGTACTTTTTTATGTCTTACCTTTTGATGTATGGAGGAAATATTCATCTGATCATGGGGTGCAGATTTACATGAGGCAGTGGCACAGATTTGTTGGAATGAGACCTTGTGGACCGTCATTTTCATGGTCATTCTAATGGTCATTCTAATGGTCATAATTCTAACGGTTATTCTAATGGTCATTCTAATGGTCATGGTCATTTTTATGCATTAGTATCAGATTGTTGTTTGATGATATACTCCTGTACTACGCCCACTTATCAGCAAGCAAGACCAGGAGGTCTGTCATGTTGCTGTCATATACTGCTCTGTATTTGGCTACACCAAGATAATTGTCGGTACAGCAAAACCACCTTCTCTGCATCTGCAACCTGAGTAGGGTTTGTAGTGCTATTCAATTCATTTATCATATGATAGAGATATTGTGTATTTATTGCTGGTGGGCCAGTTCTGGCCCTGGACATTCATGCGTGGCCAATATGTGTCAACATGTCAGTGTATGGCATTTTCAAATTAGTGAGCACTTTGGACCTCTTCAAAAGGCTGTAGTAAAGCAGAACATACAGTATGACAACAATATGAGGAGACGGTCCCTCTCTTTTGTCTGTTGAAGAGGTCTACACTATATTTCACCATACTTTGAAAACTATTGAAAACTTATTGATTAGACACAATTTAGTTCTACATTTTTGTTTATAGTTACTCAATTTTACCATAAAGACAGGAAGTAAAGGTATTCAGTTAATACACTGGAAGTATGTGTACTAGATGAATTATTCTGAAAAAGTGGATTACACTCCATTTCCTGTAACACTAACATGTCTGAGTATTCATCAAGATTGTGGGAGTGTGGGTTAAGGGGCAAGGGGTAGGACTCAGGAACTAGAGGGTAGAAAGGGTTGGTGGTAGGGTAAGAAGGTTGAAAGGCCCCCTAGAGGTGGTAGCCACGAGCAGTTGCTTCTACAACGTGAAACATACTACAAACGCCCTCAACAGTACACCCTGGCTCCTTTTGGTTTAAATGCTCCCCCACAACTTTTTTCGTCTTCTACACCATTTTGGCTACATTGCATTTTTTGGATAGTCCTATCACCACACTTGTATATTTGTTTCTTTATTATCTTTTATGGATTATATTTGTTGATCTTAGCGTTATAGACTATGGACCACAATTGCTTTGAAAATAATATTCAGAATTCATTAATTGTTCACAGGAAACAACACAGCATACGATGACAGAATTTATACCAGACACCCTGCAGACCCAGGAGTCCCAGCTGGCCTGCTGTGAAGAGTCAACCATGCGAACGCACGCATCTCTCGTAGACTCCAGCTCCCCATCTCCAGCTCACATCCAGGACAGCCCACAGGCTCTTCTCTTGGCTCAAGAGTCCCCTGAGGTGAACCTGGATGATGCATGTCATGATCAGGACAAAGAGGACGTAGTTCCAGCTGTCGTTGTCACAAAGACCAGTGAGGTTGGTAATGTTAGTTGTGTTCTTCATAGCTAAGTGTTGAGCTGTTATCTCATGAAATGCCCACAATGTTCTGAGAATCAGGTCCTGATGTTTTTTTGTCAGGGTCACGTACACTGGTTGCATGTGGTTGGTTTATTCCATTTCACTTCATCGCTGAGGTCTCGCCCATTTCAGGGTCCCTGCCTTGGCATAGCTTCCCTCTTTTTACTTTATTGCAGCTGAACTCGGACCCATAACCACACTCAGGCATTTTCCAGCCTCTGTACTAAAGAGATGGTTGGGTAAACACCGGCAGACATTTGTTTTTCTCTCATACAGCGTTTCTTGGGGTTATGTCAGTTCTCTGCATGTGAGAAAGCATACTGTATGTCAAAAACTCTTTACGACCTCCACTGCTAGCAGATGAGGATATCCCAGCCTCAAAAATGAAAAGTCTTAAATGTTTTGTTTTTACCTGTGCAATAAAAGGAAGGCTAAGCAATTGCTAATACGTAACACTTTTTATGACATGCAGTGAATGTCTTGTCAGTATCTGCTAGCTCTCTTCTCTCTGAGAAAACTGTAAAAAAAGCCAGGTATTCTTACACAGCCCTGGCCTGAACTTGAAACAAATGAATTGATGGCAGCCTGTAGCCCAGACAGTAACAAAACTCTGCTGGCCAGCAGAACTTCTTTGTGGTGCCCCCCTACAAAAAGAAAAACACTGTTGTATAACATTTAGATTAACACAAACATATGTTTTGTTTTAAAATCTTAATTTCTTATGAAATGCTAGTAATTTGGTGTTGTTTGACATATTTATAAATGGTGCACTGTCCCTTTAAGGGCATCCAGTTTACATGGTTCTCATAGTGACCTTTTGCCAGCTCAATTCAAATGTAGATGTAGTTGTAAATTAGTAAATGTAGTTGTATAGATTAGAATGTTAATCCACAAACTCTAGCATTGTTTGTGGCACATTTATAGCACAATATTAACAAAGATATGCATAATATTGCGTTGGTATAAACAGCATTCATTGCTTTGGAAATGGACATGCTTGCTAGACATTTTCTGTTTGCAATTAAAAGTGAATCATGAGCCTGGTAGTCACCTAGCCTATCTCAGTGGAATGCATTTCAGTCGGCATGTGTTTCATGTAAATGCTTAATTTAAGTAAATCAAACTAGAAAAGCACTCGGAGAGCGCAGACCTCCGCCTGTATTGTTCTTCCTAGGTTGTCATACATTTGAACCTAAACTATTACGGTCGCCACCACGTGGCCATACCATGCCATTACACGACTAGCGAAACACATAAACGGCTCCGGAATCCCGACGGTGTTACGGATCACTCCCAAAATGTAATCATTTATTCCTTGGGTCATGTCTGATCTTCCATCCATCCATTACTTTTTGACTTATCTTGCTAACAGACAGACAGACAGACAGACAGACAGACAGACAGACAGACAGACAAACGCTGGTCCCCGATGAAAACATAACCTCCTTGGTGGAGGTAATTATTGAACAGAGTATTTGCACCCCTGGTATAAATAGCCTTGGCCACACTGCTGAGCTATTCACACCCTGTGACTTAACAACAAAAACACCTCACTCGTGTGCACAAACATTCATTTTTTGGCAGTAGAAAGTGGAGAATTCTGAAAGGTTTCAGCACTAATACAGTATCTCTTCCAATAAAGTTTCAGGTGGAAACATTTTTTGTTTTCATAATCTTTGTTTAGTGAACACATACAACCGTCAGTTTGTTAATTAACAAAAATGTTATGCAAGCATATGAACCACAAGTCTGCCTGCAAACTCTCACCTGGATGTGGTAGTAGATAGCTCAATGGTTAGTGACGGGGTCAAATACGAAGAAGTTTTCGATTCCCATGTGAAGCCTTATGGCAGAGATAAGTGGAAGTTTTAGTGTGCGTGTGTACCAACATCTCTGCTGAGAAGGTGCGCAATTTGAAGAACAAATGTCAATGTAAATCAGGTAAATTAACTGGCAACCGTTTGGTTAGGTTGCACTAGGGTATGAATAGCATACACTGCTAATTGTACCAGGGGTGCAAATAGCTTCAAGACTCACCAATTTCATTACAGAAAGGCAAAGACCGTATTTTATATTCTTTTCATTTTCAAATCACAGTGCAACCTATGTTGTATGCCCTCTCACAGTTCATAAATGGTCAGTAGTGGGAACCGGATCCAAAATCTCCTCTAGCCTCGTCTTTGCTGCCTTCATAATTTCCTTTGAAATGTTTCTCATACTAAAAAGGAGATATCAATTATCAACAATAACAAAACAAATGACTTCTGTCTCTCTCTCTCTCTCTCTCTCTCTCTCTCTCTCTCTCGCATGCTCAAGGTGCGTTCGCAATTAAATCATCCTTGCATGTAACATGCTGTTGCTGCATTTTGACATTGTAAATGTTCGTAAGAGTGAAAAGGAGTTTGTAAGCTACTCATAAGGCTCATATAGTGCCTTGAAACATTAACTTCAATAAATGTGACATTAGTCAGCATTGCTTACCCTACCTTCAACACTGAAGTTATATCACTAATTTGCTCTAACGCGGAAGAGTTGTGCTAATTAAAATCAGCTTATTAGATCAACTCCTAAACATTTGGAGATCAAATTAGCTCACCTTGGAGATCTGGGCAGATCCAAGGAGAAATTATTTGGGATTAGGGGGTAGGATGGGGCTAGAAGTAGAAGAGATCTAACCATACTCTGATTGGGTCTGGCCTTAGCCTGGCTTAAACCCAAACCAATTCTCAATACTCAGTTCACTTTCAATTCCCAACGGACATAACCACCAGTGAAATTATACTTTAAATTGTATGTTTAGTGCTAAGAACCATAAACATAATAAGCTAGGAGCACATTATTATCATTATGGCTCATTTGTTTTGTAGCACCACCTGAATGGCAGTGAATCAATGTAAAAATGTATGCATTGCTACCACATTCTTTAGATGTACATGTATGGCACATTTTATTACGTGTTGTCCTTAGTGGTGCTGAAACTACCTGTCTCATGTCTGAGAAAATATCTTGTGATTTGAAGGTTCAACATTTTACACACTGACTGCATCCCTACCACGTTTTTGGATGCACACCAACAGACTGCATTTACAAGCAACCAGTACCAAACATAGAGGCAGAGCAAGGAAGAAAGTGGATAATCTGCCATTAAGAGCGGATTGCAAACAGACTGAGAAAGTGGGTGGATAATCTGCCATTAAGAACCGATCTCATGACCAGTGACCTGGATAATTAATTAAGGACTATGAGACTGAATGCTGCAAGACAGGAAGGTTCAGCCAAAATATCTGCAGTGGATTATGAATGTGGTGTGAAGGTTCTGTAAGGCGAGTACAAGTCCTTAGAGCTAGCCTGATGAGCCAGACCCACATCAAGATGTAGGGTCTGGACACTCACCGTAGACAGGGCTCAATCGGAGGGGTGGGATAAACAGTTGTCTTTCAAATTCCCTCCCTGCAATAGGATAGCGCTAAACGAATCATCTTCTTGTTTTCAAGTAGCACGATGCGTAACCTTCCCTCTCCATGCAATAGGATAACGCTAAACGAATCATCTTCTTGTTTTCAAATAACAGGATGCGTTACCGTCGCAACTTCTGGTTGCATGTCAGTCACCATTATGTTAAGCCCACCCACCGACTCTATACACGCTGTGATTGGCCCGCTGGTGCTTCGGGTTCTCAGCTCCCTGGCTCTATGGATCGTGCCTAGACTGCCCCGCCAGCCAAATTACATTTGCTTCCGCTAGGGGCGTCTAGATTTCTAGGCTACCTTAGAGCAGCTATAGCAATGAAAAGCACCTACCCAGAGAGGTATCTCTGAGTTTATTAGTGAGTTGCTCATTTATTAGTATTACTTGTCAGTCAGTGGAGGACCAGGACCAGGTCCATGAGGCAAGCCACAAAGCCATCACCATGAGGTGGTGAACATCTGGAGGACTTGGAAGAAGTCTGTCTAAAAAAAGGGTACCTGACCGATACAGCTCTGTTGTCTGTGCTAAACATGGTCAACCACCACAGTACTATCCATACTCTCAAACAAAGACGTTACAGGCAAAGTACACTGCTGGTTTGAATCTTACCTCACCACAGGGATACCCCAAGGCTCGGTCCGGGGGCCCCATCTCTTTGCTGTGATACACCACTTTTCTGTTCACAACTATCCACTCGTATGGCCTCTCATATTACTGCTACGTAGATCAAACTTCACTAGATCTGTCTTTCCCTCCTGATGATCTCTAACCTGACTTTCGCCAGATCCTGTAGTTCGCTGTCTGCTTCACACAAGGATCTGGGACTTCTCGATAGGAGATGTATTTATGAAGGCGGGTCCTTGTAAAACATCCTCGCATGTGATTTGATAAACCACTTGCCTGTTATCTTGAATGACGTGCTAGGCTTCTTCAAGCTCTTGCCAAACCCGGTCGGAAAAAGAGTAAAAACATCCTTGCCACCAATAAATGTCTTCAAAACTATTCTCTGTTAATCTTTTAAAGAATGAATAGGCTACTCGATAGATTTGACAAAACGGTTGAAATAGCAGAATCAATGTCAGCACAAGACTCCTCGCTGCGTGCCACCATTGTTATTTGAATCAAACACTCGCTTCGGCGCTCCTGATTGGTTGCTAATTTTTTTAGCACTGGCAGGGGTTTGGATTGCCCTCGCGTCCAGACCCTTGTGTGGAGCTCAGCGAAACGCCTCTGGTGGAGCATAGCGGAACTATAAGGGTCTGGCGAGAGTCAGGCTAGATGATCTCATGCTCTCGGTGGATCTCAGACTATCTCTCTAACATATCCACTTGGATGAAGGAACTCCAACAACACCTCTCTAAGACTGAACTGCTTGGCTTCCCAACCAAACAAACCACATTACAACATTACCATAAAAATGGACTTCCTTTACTGCTCACACGAATGAATGAATGAATGAATGAATGAATACTTTATTATCCACAAATTGTGGACATTTGTCTTCAGTCCACCATATAAACATACATAACAGATAAGACAATGCAATACAATGTGTTTATAGTCTATCCTTGCGTTCTTTAATTTAGTTCGCAGAATGTTGCAAGAAACACTGGCATTAGGACTGATGACCAATTAGCCTTCTCTGACCATGTTGCCTCTGTCACAGACTATTCAATATAAGAAAAGGCCGTATACCTACCGAACCCAACACACCACCTAGCTCTTGGTACAGACCATGGTTATCTTTTGCCTTGAGTACTACAATGCCCAGCTCACGGGCCTTTCTGGCTTGGATGGTGTAACCGCTATAGATCAAAGTGATGGCTGGCTCTGCTCCCACTTACTTAATGCTCTCATGAGGCCTTAAGTCATCCCTCAGCCGCTCCAAGAAACATTGCCTAATGCTGCTGTCGTTACACACGCAGCAATCCAGACTATTTCCATTTGTAGTCGCTTGATGGTGGAATGAGGAACACTGTCATTGGACAATGAGGGCAGCTTTGTCCCTGAAGAATTTATCTCATTGAGACTTGATGCGTTTTGAGAGATCTCCATGTACTGACTGCAAAATATTCAATGAGTACATTGACAAATGTCCAAAAACACAGAGGACAAAGACAAATGTCAAAAAGAGTATCCTTTAATTGTCATGAAAAGAAACAGCACTGCATACTGCTTCTTGATGTTCTATTGGTATCGGGATACCAATCATTTGATGCCATCATGATATTGCATTAGTTCCACAACATGACGCTAAAATGTTGAATCAGTGTATGTTAACATTTGGGATGTAAATAAATAAATAACTAACTAAACTAGAAAAGCACTCATAGAGCGCAGACCTCCGCCTGTATTGTTCTTCCTATAGGTTGTCACACATTTGAACCTAAACTATTCAGATCGCCACCATGGCCATACCATGCCATTACACCACTAAGCGAAACATAAACGGCTGCGGAATCCCGACGGTGTTACGGATCACTCCCAAAATCTAATCCGTTTCTTCCTTGGGTAATTTCTGACCTTCCCTGAAAATTTCATATAGTATCTCTTTCTTTCAAGTGGTTGCTTTCATAGATATGCCACTAAAAGTAAACTTGTAGATTGTTTCTTCCTTGGATCATTTCAGACCTTCCCTGAAAATTTCATTGAAATCCATCCATAACTTTTTGAGTTATCTTGCTAACAAACAGACTAACAGACTAACAGACAGACAGACAGACAGACAGACAGACAGACAGACAGACCCTGACCCCTACTCAGGGCAGTATTAGAGAAATAGTTTAATTGAATTTGGCAAGTGTGTGAATGCACATTAGGAAGGAATTAATCATGTACTAGACTAATATTTACTCATTTTGTTCTCAGCAACCATACTAATTTCAAGGTAGCTTCATACAACGTTCAAGGCACAACAGTATTCTAACATTGCCATACTTAATATTTCATATTAACATTAATGTTGACAGACAGACAGACAGACAGACAGACCCTGACCAAACATAACCTCCTTGGCGGAGGTAACAAAGTACTCTTTAAAAATACATTGAAACACCTTAAGTATTGCATAGTTAGTACAGTATGTTAAATTTTAATACACTGAAGTTGAACTTAAAAGATATGAAATATACTTTTTAGAAGTACACATTGAACATACTTTCAATAAAGCATAAAAGGTGTAAGCATGTTTTATATACTTCATGCTTTACGTCATATTTCGAACACACTAAAATTAGCTTCTTGGATCATTAATTTTTTTTGCGATTAACAATTTTTATTTCAAATGGTACACAGCAGATCATGTACACAATTATATGACCAAGAACATAAAATATACATACAGTAAGTAGAATATAGAAAGATAAAATGCCCACCCCCACCCCCCATAATAGAAAATAATAATGACATAATAATGATGATACAAATAATAAAAGAAGAAAAGAAAAACAAACTCACAAACACACACAAACCCCCAAGTCACCGCCTCAAACAAGTTCGCCTTGACTGTACCTCAATGTATTCCATATTAAATATATAACTGTATGCCTTGTCCTTAAGACATAATAATAATATATACTGTGATTAGAAATAAGAATAACCAATAAATTATAATAGCAAATGTATAAACAATAACACACACATTGTTCATGAATGATGTGTATTAACTGTAGTTAGGATAAATCAAAATAAAATACACAAACAGGAATAAAAAAGGAAACAATAAAACATAAAACATGCGTCCCTCCATATTAATTTAGTGTATTGTCCTCATCCAGAAATGACAGGTATTTTCCCCATTTTTTATGATAAACCTCTAATTTACCAAATAACTTATGACATCCTTTCATAAGCCGCCACTCTGGGATCCTTCATTTTTGGTGTAGTGTGTTGATGTGTTTTTTGCCATGTATCTTGTTGTTACTTGTGTTACTTGTTGTGTTTTTGTCATAGAGCATAACAAACACTACAGTACAGTTTGTTTTGGTGAGCTTGCTGCAAGATCCACCAGATGAGTTTCACATTGCCAGTGTCTTTGACTAAGGATTTTGCTTTCTGAACGTTTCACTGAATGGCAGTGCTTAAGGTGGTAAAACTGATACACAATGCATTTAAAGAAAATGTGGTTGCTGAGATGTGGCTTTCTTTAGCAGCACTTTTATTTACTGTACCTTAGTGAGGAGTACAGTAAGATGGATGATTGGTTAGAATTTCATTTGTTCTAAAAAACAGCTGTTCCCAGGTGTGGCAGACAGTTCTCTTTTACATACATGCAACTAGAAAAAAATAGCTAGATACCATGTCTTTGTGGAGAGAAAAAGAATACTATCTTTGGAAATAGGTGAATACTAAGCTATATAAGGTGCTGATATAGCCATTGTGATATACAGTATTGATCACCATTTCTCCCCTTAGGAATTTCTACTGAGATTTTAGTTCAATACAAATATGGTGGGTCAACCTGAATGTGTCCATCTAGTGATTTGTGAAAGTGATGGGTGTTTTGTGTTGTGATATCATTATACAAATGTGATATTCCCTCACTCTGTATAACCCAAAACACTATACCCGCCACATATACTGTGTGTGTCCCAAACACTATCCCCAAACCTTCATATACCTGAAATGAGATGTTTCCTCCTGCATATGCTTAATATTTTAATTAGAGAAGCTTCACAAACAAATTGCAAACTTTGCAAACAAAGTCTCTGATCTGATGTAATTATGTTGATGAAACAAGAATGATATAAAGTTCACTCACACTCTTGTGTACAGCAGTCTTTGTACTCTGACAATTATACACATATTCTCAGCAAATACCTAGACATGGTGCATATCACAGGGGAAGCAGACGGGAGGTTTTGATGGAGAAGGTCTGGTGTTCACCGAACCCTTTCGCATATATATGGAATATTTGAATATCGAAAGCAATATTTTGCATCCAAATGAGTTCTGCCTGTCTGCCTGATGGACAATTCCAACATGACCCCAGCCTTCTTTTGCATGGAACCCAAACTTAACTGTCAAAATAATCTCATTTTTCTTCACTTTTGGGAGCTCAGTACCTAGCGTTTCATTGGTAAAACGACTGCATATGGTAATTCTCAGGGCAGTATTAGAGAAATAGTTTAATTGAATTTGGCAAGTGTGTGAATGCACATTAGGAAGGAATTAATCATGTACTAGACTAATATTTACTCATTTTGTTCTCAGCAACCATACTAATTTCAAGGTAGCTTCATACAACGTTCAAGGCACAACAGTATTCTAACATTGCCATACTTAATATTTCATATTAACATTAATGTTGATTAAAACATTTTATCCCCTGACAAACCAGATATGTCTAAGATTTTAATTAAATAGGCTCTTGAAGTATGCAAGTTCTCATATTCATTTTACTTCTTCGGCTGCTATAAGTTGTTGTCTTCGCTTTGGCAAGATGGATTTGGACAGGTTGTTGACACGTGATGGCGAGGATCACAGTTACAAGTGCAAATGTACTTAATTGTGCTTATTAACAGTCGAAAGGTGCATTTGGTGCATTTATACACAGTGACCCTCAGCAGTGGAAAGAATAGTCAAATAGGGATGTCTGAGGTTGCTAACTAACTAGCACGTACTTTTAAATTGAATTTTGCCACAGCTAAGCTGTGACATTCTCCATTAGCCCCTCCAGTGTGTGTGAGTGTGTGTGCTTACTGAAGTGCACAGTCTGTCAATGCATTCACCAAATTGCCTGTGCGAAGAAAATGTATTTAAAAGAAATTGACTTCAGAGATGAGAGAAATAAATGATACTCATATCATGCGTAAAGATATTCCAAGCATTCAGAGGGACACAAAATAAATGCTTTCCTTTGAGTGGAGATACCAGAGAACTCATATTAATGCAAATAAGATTAGCTGCAGCATTTGTCTCCCATAAACAATTCCCAGCACCTTATTCAGATGGTCTGCACTCCTCTGCCCTCTACTCGCACAGGAAAAAAGGGGGGGAAATTCAACATCTTAAAATAAACTGTATTTTCCTCTGACAGAAATCTAGCACTATGTGCTGTCCTAATATCCTAAACTCTGAACAGCCATATTTCTGCCTTCTCTATGCTTTTAAACACAAGATGAGCTGCACTTGTAAAGCTGGTCTGTGTCCCATGCCATGGCAGCACAATAGAGCTGTATAGACACTGTTTTGTAAAGGCTCATTTACAGCCCAGACAACAACGTCAGTCATCTAAAAATAGCATAAAAGAGACTACATTTGGGTCTGGTATATAATTGGGTTGATATTACCATTAGGTTGGTCAAGATTGTATGTTTATTTTCAGTTATTTGAGCTTAAGTCCAGTTTCTGAGCTGCTAATGTTGTACAGTACATACTGTAGATCAGACATGGAGACATTATGCTGGGGTCCACAGTCAATGTCAGTCAAATGACCCAAAATGCTCTGTATTGAATCTACTGGAGTAAGTACAGTAAGCGCATGTTTGACATAAATGCATCTGTTACACATTAACGACTTGTGGAAGTTGAACGATTATTTTTCTTAATGTGGACTCTCTCTCTCTCTCTGTCTCCCTCTGTTCTTTCTCTGAACCATAGGGAGAATTGCGCCATCTTAGAAGTGAGTTGTGATGGCGGCAGCCTCTCAAAATCTATTTGTAAAGCTAGCCAGGGTACAGTTTGGTTGCAATAACATTCTTAGAAAATGCCATCCAATTCTTCCATTTCTCTTTCAACAGTGTTTGCTTCCCAGTACAATAGTGTTTTCACCCACAGATAAACCAACATGGAATCATCCTGAATGTATATGAGTGTCTGCTCAGATTTGATGCTCTGCTGTAAGAAGTACAGTTCAACAGCTTTAAAGACACCCCCCCGATTCATACCTTGTCATGGTACGCCTTGGCTGTCAGGGTGCTGTGAAATCACAGAGTTGTTTATATCCTTTGATATGTCACAGATATAGAGAGGCACAATGACAAAAGGTGCTCCTGTCTCTTTCTGCACCTTCCCTCCCCCACACTAAGAAGAAAGCGCTCTTTTTCATCAGTAGGAGCACATGCAGTGTTGGTTAATGATGCGGAGAGTTCAGTGCTGCCCAGTGTTTCAGTGGCCATGCTATTTGCGTCTGTTCTCCACAGCAGTCACTGACATACTCTAGAAGATCCAGATCAAACCACTAAAATGGATTCAACTAAGTGTTATTTTCTTGCCTTAAGAACACTTGGAAAGTTCATCAGAGTCATGTGAAATGTCGCCCACTTTCTCAGTTCCTAGTAAAGAGGTTGAAAAGGATGACGATATCTTGCCAGACATGTACATTTTTGTATTTTTAAAATCTTTACAAGGACTAAGCCTTGTTTAATTATGTGTGTGTGTGTGTGTGTGTATTTCGCAAGGTATCATAATCCTAGATTTTGTACACTTTAAAGTACAGTAGCATTGGATTCTGCATAATTGCAAGCTCACTCGTTGAGAAACCAGGCAAGGGGGACTGTTTTAAGTTTTTGTTCTGTTTTGCAAAAATGTCTGATGCCAGTGTAAGGAATATTAGCATTTCTTGTTATTGCTGTCCAGATACAGAGAGCAGGAATCCACCCCCCTACCTTCAATGTGAAGGCAAACTAATCAGCAGTCAGGGAGAGTCATCTTCTCTGAAGTTCCCTAATTGGTCAATACAGCTGAACCACATTGAGAGTTTAGTTGCTGATTGCAATCTGAATATATGCTCATCTTTTGAATATACTGTATTTTCATTTCCATACTATGACTTACTATAGGGGGAATGTGCTGTTAGAGTAATTGGTGGAGATCTGTCTTGTCGTTACTGGTAAGAAATTGACATTATGGATTTTATCATTTGAGATGTGTGATATGAATAAGATAGGCTATGTGTTCTTTAAAGTGTTGACTATGGGACATTCCGTCATCAGCATGCTCCTTTTGTGTCATGATGTATGGTTCAAACTTGTGTGTGCCACTGCCATTTGTTTCACAATAATAGTGTGATGGTTATTCATAATGTTTGGATAGCGCTCCTACTGAATGAGGTCATAATCAGCTAATTCTAGCTGGACTGAAAGTCAAAGTGTAAATTGTAGTTGAGCATTTCTTTAGTTTTTGGCATAGTCACCTACAGCCTGTGTATACTAGCATGTGTAAAAGGAGAACAGTGACTGCTGATCCGTGTGATTTCGTTGTCTGCATGTGATTCCTGGCGCTTTGAGCTTGAAGGTTTATATTCAATTGAATCCCATAGTTTATTGCATAGAGATACAGCCTGGTATCAATTTGCATGATCACTTTCATGATTAGATGCAGAGCCATTGGCTGAGCATGAGTTGGTTCCATAATTATTTCCGGCACCAGTTCTACAGTTTCTTATATGTAATTAACTGAACTGAACTGATTGGTTTGTCTCCAGTGTGTACTTGCTCTCTTTGTGCATGGAAATCTATACTTTGCTTAAAAGAGATGTGTTTGTCCAAGCATTTAATGTCATCAGAGCCCTTCAGTAATGAGTCCCTGAGGAGCTGGGATTCTGGAATGTTTCCTCTATAATTAAAGCCTCAATGGGATGTTTAACTGCTGCTCCCGCGTTTTGTGAAGAATTAATTGCATGCAACAAGTATGGCAGGCTTTTCAAGTATGAATATCAACCTTCAAAATGAGCCGTGAATTGTAAACTTTCTCTTTCATGGAAATCCTACAGGACGTAACATGGATTTGAAAGGCATGGATATTTATTGAAATGGATGGCTTTTCCTAAGGTTGTCTCTGTGCTTTGTTGAGGATATTTAAGGAAAATTAGACCAATGTTTTAAATCATTTGAATACTCCTCTCTCCCGGGTGTGTTTAGACATCAGAGCTGAGCAGAGGCCCTGGGACAGCACAGGACGAGCGAGCAGAGACCGAGTCTCCGTGTGGTCACTCCAGTGTTGACCAGCACTGCAGTGATGCAGCATATCTCAACTGCTCAGACCTCCAGTCCCTGCGCAGCGATACGTTGTCCTTGGCCAGTGAGGCTGCTATCTCAGCAAAGGTGAGCTGCCCTATTACTTAGTGAGGCAGGTATAGTATTTCACACAGACTATGCTTGATACCCGGTATGCCTAAGGCTTGGATGCTGATGCAGGTCTCTCTGACACTACCACGGTCACAGATTCAGGTGCATACTGTACGAGAGAAGCTCAACCCCATGTAGCCTCTTTAATGGACATATGTCCGACACATCAGGTCAGAATCATGAGGATCGTTTGCAAATCCCTGTAAGTCAAGAGATCAAATTTGGCATGTTAGTGAGACGTAAAGCACACACCAGTGATGACAGAACTGTGAGAACATTGCACTCTTCCCAAATAATCTAGTATGGCTGAAGCATCTCCACATAATAGTTACTCAATTTCGATTTTGTCCTGACCTTATAAATCCGTAACATTAATGTCTATTCTGCATTCAAGCCCCCCGAACTCTCTGTAAATGAGACACAAACAAAGTGGCTTGAACCAAGCTATATACCTCCAGCAAATCAGCCTATTACCTCAGAAGCATAGAAGGGAGAATTATTTCATTGGCCATTGGGCTCATATATCAACAAACTTTTGTCAGAATCATGGACTGAGCCATTCATCTGTCAGTATCACTGTACTGTATATGATAACATGCTAATTGTTCCCCACCTCCACCATCATCATTCACTCAGGAATTCATCATTCCTGATGTTTGAACTAAAAAGACCACAGAGCTGATCAATGTTCAAATGCCTGTTTTTTTTAGTTTGTTGTATATCTTATCAATATTGCCATATTTCACAGAGTGATGAACAGGAGGATGATATCCAGAGTGTCACTGCATCTTCCATCACAGTAAGTTGATATTGTGGTGCTCCATACTGCTGTGTAACAAAGATAGTGGATTTACAATGAAGTGTGAATGTCCTCCTTACATGAACAACCATTATTAGGTTGAAAATGCATTTAGAAGTCTGCAATCCAGCACCCTCCACATTTGTTTGCACCCTTGGTAAAGATGAGTAAAAAGTGCAATAGATTTGTCTTTTGGTGAAATAGCTTAATCTCACCGAGAACAATCTAACCTTAAATTAAAGTACATTTATTGTGAGGAAAAAATGCACAATTGGCATCCCTTTGAAATCGCATAAATTAAATATAACTGTATAAGTATTTTTTTTTTTTTTTATGTATATTCAACTTTTAAAAGTTGTGTTCATGAGTTACTAAGCAGTAATGCAGTACTTCAAATGCCCAAGCCATTCTTCATGGCTTTATCAATTACCAATCTCACAAAAGCCCAACACCATTTGGTAAGCACGTTGTATGTTGTCTGTGCATATTTATTTGATTTTCAAATCCCAGTCTGTCCCAAAGTTGAATAAAGGCTCTAAACCAAAATCTTAGACAACTTTTGTCTGGAGAGCTTTGCTTGTACTTGACTATTCAGACAAAACATTATCTCTTAGTATCAGGGATAGTAGGTCAGAACAGGAATTGTGTTTTGAAACCTTGCTCGTCCTTTTTGCACTCAGCATGTTTGTGAAAGATAGCCCCCTTGGTGAATGAACAAGCTTTTTAATTAGCATTGTGGTAACACCTCTCTCCCCAGTTCATCATTCACCTGCACTGTAGACAGGGGTGTGAACTCTGGCGTCATGACGATGACCTAGCATGTCATTGATTAAAGCAGAACCCTGTTAGGAGAAGCCCAGGTGATGCAAATGCTGGCCAGTTTAGTGACATTGTCCGTCTGGGATAATACAAGGACACAGCCCAATATGAGTCACGCTCACTTTGCAGGCTACATTAACCATGAATGTACTAACCATTTCTTACATTTAGCCTCACATGCAGTATTCTCGAGTGATTTCAACAATGTGTTACAGTATGTGCCTCAAAATAGAAATGAAACCAGGAACAGCGGTGAACAGAACAGACAGGTCACACTTCAGTCATTGTAAATCATTATTCCAATCCCAAACAAAACTACATAGTCCAGCCTTGACAGCTAGTGGGAACCATCTGTGTGCGTCTATCTGTCCTTCATGTCACCATATACCAAAATCAATTTCAAGATGATACCAAATGTAGTTGCTCATAAAAAATACTCCCCGAAAAGTCATTGCATTGTGTCGCTTTAAGGTATACTTAAGCAATATGACATGAGTGAGAGTGTGGTTGGTTGGTAAGGATGTACCCACGGCTGCAGTTTGGCCATAGACATGAGGGCCAGCCGCCAGAGGCCATACTCTACTACCAGCTAGTCGAGTTTAAAGACATAAAGCATAAAGCATAAAGATATACTGTGTGTTCTATTGTTTTTTTTTTGCTTATCCTCCAAAAATCCTGGGATATCTTCTTGTCCAATCATAAATTAATACATTGTTTGACAAAATGTTGTGTAAATTACCATGTGCTTGCATTCTTGTCATTATGGCCTGTTTTAAATGACATGCTTACGGTTTGCTCTCTTCTCATGTCAGAGTAAAGCTTTAGTCTCCAGCTCCTGACCTCACACAGACTTGTCCTGTAAGAGTCAAGGTCACCCAGCCTTCCCCTACATCTGCCTTCATTTGGATCTTGTTCATGTTTCCTCCATTCGCCACGGAATGCTTTTAATGTAGAGTCCCAGGTCAGCAGAGGGCAAGGCCACAGGAGCGCCCTGTGCCAGTGCCACTGAGATGTTGCCTCCCCCCTGGAGATGTGCCTAGAGTCTCCCCCTGAGCCATCCTCTCTCTTCTTATTCTGCCCATCCTGCTTAGTGTTCTAACCCCCCCCCCCCCATGCCTAATTATTGTATTGATTTGGTATGCATTCCTCCCATGTTATTAGACACATATGTGCACTGTCATTGGCTCCACAGGGCACAACATACCTCACTCAGCTTATTGATGAAGTGGATATTGTTTTAACAGCAGCAATGACTCAAACTCCCATTGAGGTTAAGGATTTCAGTAGTTTAGGGCACATGTATGGGAATTAGTAATGCTGTGACATGTTTACAGGGTTCAGATGAAATGATCCCAGCATTGTGTCCAATTCTATCAGAGCTAACAACACTTCCACTTTAGGAAGTCCAGGGTCAGAGATCGCCTATCTGTTGTAGCTTAGTTCTTGGGTTGAACCACTGGTGAGGAATGGGTTCAGTCATGACCTAGGGACAAGAGCTACAACTGGTACTGACTATATACAAAAGCTGCAGGAGGCTATGTAATAGTATTGTTTACTCAACCCATGATGCATTATGTCATGGACTATTTAATTGTTTCTTAATCGGTGGGTCAGGACCCAAAAGTGGGTTACTTGTGGTTAAAAAAAGATATCAATCGCCTGTTTAAAAAGCGACTTTATCAGATCAAATATTGTACCTTTATTTTGATAGACTTTATCTGTTTGATCACTTTTATTGTTTTTGTGACTAATGTAATAGACATAATTTTAGCGATAGGCAAAACTCAAGTAGGCTATGACCCTGAATATTTGAAGTAGGATATGGATTCACTTAAGTTGAGACAAAATGGGACAGAAACCCTAGTGTGCGATTTTCATGAGAGAAAGTGCCACTTGGTCAAAGACAAACTGTTTTGTACTTTGAAAGATGACATCAGGAGTTGAAGACTTCACAAATGTAATGGCAAACATCAGCATGCTCCAAACAAGTAGGCCTACAGGCTCTTAGCGTGTCTTAACATGTAGCTCACCGTATCTGCTGACTTGATTGCTAAAAAAAAATGGGGCACGACTTGAATGAACATGGGAAATTGTGAGTCCCAAAGCTAGACCAGTTAAGAACCAGTGCTGGGCTATTTGATCATATTGAATTGGGCAAGGAGCAACATGTAGAGTGATACCTCTAGTGGTTGCCTAGTTACAGTAGTTGGCCTGCATGTTGGCTACAAAGACTGCAAGTGACACATTAATTGTTAGCTATCTGTGAAATATATGTTCCCAGTATCCCATCTGACACTGCTTCTATGTGTGCAGTCTCTGTTCCACCGTCTTCAGATGGATCCTTTGGAGAGGGATTGGCAGCGCTGTGCAGCTCTGGGAAACACTCCTGCCCTCCACCAGCTCCTGGAGCAGGACCCAACGCTGGCCTCTAGAAAGGTGAGTCCTCACAAGCACAGCAATGCCGCTCTTTTGCTGGGAGACTAAGCTGGCGATCAGACAGAGCAGCTCGGATGTTACCAAATGCAAGGTACACCATGTTTTTTACCTCCAGGTAAGCAGAAAATATTTAGATCCTGTGAAAAGTTGTCAAATACTTTGATTGAGTTTGTTAGTGGTGAAAAGAAGCAGTTTTGATGTAGATGCCTGCCCCATAGGATTCCGTTGTGTTGTTGTTTATGCGTTTATAACAATCATTCTTGTTACTGGTACTAGTACTGGATTGACTTTCATGCTGTCTTTGTCTCATAAAATTTGCATCCAAAAAGATCTAAAATAGAGCCTATGTTAAAAATTGGTTATTGAAGAAATTGGTTAAAAGTTGTGTCATGTACAATGCTTTAAAAGACAGGACAAAAAGTGACATAGGAAACCTTATCTGGAAAAATGAATTTACCATAAAAATATGATGTTCAGCTAAGATAAATAAAAAAGGGACATGTCTTTTAAGGTGTACATTTTAGTAACTTCAGATGCACCAGGCTTACACCTCCCCTCTAAGGCTTGCCGACCCAGTAAAGCGTACTTCCCAGAGAAAAAGAGGAAGAAAAAAAAGAGCTCTGGCGTTGGAGCGCTAGTGTGTTAGTAAATATCCCATATGTGCCCAGCAGCGGCAGCAGGCTGTGGCTCTACAGGAGTGAGGCCCAGAGCAGCAGCTCTTATTACATTTCCATGAAGTTTACTGAATTTGCAGGATCAGTGGGGTGAGGTGGACAGGGAGCGGCTGTCACTGCTACTGCCTGGAGCGCCTTTTCCAGCCACTGACAAGCCTCAGCACTGCGGCTGCTGCCATAGCTGTGAATACTAGCAGTGTAGCCCTGCCAGCACTGATTAACCGGCAGGTCCACAATAGCCACTGCGCTCTGCTGGTCCTCCGCAGATTGATCGCTTGTGTTCCTAAATGCTATTAGCTCATCTCTAGTTAGAGAAACAGCAGACACAGTTGAGTTAAGTGCCAAGAGGCTTTGGCTGCATATACTGTACCATTTAAAAGGCACATTTCTAAAGGTTCTGGATGAATGATGAAGGCAGAGCTACAGCACGTGGTGCCACTTCACTGCACAGCAGGGTGCCACGTGGTGCAGCCTGGAGCCTGATAGAGCAGTGGCTCTCTCTTGGAGCCTGATAGAGCAGTGGCTCTCTCTTGGAGCCTGATAGAGCAGTGGCTCTCTCTTGGAGCCTGATAGAGCAGTGGCTCTCTCTTGGAGCCTGATAGAGCAGTGGCTCTCTCTTGGAGCCTGATAGAGCAGTGGCTCTCTCTTGAAGGCTGTAGAGCAGTGGCTCTTGGAGCCTGATAGAGCAGTGGCTCTCGGAGGCCAGGCCTCAGTATGCCATGGAAGTTACTAGTACAGCAGTACACAGTCTTGTCATGCTTTATCTCCTCTCCTCTTTGCCTTCCAATCATCAATAGAATGTAAATATTTATGAAAAGGTCATGGTCTTAGGCACAATGCATTCATGTTTCTCATTATTTAAGGATGTTAGTACACTCTTAAAATGAACGTGTTGGAAACAACACAAACTTCGTTGTCCCTAGACACAGAGATGAGTTAAAAAAAACAGGTTTATTTTCAACACATATTGTGTAACAAATAAGAAAAGCAACGTGTTTGAAGCAACACAAACTGTGTTGTTTTCAACACATTGGTTTTAAGAGTGTACAAATTTGTGTCCCAATGCCAGTATCTGTACCAATCTGATTTCATGCTATGTGAGCCAGGTGCTCCCAGCAAAAGTGATGTTGTGATCTGCACTGGAGAGCTCCTCTTTGAGCCTTCGGGAATATGGCCCTTCACAGGAAGGACTGAATATCATATTCTACTGTGCTTATACACACTGCCACGCATTCATAGATGCATCCGTACATGTTTATCTTTCAATCAAAAAATGATTTAACATTTATGTTTTTGCAAGGTTGTATTTCATTTTTTGTCTTTATCACATGACCAAAACGTATTTTCCTTTTGTCAATGCCCTCAGGATTTTGTAACTGTAAGTAAAAGTCAGTCAGTAGATCTTTTTCTAAAGTTGAGATTTTGCTCGTCCTCAGTGCTGAGACTTCCCCTCTCATCCCCTGTGATGTTGATGTTCTCAGTTTCCCTTCCCTTTGATGTGGAGCTTAAGCAGTTCTACAAACAGAAACAAAGAGCAGCTAAACTCCTAGATGTCATAGGTTGGGAAGATCTGTCCCCACAAACATGCCTTCAGCAGTCCAATGATGTTTGGAATTCTCCTGCATTCTCACCTTCCCTTGTTTTGTTAGTGTGTTGCTGGCTGCTCAGGTCAGGGCAGTCCAGTCCAGTCCGTCACACGGGGTTACGTGCAGCGCAGCTGGGCAGGACAATGAGCTAAGGGAACTCAGATGTGTAAACAATAACAAACAGGAGCTGTGTAATCTGCTTAGAGCCAGTAATGAGAGGGGAAGCCCCCGGGCGCTGCAGGACACTGATCCGCCTCTGATTGGATAACAGGCCACTGTGGATCAAACAGAGAGGTGACAGAGGAGGAAAGGGATTACGGAGGGGGGTTCCCCCGCACACTAGAGCCCAGATCAAAAGCCAAGCTCTCATCCAAAAGTCCACACAACTTCAAACAGGGCCATTTTTTGGTCAGCACGCATCATTTCTCTCATGTAAATCCTGAACTAAGTCTGGGCTTTGTCCTGCTATTCTCGAGTGGTCAGCAGTAGGCCAAAGTGCTTAATGATCTGAGTACTATTAGTCGTAGAATATGTGTACTATACATCCTAACTCAGATAGAGAAAAAAGTTTCCAATATCCCTGTTGATGTTCTTGTGAAGTTTGTGTATATAGAATTGTTAATCGTAGCCTTTAACATACTGTAACTGAAACATGCTAATTCCATTCCTTTGTTTTATCTTATGCTTTCTTCATGTGAAATGTCAAATTCTTTGGAAAATTGAGGGGGTAAGTATTTTATATTTTATTTGCTTTGTTGATATGCTTTACAAAAAATACCAGCAACATTATTGTGTGGCAATAAAGTATGTGTCTGTCTTTACTGACAGCAGAAAAAGGAAATGGTGAAGTTGCTTGCATTAGGTAGGAATAGTACCTTTAGATAAACTCTCCATCATATGCCCTACTCCTTTCAATCAAAGTTTGCTGGGGTTTTTATTATTATTATTATTATTTATTTATTTTTGAATATTTTTTTTTTGGCAAACCATAAAAATTCCATCCGACTTCCTTTGCTTGAACTTGTAAGACATTGTTAATTGCCATGATAGCGGTATTTATGCGTGTTAATGTCTGTGTCCAGTGAGCCCATTCTCAGTGTGTGGAGGAGTTGAAGTGATCCTTGTGTATAATTACAGTGTAATTACACGGCAGTTATTAACAGAAGAAACCCTCCAGATCCTCACTCCCCAAAGGCAGACATACACCTTCTCACACTGCTCGCCTGATCCCTCTGATTAGTATTCCGAGTGGAATAACGGGATTACATTTCATCTGGAGTCCTAGGAAATCCCTTCTGTCAGAGCCTCTCGTATGGGTCCACTGAGAACACTAGTGTTTGTGGCAAAACATGGACATTCCTTTATGGAAATCGGAGTGGTCATTGAGCTGTTGTCTAATTGCTTCTATTATTAAGCAGCCTTTAAACCTTTGTTGCAAGGTGTTGAGTTAAGCAAGAACCCAGATAAGAGCCCTTTTTCAGTATGCATTTCAAATATGATATTGCTAGCCCCCGAGGATAATATGGTTATAATAAGAACCCTTTGATATCTGGCAGATAAACATTTTTGCCCCTTGTTTCTTTTTCATTGATAATGCTACAAAACTGGAATGACAAGGCAAATTCTTAAATGTTTTAGGGGTTATTTTGTGTTAAGGCCAATATTGAAAGCAAAAGTACAACTTCACAAAGTCACAATCAATTTTAAAACATGTCGTGAAACGGTTATTTGAGAAGCTGTTATAGAAATGTTTAAGTCTTTTCCTGGGGTGCTAAGCAGGCCCATATGGTGCCAGTTAGTGAGGTTTGGAAAAGACAGGCTTCACCCCGGCCCCACATCGACACCATTGACTCGGCCCACAGAGACACAAGCTAAGCTGCCTTTTCAGATGGGGCTGAAAGAGGGCCCTCCATCTGGTATGCTCCCCAGGCCGGCCTCCGCCTCTTCGGGCCCTGCCACCAACACACAGGGCTCCCCAGGCAGTGCCCACATCAAGGCTGTAAACCAGCCCACTCCAGAGACCTGCGCTCCTTTTCATGCTCAGCTCCATCAACATGGCAGATTTGAAATTCACACCTTTTCTGATGTGCGCTCGCTCCTGCTGGTTTCACAGGGCCGCCTGACACTCTTTTTCATCTTCAGAAGTCCCCTTTGCCTTCTCAGTGAACAGTGAAGTGAGCAGCTCCTTTTCAATTCCTGGCCCCTTTTTTTTGCAGTAAACATTTGCATTAGTTTGGAGCTGAGAGATATCAGGTTCAGGTGTGCAGTAGACCATGTACTGAAAGATGCAAGGATGTCCACAATCATCTAGAAAGAAAGATTTATTCCCGTAAATCATTTGCAATTGTCAACCCAAATATTATAGAATATTATGCATATAGCATATTAAATAGCTTTGCTTTTTGCACACATTCATGATGGCATTTGTGGGCAATGCTAAATCGGTTGGAGCTTAATATTCTAGGCCACAGTGAAGCAGGGACAGAGGCAGTCAAAGGACGGGGCGTTCAGTCGGCCATGTCAAAGACACAAAACAACAGGGCTGTCAAGACAACCAAGCCCCTGTGAAGGCCAACTTGTTTGGACTGGAGATGTCCTGACAGGTCTTGTGTGACCAGATACATAGTTTCCATTCATCTGTGTGCAGATTATGGGTTACTATAGTTTCCCTAATGCTCAGAGAAGGTCTTGTGGATTATCTGTGGGAAATGGGTTTAAAGGTGCTCCTGATCTGGTCTCGCCAGCAGCACATGTTGAGAAAGTTAAAGAAGGGTGGAACAAAAGCCCTGCTCTTCCTGCTTTGATATGTGCTATCTTCTGCTGTAATGTAGTTGAAGAAGCCAAAGTTACCATGAGCCCTTGTACAAACAGACTTGTGGCAACAGTCTGCCACGTTGAAAGGGGGAGATGGATTACACCACAGAGTTTTGAGAATGTTGTTGGATTGAGATGAGATAATATTAATTAAAAATGTCTATTATTATTATTATTATTATTATTATTATTATTATTATTTGTATTTCTTTTTGATAACCGTTCTCTGACATTGGAATTCAAGTTTGTAAGTATTTGCTCCTGTATTCCAACATTATAGTGATTAGTTGGCGTGAGCGCAGTTTACTAGATGTGAGCAGTCTTTATTAGGATAGTATGGGTCATTCATAGTCCACAATGATTCAGTGAATCAAGATAATGATCCAATGAATCATTGTAAGTAAGTGTGTGTGTGTGTGTGTGTGTGTGTGTGTGAGAGAGAGAGAGAGAGAGAGAGAGAGAGACTTTATTTGATGTGGTGTAGACCAAAACCAGTCAGTTGATGACTATGCTGAAAGTTGACACTTTCACATCAGTGGGCTTCCATTATTGCAAATGAGCTGGCATGGTAATGATTAGTAGCAATGCTCATCTGTTCTCTCACTGTTAAATCTACTTATGCAAATGGACCGTGAAGGTTTAGATGGAATTAGCCTTTTACAGACTATCCTGTATCCCTCTCCTTCAACAGCAGTTATGTGTGGTGAAAGACAACCTTTAGGGTGTTTCTCAGAGAAGGCTGTTATTATCACTTAATTTCATTTCACGCAGCCTATTTTCAAGGTTAGTTAGAGTTTGAGTGGATGTAAGATGTAAGCAATTCATCCTGAAGACTATTTAATAATGATTCTCAATCTGATGCATTTTATCTTGTTTGATTGTGGTTATAGTCTAGAAGCCCTATTTGTAAGATGAATCACTCAACCACTCTGAAGGTGAAGGGTGGACCAAGCTGTGACCAGTGGAGGTGGCTAATTGTGGTGACTTTGAAGTGAAGCATTACTTAGTCATTTTCTAACAATAGTTATTGTGCCTTAACTAGATGGAGCCACAAACGGAGCACAGAAAGCACTCCCTGTTTGGAACTTTAGCAAAAGAAACAATACTGAGCCACTAGGCCTACAGGGAAGTAGGGACCTGTCACCTGCTGTGTGTGTGTGTGTGTATGTGTCGGGTAGGCAGGAGCTTCAAAGAGTGGTCGCATATCAGGCGTCTTGCTGTATACGCTCCTCTACTAATCAGCCTACCCAAGCACTGGTTCAGTGCATTCGAGTTTGGTTGGTGGTGGTGCTCCTGAGAAAAGGCTACACTCCACTAAATGCCACTAGTGGAATGACTTGACTCCTCTCACAGTCATCAAGATAAAACAAAGTGAGGGAGATCATCATCGACCTCGACAGCCACAGAGGGTCTGCTGCAACTGGGAGCTTTCATTCCACAGCTGGTGTGCTGCACCACCATAGGAAGTGACATCATCTAGTTGACCTTACCTTTTCTATCAGATGAGGTAGCAGTAGCAAACATTGAACATTGAAGCAGGTGCAAGAAAAACCTGTAATTATATCAATGGCAAAGACATTCACAGGGTTTGGGAAGAGGCTAATATGTGATAACCTGACTTTCGCCAGATCCTGTAGTTCGCTGTCTGCTTCACACAAGGATCTGGGACTTCTCGATAGGAGATGTATTTATGAAGGCGGGTCCTTGTAAAACATCCTCGCATGTGATTTGATAAACCACTTGCCTGTTATCTTGAATGTCGTGCTAGGCTTCTTCAAGCTCTTGCCAAACCCGGTCGGAAGAAGAGTAAAAACATCCTTGCCACCAATAAATGTCTTCAAAACTATTCTCTGTTAATCTTTTAAAGAATGAATACTCGATAGATTCGACAAAACGGTTGAAATAGCAGAATCAATGTCAGCACAAGACTCCTCGCTGGGTGCCGCCATTGTTGTTTGAATCAAACACTCGCTTCGGCGCTCCTGATTGGTTGATCATTTTTTTATCACTGGAACGAGTTTGGATTGCCCTCGAGTCCAGACCCTTGTGTGGAGCTCAGCGAAACGCCTCTGGTGGAGCATAGCGGAACTATAAGGGTCTGGCGAGAGTCAGGCTAAATATGTGACCCTGCAAGGCAAAAACAGGCGCTTTGCGCTCGATGATATTGAGAAAATCCATGATAAACAAACGTTTGGGCTAAAATGTTGAATTTCATGTTTTCGCTTAATTTGACCGTATACACAGTCTACACTTTCAAATCTTGAACACATTTCACAGAAAAACATCCGTTAAACCCGGTGAAGATTCAACACATTGACATTGGCATGTCGTGACGGGAGAACCATGCCAACTTTGAATGCGTTTATCTTAGTGATAGCTTGTCCAATACCCTCGATATACATATAGTTGGAAAGCTTAGTTTACGGCCATTCAAACTTCATAACTTGATTTTATAGATTTTAGCAAAGCGACTGGTTTCACCTCGCTGGGTCAGTCTTTCTAAAATTAATCTGAAGTCTACGCCAATTAAATTGCACAATTGGAAGCAATCCCCAATGGAGGGTGGCCACTGGCCAAACCCCTATGTTCCAGGCTAAGTTTCTTCATCCAATGTCTGAAAAAAGACTTGAAGCTTTCCACTAAAAGTGAAGCGTATTCATCCTGAATCGGAACAGTTAGTATGATAGTGTATCTCCCCCTCTCTCGCTTTCTGTGTGTGTCTGTGTGTGTGTGTGTGTGTGTGTGTGTGTGTGTGTATTAATCAGTAATACACAATCCTCAACTTTTGATTTCCATTACAATTTGCAGTCATTTTGTGCTCAAATAGTTGAATATCAAATGGATGTATATTTTGGTATATCTGTAGGGACACATGTACAATTGATGTTTGTGTTTGTTAAATGATTTAATAATACATTTAGTCTTATCAGGTGAGAAGCCCTCATTTGCCCAGCAGTATGCTAATGGCGTGGTGGTGCGTGTGTGCGTGTGTGCGTGCGCTGCTGTGTGAAGTGGTGTGTAGTGGGCCGAGACGGCGTGGCGCGGGCCTGCTGATCAGCACGCTGGCAGGCCCGCTTGATTGACAGGCAAGACGGGGCAGTGAGTGATGTCTGCTCTGTCTCTCCCCGCCCAGACAGCGCTCCACTGGGCAGCCAAGCAGGGCCGTCTGGAGACAGTGGACATGATGGCCAGGGCCGGCGCGGACGTCAACCTGAGATCGGTGAGAGAGCTGACAGCGGCTGGAGCCCTGCCCAGAGCAGTACACCTCGACAGGCCCTCAACACACGCACACACACACACACACACACACACACACACACGACAGGCCCCCCAGCACATGTGCACATGACAGGCCCTCAGCACACATACACATACTGTAGGCGTCTATATGGACATACATGCACTGGTCCCTCTCCAATGAGGATATCATGAAAGCTCTCTTACAATACAAATGCAAATCCAACAATTACAGCCAGGACATGAAAAATGAGAACAACTAGACAATATTGTGACAATGACAGTATGTGTGCGTACATCTACATGTTGGCTGTCAGAGGAATGTTGCTTTTTATTTCCAAACTCAAGCTGCTTTTAAATGAATGCTATCAGGTATTTAATTCCTTTAGCCTATTCTGTTTCGCTCAAATATCCAATTGAAGCCATTAGTCTTTTAATTAAATGATTGTCGTAAAATCTATTGAAAAAATACGCTCATTATGACTAATCCTCATTGTACATCTAATTCATGTACAAGTTAGAATATCATTTGTCTTTAAGTCATGGCACTGACAAAAGACATACTGCATCAGCCTGTAGTTTATACAGTTTGTTATTAAGAAGCTAGTCTACTAATGATGTGAAACAGAGTTTTTAATTGGATACAGATAGAGGCATCTCATTCAAATCTCTTTCGTAGCATTTGGTTTGGCTCCAGAATCAATATGAAAAATCCCTTTGTGTGTGTGTGTGTGTGTGTGTGTGTGTGTGTGTGTGTGTGTGTGTGTGTGTGTGTGTGTGTGTGTGTGTGTAAGAGAGAGAGAGAGTGTGCGTGCGTGAGTGTGTGCTTGGGTTTACAAAAAAAATGGTGCAGTAAATTTAATAGAGGGAGAATGTTGTGGTTACTTAATGGCTTCCCGGAGCGTGAGCGGCAGCCTGAAGAATGAAAGCCTGTGTGTGTGTGTGTGTGTGTGTGTGTGTGTGTGTGTGTTCTCCTCGGCCGCACTAATCTCCTCCTCTCACCCTCTCTGCTCTGTGAGGTGCGCGCCACAGATAGTGCTTAAGCGCAGCAGCAGCGGCGGCCAGCAGACATGGCTGCCAGTGGCTTCATAATTACATAATTAACTCTTTGTCTCTAATCGTTATGGAGGTAATGGTGCCATTAAAATGGGGCCGCTGCTGAATGAAACGTGAATGAAAAATCAATAATCCATACAGCGCCATCAGCGGCTGAAGGGCTCTCGGTGGCATCGTCATGGGGACGCCCTCTGTGGCACCCGCTCCCTCCGCGCTCCTTGTGCCAGCTGCAGATGAATTTCATTTGGACATTTAAGCACCCAGTTGACATTCAGTTGAAATAAAGAGTGTTTGAGCCCCGCGCACGCAGCCGCTCCGCAGGAGTGTAAAAATAACAAACTTATCACCCATTACACTCCTCCTGTCACGCTCGCTCTCTTGCCACCCACTCAGATGAAATGCCATTATATTAAAAAAAGGGGGCTCATCTTTTCATACATTTATGACAGAGGTTGTGAATGTGCTCTGTGAAAAATGTACAGTATAAATGATCTGAGATCTGTGTGCATTTCTCTTCCCTCCTGACCCTGCGCCGTATGGACTGACCCCCGCACAGCATGTGAGTACGGCACCTGTGTCTTTGTCACCGACATAATGTGACTCCAAAGAACTCTATAAATAGATGAACTTCAATTTGTCTCCCTTATATTAAAAAGGCAGGCTTATGGCTCTATGCCTTTCAAATGAATAGAGAACTGACAAACCCTTCTAAAGCCAAATTGCCTTTAATATCACTGTGAAATGAGGTTCCTGACCCTCTCTCTCTGATGTACAGTATGCTTACTCCCTATCTTTAATATTCCCTGCCTATTTCCATGCATGGAGACTGACTGATGACACCTCTCTCTCTTTCTCTGTCTCTCTCTCTCTCACACATTCTCCGTGTCTGTCTGAAGGGGGTAAGTTCTATCCTAATACACCTGTGAAATGAAGATGGATTTGGTGGAAATACACTATTGAAGGCGTATGGTGCTACAAAAGTAGCTCCCCCTCCTTCACTGGGAGAAGAGAAAGAGTCTTAGTGCAGGGCATGCCTTACTGAGGAGGGAATCAAATCCTATCTCTTCAGCAGTGGGCCTCCAGCAAATAGCTTTTATTAATGATTCAAAGGGAGACACTCCGCTGTTTCCGCACATTAGAATAATACAATTCACCAGCCCCTCCCCCTCCAACACACATGCATCTCCTACGGTAAATACTCACATAGGAATTTTCAGGTGAATATATATTTTGAAATTACTTTCCCATTTCTATAACCTCGATAGGCTTATAGGACAATTGCAACACAAAAATAGTACAAAATAGGTTTTCTCATATGTTACAGTTATTCTTGTTGATGTACAAGCATGGAGACTAAATCATCTTGTAAATCACAGTAGCTAGAGCCTTCTTAATTTTATTTAGACATTTAAACATTTTGCAAATGAATCAGAATGATTAATGCATTTATTTGGACATTCCCAGATATTAATTTAGCCAGCTGGTAGATTATAACCACACAAATTGTATAGGCTAGTCTGCCAGTGAACTAACGATAGCCTATACTATAGTAGATTACTGTGCATGTGAAACATGTTCAGGCTGCATAACATGACGATAAATTAATTGATAGCCAGCATCATCCACAGTGTTCAAAATAAATAAACCCTTTTTGATCATATAAAAATGCGTCGATATCCACATCCGTCTCTCAGTTTTGACTGAGGGTCACCGCACTGTCGTGAGCAAGCATTGCTTTGTTTATGTTTTTGATATAGACTCCTATGTCTGCATATCACTCAGGCGCAGATTAAACATGGCAATTGGCCGATGTCAGTAGTCTTTGTGGTGTGTTCGAGTGTAACACGGGCAGTGCAAGCCAGCTGAACAGTCATCCATCCCCACCAGTCTTTGAAGTCGGTTTGCTGTGTCTCCAGCTTACGAAACCATAGCTGGGAAAAGCTATCTTGGCCTCTGTAATCTGTATGTTTACTGGTGGTGTTAGTATGAAACTGAGGGAGACACTTTGATCTGCTTTGACTCTCTCTGTTCCTCTGGAAAGTCACCTCCTGGCCTTTACTCAGACTCCAACTCAAAGCAATGCCAGCCTCATGAAAGCCACTGTGACCTTTCAGAGACATAACGTCAACACGGACGCTAATGCCATTACGAGAAGCCTTCAGTTAGTCTTCACTATCCTATAAAGAAGCAGCCATGATATGATCACAACAAGCTTATACTGAGTAGAAATGTAATGTTGAGGACATATTGAATACTGTACACATGAAGTTGTACTGTTTGTGAATGTATAAAGAATGTGTCCAAGTTGTTTTAACAAGCTATAGCACTTAATTGTCAGGGTGTTGTCAACATCTAATATTTAGACCTGCCTAAGAGGTGTTTTGTGGTAAAACCCTTAATTGGTGAAATGCTGAAGTGCAGTTTACCTTTTACTGCCTAACATTTGACACACAAAAAGTACATTTTTGTAAGTGAAAACAGTCCTAGAAGGATGAAGGGAACAGGAGCATAGTGAGTGCAGTGAAGTTGCCATCTCTGGAACTGGTGCCAGATCAAAGAGTCCCCTGGTGGGAGTTAATCTGAGGTGTGCTGTGCTGATTGCCCGCGTGGCATAATCACACAAACGGCAGACACATTAAGCACATCAATCACTGTGTTCTCATTCCATCCTGCTCCTCTCCTCTCCTCTCTTCTCCTCTCCTCTCCTCTCCTCTCCTCTCCTCTCCTCTCCTCTCCTCCTCTCTCTTCTCTTCTACTCTCTGCTCCTCTCCTCTTCTCTCTTCTCTTCTCCTCTCCTCTCCTCCCCACCATTACCAGCCGTCTCCTTTACTCCATCATCTCTCACACAGCAAAACTTGTCAGCTGGGCGACCTTTGATTGGCTTCATTGTTCTATATGAAAATGCTAGGCAGCAGATAGGGGAGAAACTGTCTATGTGTGTGCGCGTGTGTGTGTGTGTGTGTGTGTGTGTGTGTGCGTGCGCGTGTGTGTGTGTGTGTGTGTGTGTGTGTATGCGTGTGTGCGTGTGTGTATGTGTGTTCGTGTGTGTGTGTATGTATGCGCGCATGTGTGTGTGTGCGTTTGGGGAGAGTGCTAATGTTTGTAGATGACAGGCCCACTGTTCACCACAGCAGGCTTCTCGGTCAGACAAACAGGCTAAATCTGGAGGTTCCTCTGAGCACAGTGGTGTGTGAAATGACACCCAGCTGCTTTTTAATATCATGGCGGACTGACAGACACCACAGGAAGCTAAATTTACATGCTATCCTTTATCTTCAGCTATTACATTCTGCTTGTTTATCAAAGAGTCGTCTGACCAAACAGTCACTGTAGAAATCACATACAATGAATGTGATTATGTACACTATTATGAACTGGTCCCTGTAATGGATCAAGGAAGATGAGGATCACTGTGATGTGTTCTGCTTTTGTCCCTGAACAGGGTTACACTGCACTCCACTTGGCTGCCCTGCATGGACACCCACACATCGTCCAGCTCCTCATCAATAGCTACAGTAGGTCATCAGCGCTCCACACACACACACACGCACACACACACACACAGCGTTATTTATCTCTCCCTCTGGCCGGCTCCACATGTGGACACTTCAATGGCTGAAAGGCCCCTCATTAAGAACTGATCCCAACACAAGCAGAAGCACGTAGGAGAGGAGACACAGATGACAAGCCTGTGTTCAGACAAAGAAGCCTTCTGGGGCCCCACACAAGCCCACGGAGGGGCCCGGCCCCACAGCACACAGCCCCTGCACTCATCAGCTGCAATGAGCCGAGCCACCATATCAGTCAATAGAGCAATTCATTAGCAGCTCCCCTGAGACGCTCAGGCCTGGACGTGGGGAATGTGGACTTAGACGGGGGTCTGCCACTGAAGCCCCCCCGTGCACTGATTAGGCGTCCATATGCTGTGTGTTAGGGAGCCGCCGAGCTGCGTGGCGCTCGCTATTCTCCCATAGACGCATATGGCTGCCAGGGTCACTGTTACCGGACACTGTCTGTGTACACACAACAGAATTTCCATATGGTGAGTGGAAATGAGTGTTCAGAGCCCTCCTCCGGCCAGCCTCCCTGCTTCCCATGCACTCCCCTTTGTGCCCTGCCACCAGGAGGGAGCAGCCCCACAAGAGATAGGGCTCGCTGGGGGAGGGGGAGGGTGCACTGGAGGGAGGGCGGAACAGAGGGGACTCTACAGCCAAGTTGATTCAAATGTACAAAGTGCTAATTAGCAACATAGCTTAACAATTACTTTAGATCAGGCTGTAAGCAGTGTAATTAGAAAATGCTTCAACACAGTCACAACTTAGTAGATCTTACAGAACAGAAGCAATTATGTTACACAATTATCTCTCATCAATTTATGAAACCGTAAACAAAAGAGAGAGAAACGTTGTATTTGATAGTCTTATATATTTTTTTACGTGGAATCAAACCAGAAAATTGATCCATTATAAGAGAGTATGCACAAATATATATTTTTTAAGATTTGTGAAATATTATTTTAAAAAGGCAATGGAGCACACTGCACTACATATTGGTTATTACAGATACCTTGCAAAAGAATTGCCATAATGAAATGTTTCCATAAAGACATACTGTATAGTAGCTTGTCACAAACCACTTTATAAGAATTAACATATGCACATGGGAAATCGGAGAGCCATGTCTAAGCTTGTCTTAACGCACAACACATGCAGCTGTTGAAACTGAGAACTAGTATTTAAAGCTGGCATATAAGGAATCGTTTTGGGTGTACTCACATTATCTAGTTTTACATAGGGATAGCCATCAGGAAATTAGATGCTGCACGAAAAATGTCTGAGGCTCTCTTGGGCTTTGTAATCAGCAAGCAAGATCTCCATGCCGCCTGCCTATGTTAACCAATCTAGAGATTAAAAAGCCCTGATAATTATTGTGTTATATGTTTATAAAGAGGACGGACACTAGCAGAAGGGGACTGCTCTGGAAGGGATTGTAATCACTTATTGCTTATAATGTCTTTGACTTGATGGTGTAATGTAAATATTACTCTTACCCATCATATCTAGATTTAGAAAGTAGCTACTGCTACTACTTCTACAGCATCAAATAAAAACAAGAACAATATTTGTATGGTTATGGTTTATACAGTTCATATGAATGCAATACTAATTTAGCTTTTAGATTGATGATATGTAGCCGAGTAGTTTAAGTTTAAATTAGTCAAAGACAATTATGGGAAATGGGGCAAGTTTTAGCATGAGCATTTCCCAGTTAACTCCTCTCATTGTTGAGCATGTGAATGTGGCTAATTACAGACATCTCCCAGCCATTTGTCAGATGCTGCTCATGTTGTCTCAGCCTAATTGATTGAGCTGTGGGAACTTGCACTCAGTCACTATGCTGAGTGAAGCTGTGCCAGGGCAGAGCCCCATCAAGCTGGCAGCCCCGCACCCCCACACACCCACACACTGCTTACTGTTGACTAATTGA